>NC_090874.1:20241622-20256622 GCF_036669935.1 Montipora foliosa | reverse complement strand
TATTATCCGGAAAGAAGTGTATTTATCCTTGAATTTCTTCCCTATTTAAGCATCTTTCAAGATAGTTTTGCATGTGGTTGTACCACTGCATGCACTTTTGTGGCGAGATAAGCTAATTGTCGTAAGTTAAGAAAACCTGGTCGTTTGGGGTCTGCACCGAGAAGTCTTGGAATCTCTGGCAGGTCATGCCTCCTATTTGAGGGGAATGGTGCACCAAACCAGCTCTTGGGGATACAGCAATCACAATGGGTACATTTCTACCTCGTTGCCCGCAGGTAGACGCATTCATCTATAAAGACGCAATGACCAATCACGCCTGTATTGAGAAACCACTTGGCGTATTCAAAAAGGCTTTGAATCACATCTGGGCAATCTGGGCTGTTTCCATCAACTGGTAGAGGTCTAGCCAGTTTAAAAGGAACCTCCACTCTCACTACAGAATAAGTTTAAACCGAAGAAAATTATGTTTACAAAAACGTTTTGGAAATTTGTTCTTAAAGCAGTGTTTATATCAAGAAAAGTGAATTTTAAAATCGCTTATTCACACTTTCAAATTTTGCGGGCGCAGCCATCTTGAATAATTGTGACGTGTTGCAGTTGCCCTATACCCTGGCTGCCAGAGGTTTTTCTCTCTCAGAGCGACGGAAAGGCGAGGAAAAACCTCTGGTACAGGCCGTTGAGTTCTTTGAGAAGGCCGGTCCAATGGAATGCCATTTCATATTCCCAGAGTCAGATTTTGACCCTAGCAACTCGATTGGTTCCAGGAACTTGTCAGTTCTAACGAGTACTCTGATTGGTTTAGCAACAGGAAGTAGTTCAAACAGGTTTTAATAGGCCATTTCCGGGCTCATTTCTGCCTCCCCTTCAAAGCGAGTCTAAGTGCGAAGTTTTTGTTATGAAACTTAATTTCATTCACATGTAAAGTAGAACTAATTACCATTACAAACACTTCGCACTTAGACGCGCTTTGAAGAGGAGGCAGGCATGAACTCGGAAATAACCTATTGCTGTCAACTAGATTTCTCGTGCCCACTGTGGCCATAATCGAAACGCTGCAAAGTTCGGAAATTGAGGCTTTGAAGGCAGAAAAAGTTCACTTGGGTTCTACATTTTTTGGTTTTGTATATGTCCGCCAAAACTCAACTTCGAAATTTGTCATCCAAATTTCAAATTTGAGTTTTTATTTTCATAATCGACATAGAAGTTTTATATGGAACATTGAATTTTTGAATTTGACATCGAAGAAAATAAGACGACTGTACCGTGGGAACCCAAGATGCTGATTGGTAGGTTATGTCACGTATCAATTAACTGAGTTTTTTCGATGTCAATGAAACGGGACATGGAAGCGAGGTTCTCAACGGTTTATACCAGAGGTTTTTCTCGCCGCTTCGCGACTCGCTATTCCGTCGCTCTAAGAGAGAAAAAACCTCTGGCATCCAGGGTAGTTGCCCTATTGTTCTGACACAAAGAGCTTTTGTCTAATAACAATAGGGCAACCGTAACACGTCACAATTGTTCAAGATGGTGGCGCCTGCAAAATTTCTAAAACTTATTTTGAAAATACTTTAGTTTAGACTGACTTGACTGTAACGGTTATTTCCTGTGATTTAAAGTTTTTTTTTTGTTGAAGTGGAGGTTCCCTTTAAAACTTACAACCATACCATGATCAAGTGTCCTTCTTACCGTGGGGTCATGTATTGGAAGCCCCCGTCTAAGTTCTCTGTTGATTTCAGTTAGCGTTAGCATGTAATTATCGTCTACTATGTCATTTAGGCATTGCTTTATATCGGCGTCCACTTTTACGTTGTTACGGCCGCCTCGTGGTCCCTATGAAACTCTGCTCTCACAGATGTACCGTGTTAAGATACCCCTGGCCGTAGAACGGTTTTCACCCAATGTATCAGTAACCATTAGATCATCTTCTGTGTGGTCTTCCTAGGCCCTCCCAAGACGTTCTCGAACTTCATTCGGAATTCGGTTTCTTTGAACAGGCATTTTACATGCAATGTAACTGAAAGTGACTTGATATTTATACCTAACTCAAGATATTTTTTTGTAAAGAGTCATATTCACGGGTTGTAAAAAATGTAAAGAAAGTTGAAATAATACAATTCCAAGAGGAAAAGTAGAGTCACAATGTATTGCGCCAATGAATGTCAAAAAACGTTATTGCCTGTGTAGGTATGTGAACTTGTTTATCGATTGCACAAAGACGCTAATGAAAGTTCGAAAACGCTAATGAACCTGCACAAACATATTCATGATTGTCAAAATCTATGCTAAATACGATAATGAACGTTCCATCCCACTGTTGTAGTAGTAGTAGCAGCAGCAGCAGCAGCAGCAGCAGCAGCAGCAGTAAGAGTAGTAGTAGTAGTAGTAGTAGTAGTAGTAGTAGTAGTAGTAGTAGTAGTAGTAGTAGTAGTAGTAGTATTGTCAGAGTGCAGTGATACCTTAGATAATCTTTTAATAGATAGAATGGCACTACAGGACTGTGTACGAGGAAGAAGAAACATCAGTATGGCCTGGATCGACGTGAAAAAAGCCTACGATTCAGTAGATCATGGTTGGCTATGCAACGCTATGTGACCGCACAAGTTCCCCGAATGGATCAGTGGCACTATAAAGAACATATGCGCTTCGTGGAACACCAAGATCATCGCCAGAACGATGAATGGGATTGATATATCTGAACCAATCCGCTTCAAGAGGGGTCTCCCTCAAGGGGATTCCTTATGTCCCAGACTATTCATCTTATGCTTGAATCCTGTGGCGTGGATGCTACGAGCAACAGAGGGATACAAGTTAAGTACGCCAATTATTGCAAAAGTAACAGATCTGCTGTTTATCGACGACCTTAAAGTATTTGAACAGTCTCAAACGAAGTTAAATTAGGTACTTATGTCAACTCAAGAAGCGTTGAAAGATATTGGTCTTGACCTGAATCCAAAGAAATGCTCAGTAGCGAATGTCAAAGGTGGGAAGCAAGTTTTTGATGAAGCTTAAGTAAACCTGGAGGGGACAACGGCGATTGCAAGTTTAAAGGAAGGAGAGCAGTATACGTTTGTGGGTGTATTAGAGAGCCTAAAACAGAATGACACAAGGCTTTGAAGACTGCTGCCAAGTAATACATCCAGAATCTGTCATGTGGTCTAGTCCACTTTCGGACTGGAACAAAGTCAAGTCCACAAATGAATTTGCCATTCAATGTATTTGATGTGGACCCAAACATGGCCTCTGGCAGAGCTCAGACAAATCGACCGACAAGTAAGGAAGATCATCGTCGCGAATGGAGGGCGACACCCAACAAGTTCAAATGCAACCCTTTACTTGCCAAGGAGCATTGGCGGAAGAGGCTTAAGGTCAGTTGAACAGGAATACAAACTGACTAAGATTAAAGCACCATTAAAGATATATAAAAACCCCAATCCAACGATAGGAATTGTCCGCGTGTTCGACGAGAAGGCAAAAGAGCGAGAAGATCAGTCCTTTGCTAACGATGCTGTCACGTTTGCTAGAGAACTTGATCTTGAATTGAATTTAACGTATCCTCAGTTTTCGTGCTCTAAAGTGGGAGGGGATGAAATCCCAAGGATGCAGGTCAAAGAAGTCTTGAAGAAATCAGTGGTTAGCAAGTTAACGTCAGAACTAGAAGACCAAAAGTGAGAGGGAAAGCTACTAGCAAGCAGGTAAAAGGATGAAGCCCTAGACAAAAGTGGAGAACTGCACCGACTCACATGATGACTGGCGTTCAAGACCTGTACCTACAGCTTTCACTCACAAAGTTGTATACTGGGAAGAAGATTAAAACAACTAATCATCAAGATTACACTTGTTGTATGTGTGGCAAGGGCCAAGAGAATGTCGCGCATGTGTTGGCGGGATGCAGTGCTATCGCTCAAACCGAATACCTAGAAAGACACAACAGCGTCCTTAAAATCCTTTTCTTCGAGATTCTAAGCAAATACAACCTACAACCAAGAGAGGAGTATGTGTGGTATAAACGAATCAGTCCAAAGCCAGTCTACGAGAACGAAGAACTCAAAGATTTGTTGGATGTACCTCTGCTTGCCGAGCAAGTAGAAGTTCGAGCAAATCACATCGACGCGCAAGTCATTGATAAAGTAAAGGAAGAAGTAACCCTGATCGAGATAAGGATATAAAGTTTCTCAGCACATCATCATGAATGTACTGGGTGGTTATTCAAAAGAGGTGAGGAAGTCAATCAAGTGCTTGGTAGGAGACACGTGTGACTTGGTCCTGAAGCAGATGCAGAAAGCAATGCTATCATGCTCTCTGAATATTGCAAGGAGCTTTAAAACTTCTTGAACACTGAAATTTTTCATAAGAAAGGCAAAGATGAACATTTAGATATGCTTAAAGGTCGTACATATCATTAGGGATTTTTACCTTTTTTTACAACGATCTATAAGAGAGAAGATTTAAGATTTTTAAATACACAGATCAATGGTTAGGATTTTTACATTTAGATAGTTAAGATATAGAGGATATTACACGGTGGCGAGAAGATATGAATTTTATGTTCGAGTGGCAAGAACAATATCTCACGAGTGAATATTTCCGATTTTATTGTGTTTCAAAGTAGTCAAGTTTTATACGGCTGGGCTTTATAAAAAAGGCGGGGAAAAAAAGGCGGGAATCGTGACGTCATTGAACGATACGACACTCACAAAGGTGACATACGGAAAATACGCCACTCGGGTCCCGGATGTAGTGGCGTATGGAATCTACGAGTCGTTTAGTTCCCAGTAAAACGCTCTCCTCCATATAATAAATACTATTATGTAGAATATATAATATCGATACCGGATTGTTTTTTTTTTTAGGGATTAACAGGAATTGCTTACGCTTTTGGGAGCCCAAATTTTGTAATCAGTTTTCAAACAGATGTTTCAATAAACTGCAAATAATAATAAACAAGATAAAGAGGTTATGAACACTGAAAGCAGAGAAACCATTCAAAAACAAGTGAAATGTGTCATCTTACCAATGGCTTTTTCTGAATCCACTCTTTTTTGAATTCGATCAAGTGACGAGGAATAGACAGCATCCAAACTGATGCCCCGAACTTTAATTTGCATTTTAAGCAACTTTACGTCAACAGCTAGCTGTGTTCGGTACATCTCTTCGTTGAGTTCTTCCAATTCTTGTTCACTGAAACGAGCCCGAGTTTCCATTACACGCTTCCGAAGTTCCTCCACCATTATTTGAATGTCTTCTTTCGTTTCCAGTGGGACATAAACCAGATGGCTTTTTGTTGCTCTCTCACTGTCATCATCAATTCCCTTCTCAATCTTATCTTTGAGCTCCTGAAGAAAACGCAAAAAGCTGATCTGATTCTCGTAAACATTTACTTGTTCGTCAGTAAGGCTGGAATGTTCAAGAGCCCTCATTATTTTTCCCTGGTCTTCAGGAAACTTCACAATCTTTCGAGCCTTCAGTCTTAGCCTGCTTACTACAGCTCTGCGCTGCTCTTCACCAAGCAAGATCTTCTTCTTTATCTCTTCGAAGTCAGCGAGGATCTTCTTAATGATGTTGCCGTACCTCAGGCTGGTGCGAATGGGAGTCGAACACTTTGGGCAGCACTTAAGCTGTACATCAACAGCTTTTCCATCATCTGTTTGCTGTGCTTGATCCATCCAATTATCCATCATTTCTACTTCAAAAAAGTGACCACAGTCGGCTAATTCCACAAACCGTGCATTCGGGTCGTCTTCGGTTCCGAAGAAAATCTCTGTGACTTCGTCCTTGTGACACACTCGGCATTTTTTGGGGCAGTTTTCCCCGCAAAGACCAATGCATAAATGCTTGCAAGGAAGGCGTTTTTTGCAAGGTTGATCACAACGCTTACGATTGCAAGGCTCGGAGCATAGCTTGGTGCATTTGTGATGCTGACATTTCCAGATGCATGGCTCATTGCAGGGTTTGCAAGGTTCACCGCATTTCTGCTTGCATTTACTGTGTTTGCAGGAGTTTCCGCAGGGCTTCTTGCAGGGGGGACAGTTTTTGGTACACGGCTCAGAGCAGCTGTGGCCACAGAAAAGGATTCGGGTACATATGGATCGGCATGGCTGATGAACACGGCCCCGCAAACAGCTACTGCAGGTACCTAACGTATATTAAAATATAAAGAAGAATTAAAAACGCACTACAAGAGAACCATTAAGACTTCTAACCTTTTGAATAAGTCAATTTTTCCCCAAAGCCTTTCGTTTGCCAACAAGGTTTATTCTACAAGGATATGAAGTGATTTGAAAGGTAAACTTCCCGCATCAAGCCTTTAGACTGCAAGATAACGCGTAACTGCCAGTTCAAGACATTCTCTATTATTTAAACAAAAAAAACAGTTTAATGAGCCATCCCAATAATTTGGCCCTTTAAGCAACATGACACGACACGTTTCACAATGAATCACTCCCTCTGGCACAAAAGAACATAGCTTACTGTGAGAGTTGGTTCACTGGACATATTAAGCCATGTCGATCTGAGGGACACTTTTAGTCCCCTTTATCATGATCGCTCTCTTTTAAAATTTCTGCAAATTGATCTGTGCTTATTCTCATCATCTCCTGAACGCGGATGTACCGGCTTGCAGAGAACATACCCTGTTCTACACGTTCTCTTAATCATTCCTTGGTTTTTTCCTCGGTTGAATCTCAAAAAATAATTCACGTTATTGTAATCACTTCGCGACTATTCCAAGCTTTCTAACATGATAATGTGTGGCATTCCCTGAAGAATGAAACTAATATGAGTCTCGTTCAATTTAAGGAGAAAATGAAAATTTATCCCCAAATCCTGACTTCCTCCATAAAACCTCAATTTTTTTTGTTTTACGTTGTTATTTTGCTGACGACGGTAAAGAAATGGACAAAAATGAAAAACGTACGTGCAGAGGGTGCAAAGCTATTGTTTTTTCCCTCTAAACATGCAAAATTGTAACGTTCTTGTTGCCGTCGCCGTTGTCGTTGCTAAAGCTCTCTAAAGCCTGGTTTTCACAGGCTACGCAAGTACACGCGCAAGCATAAATAGCTTATGCTAAGCTAGTGAAAACGAACGTTGACATAAGCATCAAAATCAACCACGGCGTCCGCCATTTTGTTCAAATTCTCACACATGGGGAATCTGAAACGAATGCTTTAATTGGACAGACGTAGCAAATTTTCTTGCACTTGTGTTGTTTCGTTTTCACTTGACGCAAGCGAACGCAAGCATAAGCGCAAGCACAAGGAAAAGGAAAATTTTTGATCCTTGTGCTTGCGCTTGCATCAACTCCGTTTTCACGGTGAAATAAGTTCTCTTATGCTTGCGCTTGTGCTTGCGTCGCTAGTGAAAACCAGGATTTATGGCTGCAAACCGGTACGTGTGACATACCCTTTCCTCCAAGGTATCCCAAGTGCCTCGCTCGGTTGTCTGGATGAAATTAGCTTTTGTTAACGTTCATATGACAATTTTCAGCCCAGTGATTTATAACGAACAAGCCCAGCGAGAATTTCTCGATTTTCTTTGTTCAAGGCACCCTGCCAGCAGAGCCTTTCTTAACTCGACGAGAAAGAAAGGACTCTGCAGAAATCAAGTAGATTCTTTATTGAGTATGCATAAGCCGTTTCGTGGAGACAGTTTCAAACCCAGGCCAAGTCTTGATCGCACTCAGTAGACGCCATATTCATTTTCGTAATGACGGCTCGATTTTGACCTTCGCCTTGTCAAAAATATGGAACTGGAACTTTTTGTAATCCCTCCTCTCCCCCCCCCCCCCCCAATTTGTTACACAAAAAAATGGTTCAGTACTTACAAACCTAACATGCAAGTTGTATTCGTGTTATAACATAATATTAAAGCATCCCTTTATGATCATAACTGCTTAATTTCTTGTGACCCTCCCTCTTTTGCTGTCTAATTTTTTCATGGCCCTACCTCTTGAAGGGCTTAAAAAACTGTGACCTTCCCCAGTTTTCCACCCCCCAGCCTGCTAATTTCTGACAAGTCCCTAATAGCAACCATTGTCTTTCTGCAGTTGAGAGCCACCCCCTTCCCGGTAACCGCGTGCTGAAGTGTTCGTATGGGAATTTTTCAACCTCTGTGACCGATATCTCAGCAAGCGGGTGGTCCATCCTATCGTATGAGCTTACTCAGATTTATAAAAAGATTTTAATGGTGAATGTACGATCTCCAGACACCGAGCCAGCACAGTCACCAGGAAGCGCATGAAGAGGTCCTAAAATTTGGGCAAATGACGGCAAAGAAATGTACCAAACTGGAAAACGCTCGAGCAGGGACATACAAAGCGTGGAAAGTTATTGTTCTTTGCCTGGTTAAATAAGCTGTTTAGCAGCGTTCTTATTGGCGTTATCATCATTAAAATTAATGTCGTTGCGTATGGTTACTCCGATTCGGGGAAGGACAGGAGTGGAGACATGTCGACACAAATATGCATGATTCCTCAATCATGTGATTCGGTACATAGAGAAAAATGTTCATGCTATCGTTCAAAGTCATTAACCTATGTTTTGAAATTTGGTGCACCTGTTCTTCTACACGAATATACTCCTAACTATAGAGCCCCTATAACGGACCGAAGTTAGTACTAGACAGTCGTCTTGTTGGAAAACGTCAACAAAAGCAGGCTTACCGGCACAGCGGTGCTCACACTTCAACACTACACCACATGTTGCATTACAAGGAATATGCAGAGGATTTTCGTGACATTTTACAACATTCTCGTGTCCACAGGGCCAGGTTTTCTTTACTTTGGCAGCACACCTGACTGTGCAACCTTCAGAGCACTCATTTTGGCATCCGTGCCCACATGGCAAAATCTGTTCACAAGGTGAACGGCATTTCACCTCAGAGGGGTTCTTAAAACAAGGAACCTTCTGGAGATGGCCACAATTTAGGAACTTCTGTACGGGTTGTAGGCAGGGACCGCATTCTTGAAAGCATCTCTTTTTACACTTGTGGTCGAGTTTGCAGAGCGACTTCGCACACGGCTTGTTACATCTGTACTCTTTGTGCTCCGGATCTGTTGGATGACAAGCCATTTCACAAACATGACCACATTCTAATCGCGTGTTGCAAGGCACTGAACATCCTCCCTCGGGTGCCTGCCTGAAGTCATCCGCACGTGCTGCATGAATCACGTTCTGCGGATGATTCTGACATGTGAGTGTCAAAGCTTTTCCAACATTCCCTCTTTCCTCCATGTCGCTTATAATATTATACCACAATTCGCTCTTTTCCTTCAAAAGGCTGATGTTACCGATGCAGAAAAACCCTTTTTTTGCTCGTGACAATGCCACACACACGCGGTTTTCTGTTTGAAGGAAGCCGATTTTTCCTTCTTCGTTGCTTCGAACGAGTGACAACAGAATTATGTCGTTTTCTTCGCCTTGGAAGTTGTCCACAGCGCAGACTCGTACTCCGCGGAAGAAATCTTTGGGCATTTCATTCTTGAGCTGGATTAACTGCCCCGTGTAAGCTGTAAGGACTGTGATTTTTTCTCTGTCATAGCCTTGAAGGATTAGGTAACGACAAAGGGAGGCCAGGAATTTGGCTTCGTGTTCATTTGATCGGCTCTTTCCCTCCTCTAGAAAATCCTGCAAAAGTAATTAATGAAATATACCTCGTCAAACGTTTTCCGAAGAAAGTACATTCGGATCGGTATTTTGCCCCACAGCGCACATAGAAGAATGCCAAGAGTCCATATAATATATCTTCTTTTTTATCCTCCGGTTTTAGAGTAACTTGGTATCTCCGAGCATTTACCTTCCAAACCATGATACAACACAGAGGGCAGACCACAACACCGGGAACTACATGCCCTACTCTTTGAGAATAGTGTGTGGGTTCTTTTACGTCCCACAGGGTTATGAACATTGAAGGGTTGTGAGACGGAGCCTGTGGTTTATCGTCCTTGTCCGAGAAGACTTCAAAGTCTAACCATTTGCAGTTGTCATTACAAACGGAGCACTTTCTCCTCAGTTATTTATGGACCCTGAGTGTGTCGAAGCCACGGTCTCCCGCATGGCAGCCCGGAGCTCAACTAACTGAGCTACCGGTGCCAAGAGTAAGAATCTGGTATCAGGTTTGTCCCGATCAGCGTTAGGCTCAATTACCAGCCGCTGTTTCGGAAAAATGAGCCAGCGCTCACTCCCGAAATCACGGATGGACGCGTCAGGTGAGCCATTGTTAATCTCCGCCAATCAGAAACTCTCCTGCACAAATCGATCCAGCATAAATTACATTTTTGGTTGCGACGGTGTTCATTGACCCCACGTGTTCGAGCTTTACAATGCTTTCAAGTTAGCAAACATCCACGATTTCGACAACAGAAATTGTTCGAGAAGCTGCAGAATGGGGATTGTATCGTTTTCTACCGCCTGAGTTCAGTAACTTCATTAATTTTCCAGTTAGAGCCAAGGTCAAAATACGGCTTTCAAATCCATTGCTATTGCAATTTCTTCTCAGACGTCGCTAATGTAAGAGCAAGTAAAAGTCCTCAAGATCGATTGGAATTACTGCTGAGTTTATTGGTGGCAAAACGAGGGGGCCGATGAGGTCGACTGAGAGCTGAGGCGGCCGACGATTTTGTTGATGATTCGCCGGTTAAATTCAAACTCACATTGATCATTTAACCACAAACTCAAGCTCGTATCATCGGGAAACTTCGCATTGGCGTTTTACGCATTGATATGTAATTACTGTTTTGTTAAAATCAATGTTTTGGGATGTCTAACGCTACTTTCTCGCAACTATTAATTTCGCATATATTATATTGAATTACGACACAGACACAATCTACCGCTCACGCGTCCAGGCGTCTCTTCTCGGGGAGGATACCCAAACTCGAGTGAGCGGCGGAAATCGAGCCTACATCAGCGTCAAAAAAGTGTATTATTAAACCAAGTTTTGCGAGAAACAAACAATAGACCAAATCGGCTAACTCAATGTTGTGTGATCTCCCTGGGCTAAAGTTCTTTGTGTATTGTATTGCCATTATAACGTAGTATCGACATTTAAATGATATGGACCTGGAACAAAACGTTTTATTCGGGTTCAACATTGAGTTAGCCGATTTTTATCTATCGTTTATTTTCCCCCAAAACGCGGTTTAAAATAGACACGTTTCTGCCGCTAATGGGGACTAGGCCAAATAGGGGAAATCTTACTCTTGGGTGATGGAATCTTGAGAATACTAATAAATAGGAAAATCATAGAAGTAATTTAAGACATAATAAAGGTATAGATTGATCTTAAAGACAACTTAACGAAAAAATGGTTAATGCATCGGAAACCAAGGACAAGTAAGGCCCTTACGGTTTAACTTGAATAGCTAGAAATTCTAGTAGGAAGGTCGACGAGCAGAGGATGACAAGGGAGTAAACGGTCCTGACACCCGACACGACACGTTACATTTCTGGTTCATTCCTGCGACAAAAGGCCTCAAATATTCCCACAGAATGATTTCCTCGATAATTTTTGCTATAGCTTCAAACGTCTTTCCTTTCTTATGAAAGTACATTCTTGTTTTAAAAAAAAACCACCTCGTACCTCGCCTTGGTCATGATCCACAAAGAACATGTTACGAGCCACGCCCTTGATATTTTCAAAATGTAACACAGATTCGTGGTTCTCCAACTTTGGATTAACGTAAATGTGTTCCAACATTTTGGATATTTCTGGCCTCATTCGATGCTGCAAGCGCAAGCGCTCAAAAGGCATTCCATTGTTTACCATTCTCTCAAAGAGTGACACATCCAGGTTGTAGTGCTTTGCGAGATCAAATACCGTGGGATTGGGACGGAGTTGCTGATGGTCACCAATCAGAATCAAATGCTGACATCCGGGAGTCAAAGAAGTTACAATGTGTGACTCTAGTACTTCAGCGGCTTCCTCCACAATCGTTATTCGAGGCTTCAGTCTTTGCAGAATTCTGCGGAACTTTGCAGCTCCTAAGTGATGCACGGAGATCAAAATTCAGTGCGAGTTTGATACATGAAATCCTAACGATACAATCCATCATAAAGGACTCCCACGGATAGGATAAAACGATGGTGCAATTAACCGAAAATAGAGAGCAATCTAAATCAACCAAAGACAAAAGGTTGCCCGCAGTCGGAGGACACCCGAAGGCTCCTTTTTCACTAGTTTCTACCTCATTTGCTTACGGCCAGGGTGGGCGTCACTCCTATCCCATTTCATGCGCAACTTATCCCAGGTAATTCTGGTACTTATTTTTTCGACCTTCACTAGATAGATAGTTGGGTGAAATTTGGAGCGCACGTGCAGGGATTCAAATCCGGAAAGGCTGGGATGCAGTGCGCGAGCGATATCCACTACACTGCGTGGACTTTTCCCGCTCTTTAAGAGAACCAAACCACTGGCCCCTTACGCAGTTCCTATGAGGTACGCCTTGCTCCTTTCTGGTATTGGCAACTGGGTCCAGAGGACTTCTTTTCGTAGACAAATTGAGCTGACTATGTTTCTTAAGAGCAAAACCGCTCGCCAAAGTGATGCAGGCTCGCAAGATCTAAATGATTAGTGGAACGATTAGTGGCCTTACGCTTTAATACAAATACTCTGTGCCTCGTTTGGAAAACTTTCGGTGAAAATTCGTTGGCCTTCGTTGCCTTTTGGACAACGCTTATCGCGGCCGCTGTCTTAGTTAATTTAACGGATAGAACTGAATTCCCTTAGCACACTGTGCTTTGGGTGGTGAGAATAAGGTAATCAGAAGGGGAAAAAATGATACTAGCCGAAAGAGATTGACTACAAAGTTCTCACAACGCGCGATGAGGGAAAACAAACGATCCTAATGGCTGGTTAAAATCACGCCACAAGTAAGTTGAGCGAGAACGATTCATCTGGTTTTCCTAAATGTTGAAAACGAAGGATTCGCTTCTTCAGTCAAAGAAAACATTAACAACGAAGTCTAAGCACTCGATGAAAAGGTAGACAAACAAAGTCAAAATGCCCAAAGAAACAAAGGATTTGGATTGTTGAGAGTGATGCCGAATTTACATTGCCATGCACAGTGCAGTTGCTGAAGACGGACTCCGACAAAACTTTTAAGTTCCTCTTTTTTTATATAAAACCAGGATTGTTGTTTTTTGTGATTCCGGACTTTAATTTGGAAATCATGATCCGCAGCCTTTTGTTCAGATTTCGAGTGGGAAAGCGTGCTTATGGTAAGCGGAAGAGGCGCGTGCATGGTTCTCACACTAGTTGCGTGCCGTTTTTCGGATTCGCCGATTCTTTTGCTGTCAAAAACGTCGTATGATGTTAAAAGTAACGCAGTAGAAGTAAACTTACCAGTTGTTGTCAAACCGACGACATCAGCGTTCTTGAGTATCTCGAAGTCTTCCAAGTTTCTAATGTCCTTCATTTTCTTAGCACCCGCTTCAAATTGTTCTTGATAAAGTGAGATAGTGTGACGATAACTTTCACTTATGTCTGCGACCCAGCGACGGTACAAACGCCATCGGTCCTTGATGTTTAAAGACCAAACATTTCGAATCTGAAACCCAATACAACATTGCGTCAAACGAGAATATAACGAGTCGCTTTCTCGATAGATTTAGATTTATACCATAAGCTCATTTTGGGTCTCACCTATGGTCTATTAGAAGCTGACGTCATCATCAAAACTTTTAAGTTTTTCTTTTTATATATATAAATAAAACCAGGCGTTCATCAAGGGGAGCCTCTATTTCCCGTACTTGGCCTTGAGGTCAACCCTTTCCTGAGTAGATTTAACAAATTGATGTCAGTTTTTCATGCGTCGGTCCTGTTATTGATCATGAATTTCGTCATAACATTGTTAAAGTAGCTGTGGATTCACGAGGCGATACCCGAGTAGATCCGCAGACTGACATCAATTTGTTTTCTTCAATAACAAAAAGGCAGAGGGGTCAAAATTAAGTCAAAACACGAGAAGAACGCGAGACAAAAATGAGAGAAACTTCAATCGGACGCGAGCAATATTGCGTCATTATCGCATAAATTATAAATTCATGTGTCTGTCCGCTTATTGACAATAAAAATTACCCAATGAGCGCGCGATATTTTTGCAGTCATTGTAAAATTGTTTATAGAACACATAAATCAAATAGGTTCCATGTTGCCGTGCGTTCGTTCAGAAATATATCAACAGAAGACGTCAAATGTGGTAAGAACATTAGTGACACTCATCACTATTTTGTTCTTACAACAATTTGACGTCATATTTGATATATTACTGAACAGACGCACGGCAACATTAAATCTATTTTTTTAATAAGAGCCAATTAAGTAGGTCCCTTGAGCCAACAGCGTATCACCCCCAGGAGGATCTCAAATAGATTCACAGTCCAAGTTGAGGAGAAATTTTGAAGGAGAGTTAAAGGAAATCCAACACTGGACAGTGGTCATCACACCCGACTAGTGATCAAGGGGACGTGGGTTCAAATCGCGCTCAGGGCAATAACAGTTTTTCGATTTCTCCAGAAGTTGTCCAGTGCTGGGTTTCCCTTCACTCTCCTTCAAAATTTCTTCTCAATTTGGACTGTGAATTCATTTGCGATCCTCCTGGGGGTGATACGCTGTTGGCTCGAGGGACCTACTTAATACGCCATTTCCGAGTTGCTGTTTGTCTCGGTTTCAAAGTGGGTCTTAGTGCTCAACTATTGAAATGGAAATGAGTTTGATTTGCATGAAAATAAGCAACTCATTTCGATTTGAATGGTTGAGCACCAGTACTCGCTTTGAAACTGAGGCATGCAGCAACTCGGAAATGGGCTATTGACTCTTTACATTAATTACCCTTGTCCTCCTGTGAATCACTTGATCACCCAGCGTTATCACATAGAAAAACTGGCCCACACATTAAGTGATTTATCAGTCATATTGCCAGCATGGTTGTCCTGATAGAGAAGTGGTCATAACACCCGACTAATGATCAGGGGGAAGTGGGTTCAAATTGCACCCAAAATCATGTGA
>NC_090874.1:20219122-20234122 GCF_036669935.1 Montipora foliosa | reverse complement strand
GATAAACTAGGCAGGCGGTGAAATACAAACACCTGGAATCTTAAAAGCAACGAGTAATGGACTTCAACAACAATCTATCGCCCGTCGAGCCGAAATCAAAGTGAGCAGTATTTCTAATATTTTACCAAGTGTGCTGTTATGTAGAACACTGCAACCAAATGGAAAATTCCCTGGTGACTTATGGGTTCAACAAAGACAGAGAACGAATGGAACACCTTAAGTGGATCCGTGATCAACTCTGCACAGTTTTCAGTAAAAAAATAATTGGAAATGTGACAGCCAAGAATTATTTGAAAGAAAGCTTGTCGTCTATTTTGCGCTTCATTATTCAAGGAAAAGCGGGTTCTTCATGGAAACGGTTTGATGCTGAAATTTGTTTGTTGTAATATTGCGCATATTTGACACGATTGAGTTTTTTCTCTTCACACACGTAATGAAATAGGAAGGGGTTTTTGCCTCTAATAGCAAATATGTCGTTTGTTTCAAAAAATTGTTCGCTGGAAAAGGTCGCCTTTATGAATTCATCATGTTTTACAATATGCGAGCTTAACAGGATAGTTTTTATGGCAATAGTAAAGCATTTTCGTGTCAAAATGAGGTTACCGTCTTTGTATTGTGCTAACTCAATTAAATATAAATGCACATTCTGCCTCGTGAGTTTGTTATTCTCGTTAACCAGCAATGGCATCAAAAGTCATTGCAACGCGAATGGCGTTTTAGTCAACAAAATATGCTCTCATGGAGCTCAAGAAGGGAACGTCAATTGGATGAACAAGACAGGCGATGATGATCTGGAATCTTAATAGCGACGAGTAATGGACTTCGACAACAATCTTTCGCCCGTCAAGCCGAAATCAAAGTGAGCTGTATTTCCAATATTTTATCACGAGTGTAGTGTTAACCAAATGGAAAATTATCTGGTAACTTGTGGGTTCAACAAAGTCAAGTAAAAAAAATAATTGGAAATGTGACAGTCAAGAATTATTTGAAAGAAAGCTTGTCGACTATTTTGTGCATCATTACTCAAGGAGAAGGTTCTTCAGGAAAGGGTTTGAACCTGAAATTTGACACGATTGAGTGCACGCAATGAAATAGAACGAGGTTTTTGCCTCTAAGAGCAAGTATGTTGTTTGTTTCAATAAATGTTTCGCTGGAAAAGGATTCTGTGATATTTTCTGCCTTTGTGAATTATAATATCATATTGTGTATTGAATTTTCGAGCTTAAGGTTGAAATGTGATACGGCAGGATATTTTTAGTTTATTGCTCTGTAAGCAGGAAGGGTACACGAAAATAAACAGGTCTGTTGGAAGCGTGCTTGAGTTTCAACAAAATGAGCCCCAAATTCAGCAAAAAATTGTGACGCCGATGAATAATAAAGTAGCTGCTATTTCCAAAATGATGGAATTACCTGGTGATAAATAACCTCGTCTTGGAGAGTAAATTTTTGACTTTGCAGAAACGACGGTCAACCTCAAGAGTTGGGCGATTGCGATCTTTGCTTTGAATTCGCTCATTTATTGTCAAACTTTGTAACACTTGACAGAAAAAGAAACTTACGAAAACCCGGTATCTTGCCATCATTTGACACAGATGCCTCACTGTTTGGCGAGTAAACATGCCGCGGTAACATCACAGCACCCGCTGAATTCCGTCGATGTCACTTTCGATTCAAGCTAATAAAATCTGTACCTTACTGAGTTCGCATTTGTTAGCGTTAATAGTATTTTCGGTCCAATGCTTCTGTTTTACGACGGGATATATGTTTTAGGTCACCCATCCAGATACTAAGTAACCCCGCCGGACAAGAATTAACTTCAGTAAACTTTAGTATTACAAAGCTGTCAGATGCTCAGAGGGCACGCTTAAACTTGTGGTGAAAAGAAGTTGTGAGGGAACTTGAAAATGATCAACATGTCAGCCCAGAAGCCAGCCATTGTTTCTCACTTCCCATTTATTTTCTTCAATCTTTCTCGGCTCAGTACTTTGCTAGTAACCACATATCTTCTCAGGCTATTTACCTAAGACTTCTACCATGGCACTACAATGATAGACAATACCAAACAATATCGTGCACTGTTAGAGCTACATCTTACGCAAGGACAACTTGAATCTCCTGGAAGACGACACAGCTCAGTTGACATTATGGAATAAATCGCTGTGTTACTTCACTACCACACGTAAGCGATGCGCGTCTCTTTTTTTTCTAAAGAGGACAGGAATTTCTTCTTTCCGACAAATGATTACGTAATAGGCCAGTAGCCAGGTTTTTAACCTCAGAAAAGGATCTGTTTCGTCGTACGAACGTGTGAGGATCCATGAGCCAAAGGGCCTCTGCTGGTATGACTTTTGGGTGACCCCTTAAATGGTCTTAATGACCCCCCAACTTGAAAAAATTGCCTGGAATGCTGCACGTACCACAGGCAACCCAGTGTACCCTCACGGAGGGTCTAGTTTCTCTTGGGATATGAATGGTTTGCATGAGGACACATATCCTGCAGAGTATTAAAAATAATCTTGGAAATCCCATACCGAAAAGAATCGATCATACTCAGAATAGATATAAACAGCCAAACCGTCCAATTTCTAAGTAGAGACCGTTAGAGCACACTGAGTACCAGTACAAATTTCCAATTTCAAAACTGTCGCGTTCGAAGAACTTTACGGTACCCCTCGTCCTTTTCCTACCGAGACATACAAAGGCTTTCGTAAAGATCAAGCTTTGGTTAGGAAAAAATGATTGTTAGTTTTTGTTTGTCTGCACGTCTTGGAATTGTCCATGTGTTGGAATTACCCTGATTTCGCTTTTGATTCAAATCATGGATGTCGAAATTACCTTGTGAAACGATTCCACCCACTGCTCGTACAGCGTCTCGTCCCAGAGATTCAGCAAAAATATGGAGATCTGCAACCATTCCCCGAAAACAATCACCTCGTCCACTGTCTGCTAAAGCTCCAATTCTAATGGAAAACTGTGTGGCCAGCTCCATTTTTCTGCCTATGAACTTTGTTTCGACTACATTTCCCTGATGCCAAAGGCGTGCAAATCCGGAGTCATGATCATATGAAGCGCCAATAAAGTTCCAGGCGTTCATGTTTAGGACCGCTTTGCTGACTCCAGGAGGTTGAGAAAAATCCCTCCACGTGAAGCGGGCGGTCAGAATTCCTTTTCCATCAACCATGCCTTCTTGCCATATTTGGACTCCCAAACCGCTTTCTTGGAAGCTGATGATTGACCCCCGGTTTCCAGACGGGAAAACATGCATCAAAAGTGTGATCGACGTCCTGGTGTCGAGGTCACTTCCGGGTAGGTTCGGGATTTCAATGTATGAATCAGGTGACCCCAAAAGCTGAACAGAGCGATTTTGATCTCGCGCCCAGGCTGTGCGCCGTGAAAAAGTAGCCACGTTGCCTCGTGAAATCCGTTCCAGTCCTTGGACCATTTGGTTGAGAGGAAAAACGGCTACGGGTTGCGCAGAAGCTAGGGAAAAAAAGAAAGTTAAGAAAGTTGAGTCCCTTTCCATTTAACTGGATGATTAGGAAAACTAGACCCTCCGTGAGTGTAAACTGGTATACAGCTTTGTATGAAGGTGTCACGCAAAGTGACAATTCGGAAATTCAAAATGCTGTATTTTCGAAACAAAAGACGTCACGGAACTGGAAACTTGGAAAAAAATTATTTCTAGGTCATCTTCAACGTCCTATAGATAAAAATTCAGAAGACCTCTTAGTATTTGATGACGTCACTGTGAAAACCATCTAGAGGTTCTTGTTTGTAAATTTAAATTTGGTCAAGAACATAAAAATTCACCTAAATGCGCAGAAGATAAGCTTAAAGAAATATTGTTGGCTTCCCAAATTGACTTCATTTTTTACCAGAATGACTAAACAGCAAGAATTCATGTCATCTTTATGAAACCTGCTCCCATATCAAACTTAACAATCATATCAAACGAACGATCGTTTCGCAACAGAGAACATTTTAGAGACGATCATCCCCAAAATCAGCCTGAAAATTTCAAGCTTGAACGTAACCGATTTCTTTCAAGCTTTCTTTTCGCTACTGTCCTAGTTGAGTTCATTTGCGCTTGAAGGTGATGGTTCTCGTGCAGTTCAAATACACTCGCAGTACTAAATATATGTGTTCGTGTTTATTTATTTCCACGGCGCTTTCAATTTTACTAGTAGATGAAACGACACCATACCCTTGCTAAGCACCCACATTTTGACTCCCGAGAGTGCAAATGCAGAACCCACCGAGGAAACAAAACTAATGTTTCTGAGGAATAACTTGAAACGGCTTCGTCCCTTTCAAGATTCATCCAAAGATTGACGTTCCCAGGGGAGATTAACACAGCGCTGATTGGTTCCTAAGTAACCCGCACGTGATTTCCAGATGACAGTTTCTCAACAAAGGGAAAGGAATGAGTGGCTCGGTTCAGCAAACGCTCGTGGGAGAGGAACGCGTGACGAATTCTTAAGAGCGTTTGCGTGCGAAAAACCCTTCCTATCCACTGGATAACTCAATTGGTTTTGCGAGCGAGTATTTATACGCTGGATAGTAATTTATTTGGTGGATAGCGTTATCCACCTTTTGAACACTAGGAGACCAGATGATTATTTTTCACCGCCTGTCTTGTTTATCGAATTGACGTTCCATTCTTGAGCTCCATAAGGGTATATTTTGTTTAAAGGTTTACTAAAAGCCATTCGCGTTACATCGACTTCGACGCCATGGCAGATTCTTTAAATATTCTACGCATTTCTACTACCCCCTGTAACCTACCAAAGACAAGCGTAGAAGACGCTAAGTACAAGGAGGAAAGACCATATTGCGCAACTTTTCCGATTTCCGACACAGGAAAAACGAAGAAATGCGATGCAGTTTGGCCGGAAAGCTCCCGTTTTCGGCGAAGATTTCCGGCCTCCCGTTTTCGCTTAATATTACAATGATTCTCCTGGTTTTTGAAACTCTTCCTAGCCAAAGAAAGATAGTATTTTCTTTGTTTATCCAGTCTTTTTAGCACGATTTTTTGCCGTTTTTCTGTGGTTTCTCAGCCATTTTTACCCTTTTGTCATGGTAGCATGAGTGTGCGGCAACTTTGGACGCAGTAATGCACTGGATTGCCTCGACTTTGAGCAAGGTTTGCGGGACCAATAGGTCTTAGCTTTCACTGCCTGTTAAAAACTCCACTATTTTCCATTAACTGTGATCTCAAAGTGCAGGAGATGGCATCTTAGAGGCACATATCTCAAATTTTTTCCCGGGGGAGCATGCCCCCGGACCCCCCTAGACACTCGCGCGTGGGCGCGGCTTCGCCGCTCCTAAAACCTGCCTTTTTTAGTAAATGTGGCATCTAGCAAATGTAAATGTGAAATCTAGTAATAAGAAAGTAGTCCCTTGTATATGTCAGGCCAACTGAAAGGGGGATTGTGTAGATTTCTGTGATTGTCGTCCTAAACGTTACTGACCGAGCGCGTCTTTGGGCATATTTGAAAGGTAATTTTTTCGCGTACTTGCTCGCACAATTTCTAGCACACTCGGAGAAGATTTAACACTGAATAATGATAATAATAACTAGAACTAATCACACATCAGTTAAGTGTGTTCGACTATAGAGCACCAATTCTACACAAACAGCTACTTTTTTTGCTCAAGTTTTATGTTCCATGTCAATGGATAGTCAAGAATCACGTTGAATTCCTTCAAGCACATGAGCAGGCTAGTCGAGCACAAAAACAAAGAGCACATGCCCTCATTCCCAAAAGCTATTCGTCTTCATTTGGATTCACATCCGATCGAGGTGTTCGAGGTCATTATTTCAGTTGAACAACTGATGAGTGGAAAAATAAGTGAAATCACAGTACTGAGAGCCAACAAGACCAGACTTTGAATTTCAAAGAAAAAGCCAACCAAATATTTGCTCAGATGTAGCAAACAACATGATACATGCTTTCACTTTTGGCCTTGGGTTTTAACTTTGGCCAGTTCATTGATAATTACAGACACTGAGGCAGTATCGTTGATACCAAATACTTTAGAATTTTCCTCCAAGGTCAGATGAACATTAAATATGCAAATTGCTGATCGGCTCGCAGAATGTGAAATGAGCTCAAAAACTACTTTTTTGTTTGGCTTAAGCCCTGGCCAAACTATCGAACAAAGTTGGATTGAAGGCTCCAACTTTGCTCGATCCAACATTGTTCGACCGTTTGGCCGCCCACGTCGAAAGATGTTCGTCCAACATTTTTTGTTCGATCAAATGTCGGATAGAGTTTGCTTTTGATCAAACATTACAACCAACAATTCTGTTCGACGCAACAATGTTGCAGTGTTTTGCCGCTCTTTCAACAAAGTTGTGTCCTGAATCGAGTCACGTTCGTGCTGCTAGCCAATCACGATTCACTATCTTATTTTCAAGCCTAGGCTTCTAGCATCTTTTGCAAGAGAGATGGCGGACAAGGACCAATGGGACGTCGTGGTTGTTGATGAACAGCCAGAAACCTTGATCAGCGAGTAGGAAGCAAGGCCTTGTCTGTGGAACACTGTTCGGCTCCTTAATCATTGTCGCTCTGTTTGGAGATGTCTGGTTCAATAGCATTTAAAATTCCTGCAAATTGATCCGAGTTCATAATCATCATTTTCTAAGCGCGGATGTATCTTGCAAAGAACATACCCTTTTCTACACGTTGTCTTAACCATTGTTTGGTTTTTTCTGGTTTGAATACGTCCTTTCCGTCCTCAAACAGCTCCAGTAGCATAAACGCTGCGCCATATTTTCAAATTTAGCGTCAACTTGAACTTGAATTCGCCAAGCAATGTTGGATAGTGTTTTGCCACTACCTCAACATTTACATCCAACAATAGGGCCGTTTATACGAGAGAAAATAAGCCGCGGCTTACATAGGACACGAACATTCCGTATTAATGGTACAAAATCTACGTTCACGGGTTTCTCAAGCCGCGGCTTATCCTGGCCTTGGAGTTTATACTCGTATAAATAGTTCCTTTCGCGTATTATGTACGCCGCGGCCACGGTAAGCCGCGGCTTATTTTCTCCCGTATAAACTTCCCTAATGTTGCATGTGGGATCCAACTTTGTTCGATAGTTTGGCCAGGGCTTTAGAATAAGCGATGTTAGTAAATGTTGTAAGCATTGTAGCAAAAACTTAGGTAAACAATGTTTCCTTCCATGCTGCCAAAGAAATCTCACAACGTTGCTCTGAAATATCGGATAGCCGTCAAATCCGCCGAATGTTGTGGTATGAAACATGATTCAATGAAATATGATCATTCCGGTTGCCTAGCACGTGACATAAATCTGCCACCGATAACATGTTTTCCACTGCTTTCTGTGAGAGCTCCGTTTGATAAATCAAGACCTCTATTGAATTACTTGACAAGAATTGTATTCGACTCTCAATGAAAATAAACGTGCTTTTATGTTGTCAAAGCTTTTCATCAGAAATTGCGAAAAGTAACGTGAAAACGTAGTTTATCTTTCTTTGGCTTTGCGACTGTACATGTCAGACATGTCGCCAATTGTCTGACCACTTTTTAAGCGATTAAACTTCGTTCTCAGTCAAGCAGTTTCGGGTAATGGTCGATGTGGATGTATCCAGCCAAATATCGTCAACTGGCTGACCACTTTCCAATCGATTGACAAAGTGGTCAAAATGTTGTGGACCCAAGAAGCGCACAGCATTTTGACCACTGTGATGACGAATATCGTTGTCGATAAGAGTACAGACAACGCTGAACCACTTTCGATTTTTTAAGTGATATGTACTTAAGATAACATGTACAGTAAAAGGGGCTAATTCAAAACTCCACAAATAATTAACAATAATAATAACAACAACAACAACAACAACAATAACAATAATAATAATAATAATAATAATAATAATAATACATCAGGAGTTTCATAGGGGAAAAGATTACGCTACTTCGTATATCAGAAGAATTGTAAGCCACGCATAGTACCTCCGACTCCGGGATTCCAAGACAGCTGAAGCCAGTGTAACATTACACTGTTTCTTGAATCGGCTTGAAGTAGATCAGCCTTCAGCGAATGATAGAGAGTATCTGTCATACTAGGAGCACGCCGGCGAATATCATCTTCATGAATCACGTTTTCATGACATCGTTTTAAATCTTCAGCTGCGTTTTCTAGGCTCGCCGTAGTGTGCTCCATTTCCTGGTGGGCATCGTAATACGCCCTTCTTATGTGCAACGGAATTTTCTTCTCCTGAAAAAAGAGATCACTTAATAACATGGAGCAGCTTACATTTGAGAATCGAAAGCAAAAAATCTCTCGTCAATTTTATCGACTTATAATTTCGACCAATTGCGTTACCAGCCGCCCATTTCCAGCGCTTTGAGCTACCTATTGTGGTTGGTCAGTTTTGGTGAAAAGACACTCAAAAAACGTTTCTTTCCACTGATGTGGCCACCTTGAATTTCATTGTCCGAAGCGAAAAATACTATACTCTATGTTTGTCCACCTAAATTTTGAATAAGAATTGTTTTTGTTTTCTCTTAGGATAATTGTAAGTCCCAAGAGAACGAAGGGCATTATGGTATTTTACGCTTCGGGCAATTGTTCTTAGTGATAGGACCACGAGAGAATGAGGGGAGAGAACACATCCCCAAGCCCCATGATAGTTTTTTCTAAAGAGTATATTTTAAGCTTCGCGTCATACTGTAAATATATTTTGGTCTTATGTCCATGGTCGCGCAGCCAATGATCAACTACTGTAACAACTAACCAGTCAGGTGTCTTCTTTACAATACCCGCGCATCATGGCCACGGGCTAAATTTAGATTGAAGAAAATTATTATTGGAAGAGGCTCATGTACGGTGGATGTGTTCTCTCCATAATCTTAATAGGACGCAGTAACTTTGGGAACTCCATGCCCTACTCTTTGCTGTCTAGTTCTTTTACGTCCCACAGAGTTATAAACATTGAAGGGTTGTGGCTGTCAGACAATAGAAAGATTTAGAATGGGTGCGTGAATCCTACGTGTAAAACTATATTGATGCTTTTTGATACCCGATGCCATTTTTTGGTGTATAGGTTATGGTGGCATTATTATTATTATTATTATTATTATTATTATTATTATTATTATTATTATTATTGTTGTTGTTATTATTATTATTATTACTATTATTACTTCTAGAACTAGAAGTCTCGGTTGCATGTAGGTAGTTAGTTTATCCTTCTGTGAATAGCGTTATCCTTCTGCAAATTTGAAACTGAGTTTATAGCAAAAAGCATTTTAACATTTTATAATATTTATTCATATTTTTTTTCCTTTATTTTATCAGTTTATAATAATAAGAGTTGGTATGTTTTTTGCTGAAGATTTTTAAAGAAGATCAAGAGATTATGAAGGTACCTTCATAATCTCTTGAGAAGATTGAGCATAAAGACAGTATGTAAATATATTTTTAATTACGGTAAGCTACACTAAATGCGATCACTTATTTTTGTACTGTGGAGTTATGGTCAAGAAATTATTATTATTATTATTATTATTATTATTATTATTATTATTATTGATTCAGCACCGGTTTTTCCAAAAATTGGATCCGGGTTATCTTCTTGGGGGCCAGGTAACAACAAGTTGCCTAAGGAAACTCAAATTTTATCATGGCTTTCATCGCTCCAGTACCTTACACAGAATTCTTGCTGTGTCAAGGAGAGCCGTTTTTTTAATTAGCTCTAAAGAAGTGTTAGTGCCAATGGGCTTTAAGTTGCTTTCAAGCCTTTTTGGAACTGTTCCCAGTGCCACAATTACTACTGGAAGCACCTCTCTAGCTAGGTCCTGGTATTTCTCTAGCTTTTCCTCTTCCTTGGCCTTTAAAGCTGTGTCTTCTGGGACTGCTATGTCTATTACTTGGCATGCCTGTTCTTCCTTGTTAATAACGACGAAGTCGGGTCTCCTTGCACTAATTTTGTGGTCAGTCTGGATGTTATAATCCCATAGCAGTCTGTAGTCGTGGTTCTCAAGGACGGTTTCTGGTACATGCTCAAACCATTTGTCTACTCTACTAAAGTCGCACTTCCCCAGCAAGTCCCAGTGTACCACCCTTGGAACATTATCGTGCCTCCTTTTATACTCTCGCTGTGCCAGTTTGGAGCACCCACTCACTATATGGCTCACTGTCTTCTTTGCCGGGTGGCACATTCTGCACAGGTCACTCTCTTGAGTCTTGTCGATGTTGGCTTTGATGTAGTTTGTTCTTATTGCCTGGTCTTGGGCAGCAATGATCAGGGCTTCTGTTTCTTGTTTAAGGTCTCCTCTTTGCAACCATGCCCAGATCTTTTAATTTCGTTCACTATCTGTATGTCTGAAGAGCTGACCATATAAAGTCTTCTCTTCCCACCCTGTATTTCTCTCAGCTTTTCTTCGTTGTTTGAAGTCCTTTGGGGTTTCTAAGTCGTGGGTTACAAGTTCCCCCTTTCTAGCTGCTTGAATCAGTTTCTCGTCACTGCGCAGGATGTAATTTTGTAATGAGTTCTTGGCCTGTCCAACACATTCTTCCACTGATATTAGGCCTCTCTCTCCTTCTGCTTTTGGTACATAAAGCCTTGCTACACAATCCCTTGGGTTAAGTGCTCTGTTCATTGTTAGGGTCTTCCTTGTTCTTGTGCCTAAATCTCTTAATTTCTTTTTAATTTGGTCCAGTTAATTATACCTTACTAGGGATACAGCCCAGGTGTTGATTCCTTGTAATAGGGTTCTGCCATTCAGTTTGTATTTTCCTAGCTTTCGAACACGCCTTAGATATTCTCTGCTGACTTTCTCTTTCATCTGACTATGGAGCATTTCATCTGCTTCATTACCTCCTAGGTATTTATAACCTTCACCCTCTTTCAGTGCTTTAAATTCATTGTCGTCAGGGAGTTGGATACCATCTGATTCCACTAGCTTGCCTCTCTTTACGACTAGGACTGCCCATTTTTCAATTCCGAACTGCATACCCATGTCGTGACTAAAGAGTCGCGCCGTCTGTGTAAGGGACTCAAGCTGGGCTTCATCCTTTCCATATAGCTTCAGGTCATCCATGAATAGTAGATGGTTGATCTTTGTCTTGTCAGTAAAGTGGTATCCAGCTGTTGCTTTTCTGAGGATTAGTGTAAGTTAGGGGTATAAGAGCTATTACAAAATAGGAGTGGTGATAGGCAATCTCCTTGAAAGATTCCTCTTCTGATGTTAACTTCTCCAAGGTTCACTGCATTTGATGTAAGAACGGTTTGCCAGCTTTTCATGGTCTTTGCTAGTAGAACCCTCATATTCTCAGCTACTCCAAACAACACCAGGCACTCAAGGATCCATGAATGTGGGGCCATGTCAAACGCTTTCTTGTAACTCCAATTTCAAGGCCCTTGGGATGGTCCCAAGGGCACCCACTACAATCCCTTTTTTCTACAGAGGTCCGAGTGGATAGCCTTCCCCATGTTACCATGTCTCTTCTTGTACTCTTTCTGTGCCAGTTTACTGCATCCTGAAATGATGTGCATGACACTTCGATCTTTGTTTTTGTCAGGTTTGTTCTCAAGGCCTGATCCTGGACTGCAGTAATTAGGCTCTCTGTTTCTATTTTCAAGTATCCTTTCCGCAGCCAGAGGCAAGATTTTGTGTCTGCAACATCTGCAGTCTGTCTATAAACTGGCCGCCTTGCATCACCTTTTGAGATCACTTGTCTTTCCTGTCATTCTGCCTTCTCTTTTTGAAATGGTCTGGGCTCTCAAGCCCACATTCTTCTGTTACTCTGACTGCGCTGAGAAGTGTTTCAATGCTCTTCTTCTCTAAGCCCAGTATCGACTGATTAACAGCGTCTTCTACTGAGATCAAGCTTCGACCTCCATCTTTCAAGCTGGCATACACCCTGGATGTATTGGTTCTTGGATGTAGTGCTCCCAGGGCTTGACACCAGCGTTTGACACCACTTTTCACTTTGGAGAGTAGGTTTTAAAATTTGCTTTCCATCTCAGAATCTCATTTTCCAAAATGGATTACCGTATTAAAGTTGCTTACCGCAGAAATAAAAATGTTTCTTGGTACTATCTTATTTTTTTCGTGTGATCGTTATACCCAGACTTCCTCAAACTAAAACTAACTAAAAATATTAGACTGGCGTGAGGGGTTTGCTGAGCCACAATCAGATCAGCTCACCTTGTGCATTTTGTGTTTCAACTCTGACAGACTGCAAGCCTGCATCACTTCACTCTGACTCCGGCCTCCAACACGCACAATGCCTTGAGGGTGAAACTTGTGAATTCCTTCGAGAAACTGATCGAGCGCGTGGTTGGTGTAGCAAACAACCAGTATTGGACGCCGCTCAGATAAAAGATACCGCTCATCAATGTCGCCATCGAGATGTTCGGTTCCAGTGTCCCACTTGGACTTGTTATGCAACAAGACATTTGCTATCTGTGGATAACGAGATTTGGCCCCATAAATGGCAACTCAAAGGCCTGACCAAACGCTCGCAACATTTCAACGCAACATCTTGCAACATTGTTGCATGATGTTGCGACATGTGTTCCGCCGCAACGGGGTGGCCAAACGTACGCAAACATACGCAACATTTTCATCATTTTCAACGCAACATGCCAATGTTCATGTGCCCCAGGCCCCTGACGTGCAAGACGTGGACCTAACGCGCATGCCCTAGCACAACAATGTTGCGTGAACGTGGCCAAACGAGTACAACATCATGCAACAGCCAAAATGTTGCACGAAAAATTTGACCGTTTTCAAATTTGATCCAACATCATCCAACATGTTGCAACATATCGCAACAGGGTGGCCAAACGTATGCAACATGTTGTGCCCAACAATGTTGCAAGTTGTTGCGTTGAAATGTTGCGAGCGTTTGGCCAGGCCTTAACGAAGGGTTTTCAGCTGAGCGCGCGCGCGTAAGTCACACAAGCAGTTCTAAAGCAGATCACGTCAGCTAATGATCCAAAATGGGTCACCGGAAATAAACAAATACCGCTGATTTCACTCACCTTTCTTCTAATTCTTATATAGATGGAATATAAACATATCTCCTATTCATGAAAACTACGAAAACTTGCACAAACGGTTTTTAATGGTCACTTAAATCCGTTTGTGTAGGCCTATAGCTCCATTTGCGCGTCGACTCGAATGAACGGGTGACGCATGCGCAAATATTGATCATGTAACCCCCTCAAGTTGAGGACTATGATAAGATCCGTTGTGACAGAACTGTTAATGGTAGATTTGGTGGGGGTGTTTGTTTTTATATTCGTTCGGACATAAACTACGTTGTCCGCGAGGATTTGGATGATCAGCTCCTGGAAATCTTATCCATTGAAATTCGTAAGGCTAACTCAAAACGTTTTGTGGTCACTTCGTGGTACAGACCGCCAAACACCTTCTGATCTTTTTCCGCATCTTGATACTGTGTTAGGAAGACTAGATTCTGAACATGTTGAACATTATCTCATAGGTGACATGAATTGTAATTTACCATCTAATGTAAACTCCATACAAGGGCCCTCTTGAGAATTACCGAAATATATGGCCTGGTTTGAAACAATTAACTGATGAGCCCACTCGAATCACACCTTCATCGAGCACCTTAAGTGACCTTATTTTCACTAGTCATCAAAACAATATCACATGTTCTGGGGTGTCTCACGTTCGGATAAACGATCATCGCTTAGTCTATGCATGTCGTGAAATTTCAATTCCCATTCGTTCAAAAGGAATTAATTTAATTATAGGCAATTAAAACACTTTAACTCTATTAATTTTCGAAACGATATTTTGACACAACCGTGGGATGATATTAAGGAATGTTCTTATTTTATAATAAGAACAACATAAAATTTAAATGATAATGTACATACTAATGAATTTTTGTTCAGTATTAAAAAATACATGTAACTACGATGAATGATACTAATGAATATTTCTTTCTTCCCTTTGTTTATTCATTTCGATTAAACGATTGTATGAAGGTGCCCTTAAAGGCCTATGATGCTTCTTTTTTTCCCCGTTTTTTAACATTTTTGATTAAATATTTACAGTGTCTAGAGTAAAGTATTTTAAAGATTCTTGCCTCATAGTGTATCCACGTGTTTTACAAGGCCTTTGATTCTTGGCCGAGCCTGTTGAGTCCTGGTAACTAATGACGTCAAAGAAGTCAAGAATGCAATTCCATTCTGAACCGTCAGAATATTCACGCTCATGCAATATTAATTATCCCGTGCGATGATGTATTAGGCATCCCACATTATTTAAGCTGATGTAATTATTCGAGGTGGTCAGTTCGCGTCGAGTGTCGTTGAATACGGGTCGGCCCTCCCGGGGTCCCTTGTCATGTTCTTTGACAGGGATCACTTATCCCATGCCTTAATGATAATTAAGTCAGAGGAAGGGATGATGTACCATTCACAGCATCCGAAGGGTAACTATCGTCTGACATTCCCATAAAGACTTAACAAAAAGCTCAAGATTTCAACCAGACTGCTGTTCATACACATTTTTTCCTAGAGAAATGCGATAAGTTACTTCTTTGACGTCATTAATGACCAGGGCCAATCTGGCTCTGCCAAAATTTAGGTATAAACACGAGAAAATAAAGGAGGAAGAGAGGGCATCCTCCAAACATGCCTTTTTCCATGGGTAATACGTCTCAAACCGCTCGTAAACCACATAGTAGACACTCTTATTCTTCGGCCATTTCAACATGAGTAAAAACAAACAAACTGCGGTTATAAACACAACGAGGCAACGCATGTTGTAAAACTTTTTATGAACTTGACGTTTCGTTAGCTAAAGTACAATTGAATTTAAACACGAAGACTAATACCAAATAAGGAAACTAATGACAATGAAAATAAACAGACCTTGTTAAATCTGCTTGAAAAAATATAAATGGCTAGTAGAGAACAAGTTTCTCACTGCCACTGGACAGTCTGATATACATTGTAAAATTAAGGAAACCTTGCT
>NC_090874.1:20166622-20209122 GCF_036669935.1 Montipora foliosa | reverse complement strand
AGACACTCGACACTGTAACCGTAATGCCGCCTTCTCATATCACATTGAAGTTGAGGATTGGGTGTATTAGTTTTAGCCTGTTCCAGGCTCTCAGTTCGAGCGGATGAGCGAAAAAACTAAAAAAATGGTCCGGATCGGGGGGAAAAAGCGAGCGCGAGAAGGAGTACGATCCGAACCATTTTTTCGTTCGTCCCCACCAACCGAGAGCCTGGAAAAGCAAGGCAGCTTAGTTGCTTATTCAGTTTAAACGTGTGCTAAGTTCTACCTTAAACGGGCTGCTGTTTGGAGTGTACTTTTTTTTTTACCAGAGAGTTTTTTAATTATACTTATTGTAAAATTCTGTCGATTGTTCGCATGCAAAAAGCACTATAGAAGTTATTAAATTGTTATTATTATTATTATCATTATTATTATTATTATTATTATTATTATTATTTTCATTATTATTATTGTTGTTGTTGTTGTTGTTTTTGTTATCATTATTCATTCCCTCACTCGTTAGCTTGCCTTTAGCTAACAAGAATCTAAAAGGTAGAGTGGTTTATACAGCTCTGGAAATTTCAAACCGGAAGTTACAGTGATTGTTTAAGTGAAGTAGGAGTCAAGGACGGATTATGCACCATTGAGGCGTCGTCAGTTAGAGGATGCAATGGCTCGGTCATTCAATCAGTCGCTCACTCGTTCACTCACTAACAATGGCTCTGTGGCCATGAAATCAATAGCGGGGAGTTTATCAACTTCCAGCGACTTACTTTTGAAGGCAGTAATTCAAGAACTAAACTGGTCGAGAGAACAAATCCAGCCAACCTCGTTCTCAGGGCTTTTCTGCCGGGGGAAGGGCGGGCCCTGGTAAGGAGCTTGCATTTATGGGAAAAAGGAAATCATACCATCTCTCCGTGGTCTTCTTCTCGATTGCTTTTCCTCCTCCCGTTTCTTTAAGTCTTCAGCCTTTTGGGTTCTTAGTTTGAAGAGCTCTTCCGCGTCCTTTAAGAGAGAATTTCCATCCACCTGATTTCCATCTATTTGTTCCGTGTTGGACCAAAACATGACTCCACAATACAACTCAGCCACTGGAAGATCGGCATAGCAGTTCGGGAATCTCCGGAGCAACTCGTTCATGATTTTTATGACATTGTTTAAAAACGTAGCGATGTTTGTGGCAGGCATTCTGCAAGCACTTATTCTATTAAGGAACGTCCTTAGGTGGAGCGCAAAGAATGGGGATTTTGGTAGTAAGTTTAACAGCTTAATGAGATATTCCTTTGAGCTGCAAGCGCACGCTTTGGCAAGGATGCTTGTGATCAGAACGACCATGTCATCCATCATGCCCGACTGTTGGAGCAAACTTTCTGTAGCAGGAAAACATCGGGTAGATGTTAAATCAAGAATGATTTCATCAGGGGCTTTGGTATCCAGCTCCTCCAGTGCCTTGAATCCAAGCCTAACTTGGTAAGGTCGTCCTTCTCCACTTCGGCCCCCTCTTCCGCGAGCCCTTCCTCCGTGCCAACCTCTTCCACGCCCCCTACCTCTGCCTCCGACTGTACCACTCCCAAAGGAACCTAAAGAGTGAGGTCGATTAATAAGGCCAGTGTGGCGTCCTTGCTCACGTGGGACTGCGCCCAGGGCTTCCCAGTCGTCCATCAACAGTATATGGTCTACGGAAACAAAACGAATAAGATAATCGGATTTGGGGCGAAAAGAGTTCAAGTACCTTTTGAGTCGAGATTTTTGTCATTTTGTTTCGAAAACCCTATGGCTTGACGTTCTCAATTCACACATCTTTTTTCTGAAACATCGTTTTCACATGCGATCCATATTTCGAACGATTTCTCTCGACAAGTATGGGCCTTATTCGCACGGCGGCCATATTTTGGCCATAGACAGTAATAGATTTCGTACCCTGGGCTGCCTCGAGTTTGGGAACGAGTTTCAGTGGGGCAAAACAAGTTTTTAATCCCTCGGGACTCAACATGGCCGCCGTGTGATTGCATTAATGTGCAATGTAGAGATGCATGAATAGCGATATTTCTTGTTTACAAACATTGACGTCACATTTCTTTTGATATTCAAATTTGCCAACCACGGAACAAAAAAAGTCATTGTTTTCAACAGCCAATTATGTTCAGGTTGGCATATTAATAACAATGGGTGACGTAACGAGAAACGTTGCTACTAATTTTGAATTCATAGCGGAAAAAATTCTAGTACTAGGTCGGAAAAAACAGTCACTCGAGAGGAACTCCTGGAAGAATAGCTTTCACGGTTAACGGTTTAAAAGTTGCCTTTTCGCCGTTAACGGTTTTTTTCCCGTCACGGTTAACTTATATGAAAAACAAAGAAACGTTCCTTGATGAAAATGGAACTAAACTGTATTTTTGCTTTTTGGGGTTCTCTGTACACATATTTTTGGGGTACACATATTGAATAGGCCCCTTCGGAAAATACCATAATATTCTTGTTTGTCCCCCCAAATTTTAAATAAGTATTGTTTTTGTTTCCTGTTGGGACCATTGTAAGTTCCAAGAGAAACTGGAAACAATGCTTATGCAAGATTTGGGGGGACAAACAAAAAAGTATTATGGTATTTTCCGAAGTGGCCTATAGAATAAGTCATTGGTCATCAACAATGCGACTTACATTTTGTCAAGACCTCCAACTGGGTCGTTATTTGGGACTTGTTTTGTCTTGTCAGACAACTGAGACAAGCCTAGCGGGACGGAATGTCAGAGAGCAGGGCAGAGGGGGTAAAACGGTGTCGAGTGTTCTGCAGTCTCTAAATATTTCGAAATACTCCCGATTTCACTTTTCAAACTTGAAAACAAATCACGCTAAATGATTTTTTTTTTTTTTTTTTTTCACGGCTAACAGTTCCTTTTTTTTGGTAATTTTCACGCATAACGGTTACTAACTTTTTTTTGTTTCACTGCTAACGGAAAGCCCACTGAGACCCTCAAATCAAGGTATATTAGTTGATCGCTCATAGTCAAGGTTTCTGTGACAAGAGAATTAATAATGGTAATTGAACTGAGTGGAGTGCAATTTGGTCTGAAATTATACGTGTGATTTCAAAATCGAACGAGCGCACACCCCTTGCTCGTGTTGTCCCCAAAACCTAAAATTTGGGGATTTCACGTTGTTGTTCAGTAGAGTATGGCAAATGCACGGAAATTCGTAAAGCGCGAGTATTTTCCCTTTCTTAACCAATCATATTTTTGCTTTTTGACGTTGTCGTTGCCACAGCCGACGTTTTTGCTTAAATTCCTGATCGGTTGTTTTGTCGATTCATATCATGTCGATCTCTCTTTATATTAGGTCGAGAAATTCGCAACGCACATTTTTAGAACCGATTTCTCACTTTTGGTACCCTCTAGTCGATGCGTACGTATGAATCCCACAAAAATTTTTACAATTTAAGCTTAGTGTGCCCTAATGACATTCTTATTGCACTGGTTCGTTACATCACACCACAGGACTGTATTATAAACTCAACCTTACAGCTGACCTTACATAAGTATCACTCGACACTCAAAACTCAAATCTCTCAAAAAAGAAAAAGAAAAATCACGTGTTGTTATGACGTCATGCAAGAGCGGAAGGCACACTCAGGCTTCGTGTAATTACTGAGTTGCCAGTATGGCAATCCCAGTAGGAAAATGGGTAATTTTCTGCCGTTTTTTTTTTATATATTTTTTTTTTTTCCATGTCGGTAAAAGTCTTGCCTGTCACTCTCCTGTTAAGTGGTGTCTTTATGCATAGAGTCTTCTGTGCGTATTTTGTTAGGTTTGAGGGGGTGGGGTAATGCGTAGATTTCTCTGGTGCACACAGGAGAAAATTTAATTAAGCTGCAGTGGCGTCGAAAAATTGTAACGCGAATGGAGCTCAAGAATGAAACGTCAATGGGATAAACAAGACAGGCGGTGAAAAAAATATAATCTGGAATCTTAAAAGCGACCAGTAATGGACTTCGACAACAATCTTTCGCACGTCGAGCCAAAATCAAAATGAGCTGTATTTCTAATATTTTGCCAAGTGTGCTGTTATGTACAACACTGAAACCAAATGAAAATTATCTGGTAACTTATGGGTTCAACAAAGACAGAGAAGGAATGGAACACCTTAAGTGGACCTGTGATCTCTGTTGCCTGGCTATTTGTATTTATTTCCACTCAACTCTGCACAGTCTTCCGGTAACAACTGGAAATTTCACTAATTCTTGTCAGTAACCTTCCATGGCGTCGAAAGTCATTGTAACACGAATGGCGTTTTAGTGGATCTTTAAACAAAATATTCCCTCATGGAGCTCAGGAATGGAAAGTCAATTGGATGAACAAGACAGGAAATAAAAAATAAATATCTGGAATCTTTAAAGCGACGAGCAATGGTCTTCGACAACAAATTCATTTTCCGCCTTAACAGTGATCTTTGTTTCTAATATTTTACTAACTTGATATTATATACAACACTGAAATCAAATGGCAATTTTTTTATGGATTTAACAACATGGAAGGAATCGAACGCCTTGAATGCATCACAGTGTTTACTGAAGTCTTATCTAAGTTGCCTGGCAATTTACATTTATTTTGTAGTCAACTCTGCTACGGAAAAAAATTGGAAATGTGACAGTGAAGAAATTATTTGAATGAAAGCTTGTTGTCTCATTTGTGCTTCATTATTTACGGTCAAGGTTCTTTCGAAAGGATTTGATGTGAACTGTCAGAAATTTATTCAATTGCATATGCTTTGTGACACGGATTGTGTCTTGTTTGCACGCACGCAATTGAAATAGAAAGGGTTTTTTTCCTATGTTGTTTGCTTCAATAAATTTTTCGCTGGAAAAGGTTTTTGTAAGATTTCCAGCCTTTGTGAATTTTAATATCATGTTGTGTAATTTTCGAGCTTAACAAATTTGCTTACGTGGGTTGAAATGTGCTACGGGAGGATTTTTGTGGTAGTGCACTGTAAGCAGCGCTTGCATAAGTCACGAAAATAAACAGGTCTGTTGGAAGCGTGCTTTCAAGAGCTTCAACAAAATGAGCCCCAAAATCAGCAAAAAATTGTGACGCTGATGAATAATAAAGTAGCTGCTATTTCCAAAACGATGGAATTACCCGGTGATAAATAACCTCGTATTGAAGAGTAAACTTTTGACTTTGCAGAAACAATGGTCAACCTCAAGAGTTGGGCGATTGTGATCTTTGTGTTGAATTCGCACATTTCTTGTCAAACTTTATAACACTTGAAAGATAAAGAAAACTAACAAAAACAAAAACCCGGGTATCTTGCCATCATTTGACACAGATGCTTCACTGTTTCGCGAGTAAACACGCCGCGGTAACTTGATCACGGCGCCCGCTAAATTCGATATCACTTTCGATTTTGTGATTTACTTGTGCAGCCAAAAGTACAATAACAAAATTGAACGTAGCAAAAAGCTCCCAAAATGTTTTTTGCTGATGGTAACTTCGCGGTTCAAAATGAATATTGTTTTCATGGTAAATTCGCGGTTCAAAATTAATATTGTTTTCATGTCGTAAATATTGTTGCTGATGGCAAAATATTTATTTACTTTTTCATCAATATTTGTTTTGCATAAAGCAAGCTAACAAAATCTGTACCTTGCTTAGTTCGCATTTTTGAGCGTTAAAATAGAATTTTCGGTTCTATGTTTCTGTTACAAAGTGGTACATTTTTTAGATCCAGATACTAACCCAACCGGACAGGGGTTAAATTAATTTCAGTGAACTTTTGTATTACAAAGCTGTCAGACGCTCCCGAGTGCACGCTTAAACTTGTGGTGAAAAGAAGTTGTGAGGAATCAACATGTCAGCCTAGAAGCCAATGTTTCTCGATTCCCTTTTATTTTTTTTAACCTTTCTGGGTTTAGTACTTTGCTAGTAACCACATGTCTTCTCAGGGGGGCTATTTACCTACGACTTCTACCATGGCACTACAATGATATACAATACCAAAACAATATCGTGTACTATTGGAGCTACATATTAAGCAAAGACAACTTGAATCTCCTGGAAGACAAAGCGCAGCTCAGTTGACAATATGAAATAAAGCGCTGTGTTACTGTGAGCGTTAGCCCTACTAATGGAAATGGGCCCATTTCCATTAGTAGGGCTAACGCTCACATGGTTCATATGGGGTAGAAACCTAGCACTTCACATTACACTCTAATCAGTAAAGTCTGTTCAAAATATAAGTGCTACACGGCCAACGTTTGCAAAAACGTACTCCTTCCTCGTATTTTTTTTCTGAAGACGACAGGAATTTTTTCTTTCTGACAAACGATTAATAGGCTGGTAGCCAGGTTTTTAACCTCAGAAAAAGATCTGTTTAGTCGCATGAACGTGTGAGCCAAAGGGCCTCTGCTGGTACGACTTCTGGGTGACCCCTTAAATGGTCTTAATGACCCCCTACTTGAAAAAAATGACTGGAACGCTACAGTTCAATACCACCCAATTCAGTCCCTTCTGCTTTTGAGCAACGCGTCCCACAGGCAACCCAGTGTACGCTCATGGGGCGTCTAGTTCTTGTAAATCTGAGCCGAATCGAAAGTGAAATTATGCAGTTTCGGTTTACGTACCACGTTAGCGGGTAAGAAAGGGGATGACATTTTATTTCATCAGACACAGATGAGGTATTTCACTTTACTCTAGGTTTGGTTCCTTCTTCATATAATCGAAATTAAAATAATCAAGAAACTGAGGAACAATGAGCTGTGGAAATTGCGCCATATAAGAATATCTAATGTATTAGTAAAACCGATTTTATTTCTCGACGAGTGAGCAATAAACGTATGACCGAACACGAAAATCTTACTTCGCTGGACAAAATAAATAAATGCTATGCTCGCAGAATATTCATATGATTGACTGTCTGAGGATGGCGACTAAAATAAAATGACCAAACATGTGTTAAAGCAAACAAGTCTTAAAGCGCCTTTGAAATCGCTAGCAACTGGAGAGGAAGTGTTTTCCTGAATCAATTACAAGGATCGTTCGAATTGCAGGGGTTGAAGTAAACCAAGCTTACAACATAATAAGCGTATTATTGATGATTACTAAATTATAGTTTACCTGCGAATGGTCGCGAAAATTCGAGTTTCCACTGTAGACTCTGTCAGATCGATTAACTCTGTCGATCAATGATGTCCGCAAAGAGCTATATGATCGGTAAAAATTGGTTCGAATCTCTTTAAAACGCTGCAAACTTTTCTTTTCACTAAGGGGTTTCCCCAAGGAAGTGCATATTTTTTTTGCGGAGAATATAGGCCCTATGCAAAAATGGCTGCCTTTAAATTATTCTTTTGTTCATATTCAAAATAGCCTAACTAACCTCGTTCGGAATAAAAAATTCTTTAGAATTTTTGTCTCAAAAACGAGGTTAGTTGGGCTATTTTGAATATGAACAAAAGAATAATTTAAAGGCAGCCATTTTTGCATAGGGTATATAATTATACAATACCATTAGCTAATGAACTGTGGCCAACTTTTCTGAGAAATCGAAATTGGATTTCCGGGAAGTAAAGGGAATCACTGTGACGTGCCTGTTCACATTTTTGTTACAACTTATCTTGTGACTTTAATAAGGGGCTATATCAAGGAAGTGCAGTTGATTTTGTTTAGTTTTGCCAGAAATTACTTTTAAACAACCAAACTCAAAGCATCGTGACAAAAATAAAGTCTGTCGAACATACGCAATTTAAGGTGGCCTAACAGTTGTTAATTCCCCATTATTTTTTACCTCAGTATTTTCGCAAGAGTCAAGGTAAACCACAGAAGGGTTTATTTTCGCATTTTGGCTAAGGTTGCTGTCTTGCTGTGGCAACGGGGCTGGTTAAAAACAAGGCTCAAAAAATGGTTTTTGTTCATTTCAAAATACCACAGTCGTTAGATTTGTACATGATTTGATGGAAAGGTGTAATGTATTTGCGTAAACTGAGGCGCAAGGCTTTGTGGAGCCCGTCCATTCAGGCCGAAGAAAAACAAAGGAGACTAACCTTAAGCAGCCGCCTCATCACCCCGAAGAACATGAGAAATGGCGGATGTAGTGCTGGCTTCGTTAATATTCATCGCATGTTTCCAAAAGGACGTCACATAATGAATGTAAAGATGATGAGTCATTTGAAAGACTTGGGCATTACCTTATCTTTATGACTGATACTGGTTCAATACAACGGGAAATACGGCGAAGGATCACAAATCAAGCGAAGATGACGAGTCAAAAGTGTGGCGATGAACTGGCACAACTTGCAAGGAGCAGAGGATAGTTTTGCCTTCCTGGCGTTGTTTTTACTTATTTAAGAGACTTCAACTCAGAATGGAGTGCTTTTTAATAATAAAGTAAGTCGGATTTAAAGTGAAATGTGAGGTTACATTCACAAATATGGGTAAACGATAAATCAGCTAACAAGATTTAGTAAATTTTCAGCTCCGACTATTGCATTTCTAGCTTTTTGGTTGGCTAAAAAACTCCGACTGTGAGGCAATAGTCGAAGTTTTACGTCATATGGAAAATAGTGCGCCAAGATGCTCTTTCCGGACGCTTTGTAAAATTGTGGAAATAAAAATCGGCGGCAAAACCCGGTTTGAGAACTTACTAATGGTTATTTTATCACTTCATATCCAACTCGGGCTCATGGAAGAATTGTTATGTAGTCGAAAAATGGCAGCCCACTGGTGAAGAACATCTCAATTCGCTATAAAGCTTCCCAACCTTGAAATTTTGAACCACATGGTCGAAGTAGAGTCGGGAATTGTTCTGGAGAAGAAATAGGGCTGATTTTGAATATTGAAGCGAACAGATTAAGCCAAGACGCAAGGCTTTACTTTACGAGTGCTCCAGATTAAAAAAATATATATATTTTTTTAAATTCCCTTTTTCGAGACTTTTGTCATAGGCCGGGATACGGGAATTCCCGCTTGCTGCTGTAAGCCCAACAACCAAAGAAAAGATTTGTGTAAACAAATTGTCATTTTGGTCGTGTTCTATTGGGATCAACCGTTTCAACCGCAACCGGTTTTGGTTGAAGCGGTTGAAGTTTCCCAATAGAACACTTTTCCAAACGTTCTCGGTTGAAACGCGGTAACTCCTGGCTGGGAATAGTTATTACCAGACTTCTCAGCGTTGACAAGTTGAGGCTCGAAAGGAACAAGGAAGGAGCCCGCGGCCGACTTTAAATGGCCCGCGTAAACGACAGCGGTCGCTGCCAATGCTTTTTCAACCGTTTCAACCTACTTTGATGCCGGTTGAAAAAGTTGATCAACCAAACCAACCGAAAACGATTTTTTCCCAATAGAACACGAAAAAACCCAACCAACTAAAAATGGTTGACCCCGATAGAACACGACCTTACTGTTTCGCGTTAGACCACTCGGCCACGGTGACGCACTTCCGTTATCAAGGTGAAAGCAAACATTTAGTGTGGAATCTTTCCGCCCGCCATGCTTGACAAAGTATTAAACTATTCCATATAGTGGGCAGATTTTTTTTCTTTGAGAGAGGCAAGCTTTAAAGGTAAGGATAATTTTCTACGTTATTTCTAGATCTTGCTTCGTACTTGAGTGTTCCACTGTGAACATTTCATTTCATTTCATTTATTTATTTCCCCATTTATTTAGAGAATTACAAGGTCTAAAAAGCTCACTACATGAAGTAAACGGAGAAGGGCAACGATATAGGTAAACTAGTTAGATGCCCTTTAAATTAAGTTGCATTTTATTTTAAGATAAAAGATAATTACAATAAGCGAAAGGAAAGGAGGAACACATAGTTAAGGGGTGCAGTAGTTAGTACTGAGCAAAATAATTCTGAAAAAGATAACTTTTAAATAGATGTTTATTTGACAAACTACGAATGAATAGAGGAATATCGTTCCAATAATAACATCCAATAATTGTTGGGCAGAATTTCCTTATATTTGTTCTAAAGGAACTGGGATTTAGATACTGTAAGGATGTGCTTCGAGTAGCATAATTATGTTGCTCAGATACAAAGGATAGAGTAAGATTTGATGGTTTGTTATCTACGATAAGATCATAAAATAGTTGACAAGTTTTTAACTTCACAATATCAGGAAATTTAATTAGGCCAAGATTAATATAATGGGGAGTAATATGCTCACGAAGTGGTACCTCATTGATGATTCTTAAAGCTTTGTTTTGCAGCTTTACCACTTGAGATATGGCAGCTTCGTGGTTATTACCCCACAATACGCAGCCATAAGTTAAATAAGGATATATAAGTGCATAATAGATACTTGTTAAAGATTCGTTGGGTACATGACGTTTTAATTTTGCAATAATATTTATGCTTTTACTGATTTTACTACTAATATAATCGATATGATGGTGCCATGATAGGGAACAATCAATAATTAATCCTAAGTAGTTAACACTGTGAGACTGTTCAAGATACTGATCCGCTAGTTTAAGAGGGGTGTATAAATTATAATGAAGTTTTTGCCGTGGGTTGGAATACTATATATTTTGTCTTACTTAAATTTAAAGTTAGCTTATTTGAGCATAGCCAGTCATAAATAGCGGGTAATTCAGAGTTTATTAGGTGTAGCAATGCATCGAGATCCATACCAGTCGCAGTCAAGGAGGTATCATCGGCAAATAGTCTTAAGGAAAAATAATTAGTTGCATTTACTATATCATTTATGTAAACTAAGAAAAGAAAAGGGCCAAAGATCGACCCTTGTGGCACTCCTGAATTTACGGAAAGAAAACTAGACTCAGCTCCATTAACATACACTCTTTGCTTCCTTTTGATTAAATAGGACCTAAACCATTGGTTTTCAACATCTCTTATTCCATAAAAATTTAGTTTAGACAACAGAATCGAGTGATTGACTGTATCGAAAGCCTTACTTAGGTCTGCACAGCATAATGTTATCTCGTCTATTAAATCTACTAAACAGTCAGTTGTAGTGTTGTCAGATCTAAAACCGTATTGGTTAGGTATGATATAATCAAGATATTTTCAATAGTAAAATAGAACGTTAATTGATTAAGAATGCATCTCTCAAATATTTTACTTAGTGCTGGAAGACCTGAGATAGGCCGGTAGTTATTACACAAAAGACGAGATCCTTGTTTGAAAATCGGGGTGACTTTGGCAATTTTTAAACTGTCAGGAAATATACCGTGTTCAAGTGTCAAGGTTAAAATATATGTCAATGGTTTAAATATTTCCAGCGAACCGGAAGATAACAGCAAAGGGTGGACCTTATCAACAACCCCAATTGATTTCCTAGTATCAATATTTTCTAGCAATAAGAACACTTCAACTTCATTGACTTTACTAAAGTGAAACCTACCCTTTTTTATCTTCATGTAATGTGAGAAACGGCGATTTGTAGTGGGAAGTTTTGATGCAAGCTCAGTTGGAATGTTACGAAAATACGTAATGATAGCATTTGATATCGTAACTGGTTGCTGTAGATTTTTATTACCAACTTGTAAATTATCAATGTGAGAAGATGGACGCTTTTTATTAATTATTAGGTTAACGTTATGCCACATTTTCTTAGTATTACGAGAGTCTTTAAAAACCCGACCATAATATAATGAGCGAGGAAGTTTGTTAATTGCCACAATTATATTACGGTAAATTTTATATTGATTATAATAACTAATGCAAAGGGTTGTCAACCATTTTTTATACAAATAAGTTTGATTTATTTCCGCAGACCTCCGGTTATCCAAGGTTTATTAGTCTTCCCTTTAATTTTGATCGATTTGAGTGGTGCATGTCGATTACTAATCTTATTAAAGGAATGTGTCAAACTTTCATTCGCATCATTACACTTAAATATAGGCGACCAGTCTTCGCACCTCAGTTCATCACAGAAAGCATTTTTATCAAAGTTTTTAAAATCTCTAATTTCAATTATATCGGGAAAGGGGCTTAGTGTGGGATCATAAGAAAAAGTAAAAACAGGCAAATGGTCGGCTATCTCGACTGCAATGCTCCCGCTCGAACTTGAAGATACGAAATTGGAGTGTATATGATCTATGCAACTTATTGTTGTCTCGGTACTACGTGTAGCTTCAAATATCAAGGGATTAAAGCCTTCAGAATGAATCAGATTGAGGTATTCTTTTACAATTGCGCTTCTAACAAGTGTGTTAATGTTAATATCACCTAAAATTAGGCACTTTCGCTTAGACAAAAAAATGGCATGTAGAACATGTTCAAATTGCTCGAGAAATTCAGGTTGAGATCTGCCAGGAGGATTATAAATAACGCCAATTAACAAGTCATTTGTCTCTACCCAGATATTTTCAATACAATCTATCTTTAAATCATTTCTCAGAGAATAATCAAAGCTTGATTTTAAGTATACTGCAACCCCGCCCCCAGTTGAAAACAAGCGATTGTCTATTAGCATGTTATAACCCTGAATATCAAAACAGTCTGTATCAACTTGAGGCGCAATCCACGTTTCTGAGCAAGCAATTAGATCGAACTGAATGGATATGGTATCTAAAAAAGTACATAGCTCATTATAATGTTTGTTTAAGCTTCTAATGTTTAGATGGAGAGCCGACAGTTGCGGTCGGACTACACTAGAAAGTTCATTTAACTCCTCAACAGTGTATATACCATGATCATTAAAAGACTGTATGTTCAAATCTGGGTCATTCGCATCACTATTCATCAGTCAATCTGAAATTAATCTATAAGTTTTGTGGCTCAAGCTTGGAAATAATTACAAATTTCAACAAACCTGACCATAAAATAAGCATCTAGGTATTTCCATATATAGCTCCATCTATGTAAAGTTTCCCTCGATGAAATCTCGGCTTTTTTCCACTTTCAAAAATCTACTTTCATCACATCCTTAAGCTTTTTCTTCTTTTCTCTGTCCTCCCAAATTAGATCGTCAGTCACCCAAACACCATCTTGGAGATCACGCTTCTTTTGAAGGACTCTCAACCTTTCCGGACGATAAAGAAACTTGCATATTATCGTTCTAGGTTTATTGTCACTTCCGGGACCAATTCGATGAGCATTTTCTATTACTGGTTCGATATTAAGCTGATTAGATAACATGTCACGGATTTTTTGGCAACAGTCCTCGCTAGGAGATTCAGCAACATTCTTAAAACGAAGATTATATTCCAGCGAATACCTCTCAAGGGACAGGAGTCGTTCATACAGGTCTTCAATTTGCTTCGTATAATTGTTGACAGTGCATTCAACTTCATCTACTTTACATCTTGCATCGTGGAGCTCGCCCTTGAGTCCCTCTAGGCTTTCATTGAGAGTGTTAAACGTTTTGGATATCGCGTCCAAGGCTACTTCATTCCCCCGCACTTTATCTTGTAGCTTCGAGATATCTTGCATAATCCTGCTTTGACCACTGCACAAGTTTGTCAGCGATTCACGTACAAACGCTTCAAAATCCTCCCCTAATGCTTCACCAGACTGCTTCGATTTTCCTCGCTTATTTGACGACATAGTAACACAAAATCACAACAAACTATTAGGTAGATATAAAAAGAAAAGTACACGAAAAATTGATTTTTCCTCTTTTATCTCAGAGCTTCAAATTTTGCAGCCATCGTTTTCGACGACCACTGAACATTATTTTGCATAGAACGAATACTTCATTAGAAGTATTTTGCATAGAACAAATACTCCAATATTTCTTGGGAACCATTCGGAGGAGCTTAACTTTAGCTGACACTTGGCCGACTAGCATCAACGATTAAGATATTTGTGTTAAATTCGCACATGTATCTTGTCGAACGTTTGAACACTTGAAAGAAAAAAAAGCAAACTAACAAAAAACCGGTGTCTTGCCGTCATTTTGTCATAGATGCATCCTTTGTTTGCTCAAGTTTGTTTGTTATTTATTTGTTTAAGCAGCTATTCAGCTGATGTGGACCTGCTATACCCACACCCATACTCACAGAGGACAGCCACAACACCGGGAACTTCATCCCCTACTCTTCTCGATGAGTGTGTGAGTTCTTTAACATCCCACAGGAAGCTTATGAACATAGAAGGTATTTGTGAGACGGGGCCTACGGTTTACAGTCCTTAAATATAAAAAAATCCCGTATCTTGATAACCCGCTACAGTCAACTCCCGCCTTGCGGACACCTCGATATTACGGACACCCCGCTATTACGGACAGCAGCTAAATCTCCCGCGAAAGTTACAGACGTTTGACTGAAATAAACTCCCGCTATTACGGACTTACGGACACTTTATTCGGTCCCAACGTCACAGTTTTATTGTTTTCTTTCTCGTTATAGCGGACACCGAGCAGCATCTTGGAAAATTTGCACTCATATCAAGTCTATTTTTTCTGCTTTTTTGATTCATAGAGGCCTGGGGAGTTTAAGGTTGCTAATGAATTTAGTCTCCTTGGCGACAAAGTGGGGGAAGTTGCAATTCAAAGGAGAAGTACACAGAGCCTTTTGGAACGATATTTCAAGGCAATGTGATAGCTGATGCAATCAATAGCTGATGTTCAGGTTTTTCCTTGAAAATATTTTTTTTAGAAATGTAGGTTACTGTACTTCAGTACAGTAGGAAACCAAAACGATGATGGACATTGCTGCAACATACGATAACTGTTTTCTACGTACTTAGTACTGTGCACAAAGGGTACGTAACTCCTGTTCTGTTAAGTTCTGCTCTGTTTGTAAATAAAGAAAGTTTTGACGCTCTTTGCGTGCGACAACGGGTCTGGAAAGGATACTGGAGTTAATGAAAATGAACACACATGTGACCCCTTCTGTAAATATGGTTTAAAATAAAAATTTTCTCGCACCCCGCTATTACGGACTCTCGCTATTACGGACACCAAATCGTGGTCCCGAGGGTGTCCGCTATACTGCCCGTTGACTGTAATAGGGCTTCGTTGTTTGCATTTGCAAATTTAGTAACATTACTAATGAGTTTTTACAACAAAAAAACTTCAAGTTATATTACAGATTTATCTTTCTGGTAATCTCTCGCCATTTTCCGAAGTTTACCTGTAGTTGAAGTTCACCGTAACTGGACAATTTGTGTTAACTGTTTGCGCATTCCACGGATACGCCCTTATAGGCGTCTTGTTTATTTTGCATCCAGTGTTAAATAAATTTGTTCCAGTGGTCACCACCAACTGTGTCTTAATCGCGTTAATTTCCTTCGTGAAAATCTACCTCCCGCTCCGCGTTAATTTTCCTAATTTCAAATAGGCCATTTCCGAGTGTATGTCTGCCTCCTCTTCAAAGCGAGTCTAAGTGCGAAGTTTTTGTGATGGTTATTAGTTCTACTTTAAATATGAATGAAAACTAATTATCATAAGAAAAACTTCGCACTTAGACTCGCTTTGAAGAGGAGGCAGACATGAACTCGGAAATGGCCAATTCGTTTTACATTAAATTCGAGTTAATTAACTTAAGTCGCGTTAATTTCCAATACCTTAATTTCATGGAGCGGTAATTTCCTAATAAGGTACAATCTAATTCCATCTCCATCATGAGCGCCGACAGAAATCTAACATCACATGGATGTGATGATTAATTTGCAGCGAGTGCTGCACTACTCTACAAGTCGCCAAGCTCCTTAGGCCCAACCATCGAACTTTGAAAAACTTCTCTTTGATGCTGATGTCTACGAAGATCATCAGGCGTGGTCACACAGTCGCCGCTTCAAAGTTGCTCTACTATCAGTCTTAATTCCGTTCCTTTATGATTATCAGGAGTTCAGGTAACTCTTTATCAAAATTAAGAATGAGGTCATGGTGTGTTAAGTGTAAATGAATTTGAGAAAAATATCTAAAATTCCGTCAAACTTGAAAGTGTAACTTGACATAACCCAGAACGCCATTTTTGTCCGTTCAATTCCAAATGCATTTTGGATAGTTCTTCTCAGTTTGGACAGGTAAACGGAAGATATTGAAAAGTTGAAAAATCTACTTTTAAATAGTTATCTTCCTTTTGGTAAATTGTATAGCCAAAGGATATGAAATTGTCCAGTTTCGAGTTCGCCATGACTGATGAATAAAAGCACCGAGAGCTCATTTTTACAAGGTTAGCCTCCACCTAAAGTGAACATATTCACAAATTCCAGAGAGATGACCTGTTAACTTTACAACTTTGTCTATTGCTTAATTTTCAAATTTCAGGTATCTTCCTGCCGGTTTTTGTGAATATTTTACTTTACGTCGAGACTAACCCTGTATCAATGTCTCATAGACCTCTTTCATAATGGCGGCCAAATAAAATATTCTTTTGTTTTAATACTAATAAGCCCTACTAGCCTTGCTACGACGAGCAAATTTGAAAAGAATATTTGTTTCAAAATGAGGGCAGTAGGTCTAATTAACATAAATACAAAAGAATATAAAATAGGTCGCCATTTATGAAAGTGGTGTATTGGTGTTCGTATTCAGCGGTAACTCGGTAAAATTCGAAAAGGGACTATTGCTGCGGACATTGTTGTCGAAACGTGCATAATAGTACGAGGATTCCAAGATTAAAAAGTAAACAAGAAAGGAACTTAAAGTGAAGGGTGATGTTTAACCCTTCGCAATAATGTCCGCAGCAATTTCATATCCTTGGGCTATGCTAATTTACCAACTTAATCAGGGCATTGACGTCGAGACATTCCCGCGAAAGCTAAACTGATTACTGAACAAGAGCTTGGCGGACCGTGTGTTCACAGTTCAAACTGACTGAGAATCTGGAGAGAGAGAGAGAGAGAGAGAGAGAGAGAGAGAGAGAGAGAGAGAGAGAGAGAGAGAGAGAGAGAGAGAGAGAGAGAGAGAGAGAGACGATCATGCGCAGACATGAGATCAATGGCTTCGATAACGAAATGGTAAATGACGCTTCTGTAGGAACATTGTGACCCCATCATATAAAGTAATGATTCGTAAACAAGCTTCTGTCAAAAGGACCTTTCCCATTTCACTGATGAAAGTTGACATAGAGATTTAGCAAATCGGATCCAGACCTCTCACTTTATTCTTCCAATATCCAATAGTTTTGTTTGCCACCAGGAGATTGTTAAAACACGACACTGGCAGTTCTCTTCCACCGCATGATGATAAATTCCAGCTTGCGAATGATATGGGTAATTTCTTTGTGAAAAAGGTAACTAACATTCGCAAGGAACTTGATGACGCTGCCTCGGGGGCTTGTTGTGATCCTGCTGAATATGACTTTCCTCGATCGGTTGCGAAATCATTCCATGAGTTCACACCAGTCCTCTGAGTGATGAAGATGTCATTGCGCTACTGCAGAGATCTTCCAAAAAGTGTTGTGTCCTTGATCCAATGCCGACCAAACTTGTTAGTGATTGCATTGATGTACTGTAGACCTACCATAAAGCATATAATCAATCTATCCCTAGACAACGCGTACTTTCCACATGTCTGGAAGGAAGCTTTGGTAAATCCTCTATTAAAGCGGTTTGGACTGGATCCTCTGTATATGAATTTCCGTCTTGTGAGCAATTTGTCATATGTTTCTAAACTAGTTGAACGTTCAGAGCTTCAGATCAGTTATTTGCGCACATTTCATCTAATGGTCTCTACCCAGACCTGCAATCGGCTCATGTGAAGAATCATATCATAGCACTGAGACGGCTCTACTGAGAGTTAAAAACGATATATTGATGAATATGAATAAAGGGCACGTGACATTATTGGTTTTTCTTGATTTTAGTGCCGCTTTCGACACTGTTGACCATAGCAGTCTGCTAACGAGTCTTCAAACTCGATTTGGCGTTTCTGGCAAAGTTCTGGAGAGGCTTGCATCGTACCTGCATGATAGGAGCCAACGCATTACAATCAATGGAACTCTTTCTGATAGCTTCTCCTTGCAGTGCGGTGTTCCTCAGGGTTCTTGTTTGGGACCTATTTTGTTTATGATTTATGCTTCAAAACTTTTCGAGATAACCAGTCGTCATCTTCCAGAAGTGCATTGTTATGCTGACGATACACAGCTTTATTTATCGTTCAAGCCTGGTTTGCGTGAGAGTCATGTAGAGCCACTTTTGCATATGCAGCGATGCATAGATGACCTTCGCCAATGGATGTTAATGGATCGCCTCAAGCTTAATGATGAGAAGACAGAGTTTCTACTGGTTGGTACAAGACAGCAGTTAGCAAAGCTATGTGTAGAGCCCCTTGCTGTCGGTGATCATTTCATTAACCCTTGCCATGAAGCCAAGAACTTGGGCTGTTGGTTTGACCAGAAGCTCAGTATGGTCACTAATATTAATGAAATTTGTAGTGTATCATACTTTTATCTGCATAATATTAGGCGAGTAAGGAAATTTTTGTCAGTTGAGTCTACTAAACTGCTTGTGCATGCGTTGGTGACGAGTCGAAGTGACTATTGTAATAGTCTGTTGTACGGTTTGCCTCAAACTCAACTGTCTAAATTACAACGTGTTCAGAATACTGCCGCGCGCCTTATTTGCAATGTACCGCGCTTTGAACCTATCTCAATAGTGCTTTTTGAACTTCATTGGCTGCCTGTACATTATAGAATTATTTTCAAAGTTTTAGTGATTACATATAAGGCAATTGATGGTATGGCACCGAAATATATCAGCGACCTTATAATTATTAAAGCAGAATCCAGCTATTCTCTAAGGTCAAATAGCGAGCTACTGTTAGCTCATCCTAGAGTGCGCATAAAGACAACACTAGGGGATCAGGCCTTTTGTGCTGCTGCCCCGAAATCATGGAACTCGCTTCCTCAGTCATTAAGGAAAGTAACATCAGTGGACTCCTTTAAGGTGCACTTAAAGACTTTATTACTTAGACAAGCCTATAAGGACTTTGTATGAATAGATATATTCTGTGGTTTTCCTTTTATATATCAGTACTGTAATTTTACCAAGGCTTTTTGATATTTTTCATTTTTTTAATATTGTAATTTTACCTAGGCTTTTTAATATTTGTATACATGTTGACAGCTTTATTTTTTCAAATGATTGTAACGCGCCTGCGATCATATTTTAATGTAGCCGGCGCGATAGAAATGATTAAATTATTATTATTATTTGCTTACAGATACGTCACAACTAAATGCTAACCATTTGAGATAGTTTCTCCGACAAAATATATACTGTTGCCCATCTTCTACCAAGTTCAGCGATTCACAACGGTGGCTGGTCTCCCGAACGTGGGGACAATTCTATCGTGATATTATTTCGAAACTGTGCCTTACGTCACTCTCTTTGAAGAGTGTCAAAGAGTTCCATGCAACTTAGGAATATATATAAATAATCAGAGCCGAATCCTCACCTCTGGAGAGGAGAAGAGTAATTACATTTTTATTTTTAATTGTTCTTTTTTTTCCCCCGAGAGGTTTTTAGTGTCGATATTCTCTACGGCCCTCGAGTTCAGCACGCATTACTACTTTTAAGAAATTCTCACCTTTCTCAGTAGTTTCTGAGAAATGTTCTTCGGTCTTCCCAAAAATCTATGTTAAAAATCCATATTACAATTCCCCTGTTAAAATATGGACAAAACTCTAGTAACTAAGGCTTCCTTCCCAGCGTTGTTTGGTCAACTGAAAAAGATACTAATAAAGAAATGATACGAGTTGCTTGTGGTGAATTTGTTACATTTTTCTGCTTTTGACACTAATAACATAGAGGGCAAAATTACTGAATACTGATTGGTCAATGAAGAGGGCATTTTTTCTTAATTTTGCTTGAGAAGAGGGCAAAATTACTCGCTCACGATTGGTCGAGCGCCAAAAATTCTCGCTCCTAATAGGCTGAACGTAACTTTTCCACATTCAGTTGGTTTCTTCTGTTTGAGCAAAACAACTTCGAGTTCATCGAAGTTTGTCTTTTAATTCGCGCTGCATTCGTCAAAAAGGCATAAAGATTAAGAACTAGTTTTAAAAGATGATCTGGAATTTGAATTTTCGAGTGACAAGAAGAAGGGCAAAAGATTTTTTTCATGAAAAGCTTAAAACTTGGATCGACTTTCATGGCGCCTGGCGTAGCGGGATTGTGTGGTTGAAAAACAAAATGATTCCTTTCGTCAAGGGCTTTCAGTTTACCACGACATCTTGCAGCTCAACAAAAAAGGTCACAGAACAATTTGCCATTGACGGGAGGAACAAGTAGCTCAAATTTGGTGGATTTCTTTGGACAAACCGTTTGCTATGTTTACGGATGCGTATTTGCAAGTGGTAAAAACCTCTACAGCACAGGTGAATAAAATAAATTGAAGCTAAACATTTGGTTTAATCGTTGTTACTGTTGTTCAGGAATGAAACTCGTATTTTCCTCTCGAGTGCACGTAAATAACAATCATCTATACTTGTTTTGGACGCAAAGAACAAGTTGACTTGCTTGTCTGTTTGTTAGTTGTTTTGCTTCCGAGCGAACGAGTGTTTTAACTCCGCTTAGCTGTCTGTTTTTCGAAGTGCCTCAACAGTGTTAAGAAAATTTTGCCCTCTATGTTATTAACAAGTAATCGCAATGGGTCCTCGTAAAATTAAGGATTAATATCACTTGTGTTTTCAGAAGTTGCTGAAATTGCCCTCGTCGCTGGCTCATTACTCGTCACTCATCTTCTCTACGTGTGCGGGGCATAATGCCACAATGTCAATAATAAGTTCACAAGTCGCTTATGCAAACAACGACGTCTGCAGATTCAACTGCAGATTCCCCTAAACATGTCTTCCTGTGCAAATTACTCATTTCATAGAATGCGACGACGGGTCGCGGAGAAAAGTACTTCGAGCGCATTGTCATGGAGTCTGTATTAAGTTAAACAATCATCGAAATTGAAGAGGTTAACAGACATTCTTCTGTCATTCAAATATACTAATCACAGGAACAAAGGAACTTTGTTTCGGCAGTCACTGAGGTTCTGGTTTTCACATTGCACAATAGGTGACGTCATTGATATCTTCAAGACTGAAGTCTAAGCACGACGTCATCAACGAAAACCTGCATATGCTATACTTTAACACTTAAAATGATAAATTGTAAAAACATACAAACTACACTTATGCGAACGCGTTCCCGTCATCTCCGCGCAGTAAGTCAGCCAGGTAAGAGGTGGATTCAGAGAAGACTCTAAAAAGCCGAAGTCTGTTACCCGTCCCGAAATGTTTGGGACCCGAAAAAGCCATTTACGAAACGGCAATGCGTTTGTTCTGATAGGCTAGCCTCTTAACATGTTTTCAAGATGAAGAAAGGCAAAATCATGATTGTGGACTTTGATGACTTAGAATTTCTGTGTTCTTTAGTTTCAGAGGAAATTGTGACACCCGAAAAAGGCTCGAGAACATTCGGGACTGAAACGGGGACTGGGGCCCGTTTCTCGAAAGTCCCGAAACTTTCCGGGCTATTTTTGGGTGTCGAAATTCCCTCTATATCTCAAGAACGGAGAGGATTTAAGTCGTCAAACTTCACTGTCATTTTGCTTTTTGTTACCTTGAAAACATGTCAAAAGATCGGTTTTCCAAAACAAGCGGTTGGCAGTTTCACAAATGGCTTTTCGGGACTTTCGAGAAACGGGCCCCTGATCCGACAAATCAAAATGAAAAACTTTAGAACATGCCTTGAAACAAACTATCACGGACCCTTGCTTGACTCCTTCAGATTCACTGTGCGTACTCCTCTTCTTTTAACGTCGGGAAACTGTTACAAATATGACAGCATCAAATGAAGTCACGCAAGTCAAAGTTGTTGATATTGGCTAAATTAGAAAACGCAGCGTAACGTGCGCCATCCATTTCACTGGCCAATTGGTTATCCGCTCTCAGTTGGTGATTCTGTCCTCCAATAGATGAGCCGCACTCTGGACAGCGGCCTTCTTCCATAGCTCCACCGCACTCTGTGATGCAGTAAATATGACCTAGGATCAAAAATACAAGCTCTTGCTTCAGCCATAAAGCTCTCTAGATGCTCCACCCACTTGCATCCAGAAATACAAGTAGTTAGATTTATGCCCAATTTTGATATCCAACAAGCAGTATCCCGTAAAGTTTAAGTCTATTTCCAACAATAATTGAATGAACGAAATGTATTTTGTATAATTTCAGAGTTGAACAAAGAGTTTCTAGCAATTTGATTGGTTGAGATATTCCTTATATGACGCTATATTCACCGCGCTAGGCGGTGAATATAAAGCAAAACAAAGTGGGTGCCAGCAGCCAGCCGACGAGGAAATCTTGGAAATAGGCATAAGTGCAGTTCCTAAGACAACGCAAAGTGCAACCAAGTATGGTGTTAAACTTTTCAAAGGTAAGTCAGCCTCCTCCTCCGTTGAGCTTGTTCATTTAGTTTGAAACTTCGAAAATGTAAAAAAATATAGCAACAGAGCATCAATAACTCAATAAAATAGCATAACAGAGTGGCAATTAATTTGCCATTATTTAACAGAATGGTTCGCACAGCAAACCGAATTCAAAACAGACGTTGAGCCCATGAAAGTCGGAGAATTTCGATTTCTTTGTTGTTTTCTCACAGAGGTCTTGGGTTTGAATCCCGGTGTAGGCTCAATTACCAGCCGCTCTTTCGGGAAATGAGCCAGAGCTCACTCCCGAAATCACGGCTGGACACGTGAGGTGAGCCATTGTTAATCTCCGCCAATCAGAAACTCGCCTGCACAAATCGGTCTGGCATTATAGGCCACTTCGGAAAATACCATAATACTCTTTGTTTGGCCACCCAAATTTTGAATAAGTATTGTTCGTTTTGTTTTCTCTTGGGACCGTTGTAAGTCCCAACAGAAACTGGATAAAATGGTTATGCAAAATTTGGGGGGACAAAGAAAGAGTATTACAGTATATTCCGAAGTAGCCTATCATATTTTTTGGCTGCGAAGGTATTCTTTGACCCGGCCTGTTCGAGGTTTACAGTGCTTTTGAGGTAGGAAACATCCTAGTTTCGACAACGAAAAGTGTTCGAGAAGCTTGAGAAAGGGGATTGTGTCGTTTTCTACCGCCTGAGTTCGGAAACTTCACTGATTTTACAGTTGGCGCCAAGGTCAAAATACGGCTTTCAAATATATTGCTATTGCAATTTTCTCCTCAGACTTCGCTAATGTAAGAGCAAGTAAAATTGCTCAAGATCAATTGAAATTACTGCTGAGTTTATTGGTGGCAAACGAGGGGGTCGATGAGGTCGACCGAGAGCTGAAGCGGCCGAAGATTTTGTCTGTTTTGTTGATGATTCGCCGGTTGAATATCATTTAACCACAAACGCAAGCTTGTATCTTCTGGAAACTTCGCACAGACGTTTTAGGCATTGTTATGTAATTATTGTTTTGTTAAAATCAGTGTTTTGGGATGTCTAATGCTATTTTCCCGGAAATATTAACTTCGCATAAATTATATTTGAATTTACGTCACAGACACAACTTATCGCTCACGCGTCCAGCCGTCTCTTCTCGGGGGAGGATAGCCGAACTCGAGTGAGCGGCGGATATCGAGCCTAATCCCGGTGGGCCGATTAAGTTTTACGGGTGTCTATAAAAAGAGAATTGCTCAAAATTGTCCATTTAAGCGGGTCAAGCTGGGGTAAATCCAGCTGTTTATCCGCCAGAGTTCAGGGGACATTTTGTGCCCTTAATTGTCAGTGTGTACTTGACACGAGCGATGTTAAAGTTAGGTGGCAGAGCAAGAGGACTCTTCGAGGCGCTTATTGAAACCGGCGTGCACATGAGCTAATTATTTGCATTTCCGGACATACTCTTACCCCAGATGAAACACTAGCAAGAGTGCACGACTGTATCGAAACGTTGCGTATTGAGTTGTCACTTCGTAAGTTACAGTCAGTACATTTCAAACTAAAGTAGCATCAAGTCATGTCAGACTGTCACCTCTTTAACTGTTTCCGTAATGGCCAAGGTCAGAGACTGAGCGTGGTCCATTGGTTTGGGCGTTGGGTTTGCATGAGGTTGCCCGGGGTTCAAATGCCGTTATAACCTCAGGGGCCCGTTTCTCGAAGGTCCCGAAACTTTACCGGCCATTTTCGGGTGTCACAATTCCTTTTGTATCTCAAGAACGGAGAGGATTTAAGTCGTCAAACTTCACAGTTATTTTTCTTTTTGTTACCTTGAAAACATGTTAAAAGATCGGCTTTCCAAAACAAGTGGTTGGCAGTTTCACAAATGGCTTTTCTGGCCCGAAAAGTTTTCGGGACTTTCGAGAAACGGGCCCCTGGTTTGGATTTGTTTTCGACTGTCCCGGATTCAACTCCACCACGCTTTGTGAATAGCCAAGTGGCTGCCTCCTGCCAGTTGGGGTTCTTGATCATCTTTCTGTTAAGTTTGAATTGTTTCTCTCAGATCGTTAAAAGTAGAGTGCCTGTAAACTAGCTTGATAGCTAAGTGCTCTGCCCGCTATAAACAAAGCATTTACATTTTTTTACATTTTTTTAAAAAGGTAATGGCACAATTTGTGACGCCTATCAAACTCGGCAAGCATCTACTCTCTTGCATTCTGGGCATAAACGAACGCTGCAGAGGGATTTGAAAAATCCGAAATACGCCAGCTTTTTCACGAGGCAAAATCACGAGAATCTTCTTGCTCGGTACTTCTTTGCGCTGAAACCCTACTTGGTCCTATTCCAATGTAATTCCTCTTCCGGCGTATTTAAAGAATGAGCCACACCCGTGTACAGAAGAGAGCTTTAGTCATTATTTACCTATGTATTGAGTACTCTGAGACCCTAAGCACGGTAGAGCGGGAATTCCCACTGACAGTATTAAATTATAATCAAATTGTATGTAATAAGACACTTAATTCCATCTTAAATGACGAAGAAAATCAGCTTCATAGACTTTTGCCAGCAGCAAACAAACAAACTTGTTCGCTTAAACGTAATTCTGCCAACTTCCCCGAGTGTTTAGATGAGGCTATGAAAACACGGAAAAAAAGTCCTCTATTGCTTTTATAAAATATTTCTCAAAGATAATTCGACAAATGTAGGAAACAAATGAAGGAAAAATCTTGATTGAAACAGATTCTCTTGATTTACGCTCATATTTCCTACCAGCCAATCAAAACGCGCACCTGACAACACATAACCAATCAAAATTCGTGTGATGTCACAGCCGTGTTTCCATACTCTCATCTAAACACAGCTATTGAACAATGAGAGTGCGCGTAATATCCTTATTATATTATAATAGGGAATCGAAAACTTTGTCGGAAATATTTCGCAAGAAGTCAATTCAATAGACCATATTCGTATACTCAGTATTGGACTGGAACTAGCTTGCAATGGAGGCTAATGTGGGGAAATCTTTTCAAATACAAATACTTTTTAAGATATTCCCCCGCATTAGCCTCCATTGCAAGCTACTTTGAATCCAAACTGAGAATACAAATACGGTCTATTAATTAATTTTTTTTATAATAAATTTAATTCGAACAAATTTTCAATTGTATTTGATATTTACATTCTTGTCCGATTGTATAGACAGTGATTTTAAAACTATCCATGACATTATGCCTTCAGCTAACCTAGAAATCAGAAAATTATCCCGAAAGATTGTAATGTAGTTTGAAACTTGACTAAGAAATATATAATAAAATGATATTCTTTTTTCTCCTTAAAACGTTGCGTACCTTTAGGACACTTGAACCAATGTCCTTGTGTTAAGCCCATAGCTTTGACAATCAGATCTTTTTCTTGCCGAGTCACGTCCTGATAGAACACCGTTAGATTATTCCGCTCCCTGATCCTCTTAATGTGATTGGTGTAGCGCTCTCGGTCATCTTTTCCTAAAAATTCATGAAATTAATGGCAGGTTGGCACCTCAAATGCAAGCATTTAAACATTTCACACAAATCGGTGGGGAGGATAACATTTTCGCTCCTTTAAGCAAATTTCTCGTAATATGCTTTAAGTGGCTATTTTATCTTTCACAAAAGGAGCGAAGAAAATCGTTAAACGCTTAACGTTTAAACTCTTGTAAGAATCAAACCACATGTGCCGGAGTTAACTGTCACGAGAAAGTTAATTTTCAATTGACGTTATTTCTATTGTTTTCTCTTTGTCTTTGGTTTGGTGTGTAATCCTTGCTTTTTAGGGCCCGCCCACACTAATGCGTTTTCAAAAGCCTCCGGGTCCCTGAAAACGGATAAAAAACCTGCGTCCACAGTGGCGTTTCTACATCGTATTCGGCTGTCCATACTAGAGACTGAAAACAGAGATCTAAAGATGCGTTTTTGTTACCAGGCTTTAGTCTTCGTCTGAACGCGCGGGAAAGTGAGGCATGATAATGATTATGACGTCACGCGTATTCAAAAAACTCCGTTTTCACCATCCAGTCAAGAGCGATAGACCTCCGTTGTCAAGTCTCCACTTTCAAAAGTGTTTTCGAAAACCTCCGTTTTCGTGGAACTCCGTTTTTGAAAACATCCGTTTTCGATCGTTTTAGTGTGGACGGGGCCTTAGTTTCGATCATGCAAAAAACAGGTTGGTGTAAAACGTTGCCTTCTACGCAGGTCCTTCTTGAAGTTCAACGCGAACTACCAAAAAAGCGTAATGATGATTTGAGAGAAGTCTGGGCACGAGGAAAGTGAAAAGTGCTCTGACAGGAAAATGCCAAGATAAAATTTAGTTTGAATAAGATTGGATCATATGAAAAGAAAATAAATAAACAGGTAAGGAAAACCAGAGAAACCAGTCTAAAACGAGTGAAATGTGTCAGTCTTACCGATGGTCTTTCCTGAATCCAGTTTTCTTTGCATTTGATTAAGTAACGATGAATAAAAAACATCCAAACTGACGCCCCGAACTTTAATTTGCATCTTAAGCAATTTTACGTCAACAGCTAGCTGTGTTCGGTACATCTCTTCGTTGAGTTCCTCCAATTCTTGATCGCTGAACCGAACGCGAATTCCCATTACACGCTTCCGAAGTTCCTCCACCAGGTTTTGAAGATCTTCTTTAGTTTCCAGTAGGACATAAACCAGGTGGCTTTTTGTTGCTCTCTCATCGTCACCTTCAATTCCCTTTTCAATCTTATCCTTGAGCGCCTGAAGAAAACACAAAAAGCTGATCTGGTTCTCGTAAACGTTCACTTGTTCATCGGTTAGGCTGGAGTGTTCAAGCGCCCTCGTGAGTTGCTCTTGGTCGTTAGGAAATTTCACAATGTTTCGAGCCTTCAGTCTTAGCCTGCTTACTACAGCTCTGCGCTGCTCCTCACCTAGCAAGATCTTCTTCTTTATCTCTTCGAAGTCTGCGAGGATCTTCTTAATGATGTTGCCGTACCTCAGGCTGGTGCGAATGGGAGTCGAACACTTTGGGCAGCGCTTAAGCTGTACATCAACAGCTTTTCCATTTTCGGTTTCCTGTGCTTGATCCATCCAATGATCCATCATTTCTACTTCAAACAGGTGACCACAGTCGGCTAATTCCACAAACCGTGCATTCGGGTCGTCTTCGGTTCCGAAGAAAATCTCTGTGACTTCGTCCTTGTGACACTCTCGGCATTTCTTGGGGCAGTTTTCCCCGCAAAGACCAATGCATAAATGCTTGCAAGGAAGGCGTTTTTTGCAAGGTTGATCACAACGCTTACGATTGCAAGGCTCGGAGCATAGCTTGGTGCATTTGTGATGCTCACATTTCCAGATGCATGGCTCGTTGCAGGGTTTGCATGGTTCACCGCATTTCTGCTTGCATTTACTGTGTTTGCAGGAGTTTCCGCAGGGCTCCTTGCAGGGTGGGCAATTTTTGGTACAAGGCTCAGAGCAGTTGTGGCCACAGAAAAGGGGTCGGGCACATACAGCCTTGCATGGCTCATGAACACGTCCCCGCAAACAGCTACTGCAGGTACCTAAAGTATATTAAAGTGTGAAGAAGGATTAATTGTGCCCTGAAAGAGACTCATTAAGACTCCTAACCCTGGGCAGAAGTCTTGCCGAAAGCCCCTCCTTTGCCAACAATGTTTCCTCTACAAGGATATGAAATGATTTGAAAGATAAAGACACTTTCTGCATCAAGCGTTTAGACTGCGAGATAATGCGTAACTTCTAGTTCAAGACATTCTCTATTATTTAAAACAAAAAACAGCTTAATGAGCCATCCCTGTGACTTGGTCTTTCAAGAAACCTGATACGACACTTTTCGTAATCGATAACTACTCCCTCCGACACAAAAGAACAAAGCTCATTGTCAGAGTTGGTTCACTGGACATATTGGCTGCAAGCCAGTACGTGTGGCATACCTTTTCCTTCTCGGTATGCCAAGTGCCTCGCTCGGTTACCGGGGTGAAATTTGCTTTTGTTCATATGACAATTTTCAGCCCAGTGAAATGTAACGAACAAGCATAGCGAGAATTTCTCGATTTTCTTTGTTGAAGGAACCTCAAAACTCTTTTAACTTTACAAGGGACCGGACAATCTTAAACCATTTCTTTGAACTTCTTCAAAAAGTCGTTTTTCGAGTCCCGCTACATTTATCCTTTTTTGCCAAGTGTGCTCTATTTAACATTTCTTTGTCTCGTTCGACTCACAACCATATTTGGTGAGTCACATGACCAAAACAGAAAATGTCAAAAAACTCAGGAGTTGAATATGTTTTTCAGAAATTTTTAACGCATCAATATGATATCAAACATTAAAAAAAAACGACACAACTTTTAAATTTGCAAGACATATTTCGGATACTCAGTACCCATCTTCAGTTGAAGGATGTTTACAAGTGAGTGACTTTATATAAGGTAGGTAACAAGTAGGTGTAAATTACAAGTTGTAGAATAATAGTTACAAATCAGTAAGAAAAAAAAGTTAAATAATACTTAAGGAATACAACGGAGTGGGAGAATAAAAAGGTGCGAGTACAAATCTGTGAAAAATGTTGAATACAAATAGTAATTAAAGTAAGAGTGTTAAATTAACATGTTTGAGCTCTTTATTCAATGCGGGTCGTTCCCTTTCAATACGAAGGGCTTCTTTGATCTTAAGTTGGAAATTAGTAAGAGCCAAGTCTAATGCTTACACGACTCAGAACCCTGAAGATTTTTATAGATACGGGAATTGCGATCCGAGAGTAAGTGCTCACGAACCCTGGTGCTAAAATGTCAAGTGGTTTCACCGACATAACAGGTATGACATCCTGCACATGTAAATTTGTAAAGCACCTGGGACGGAGCGCATTGGGGATCGAGTCCTTCACACTAAACCTTACTTAACTTAGAGGAATTGAAGGCTAACCTAAGTCACTCACTTGAAAACATCCTTCAACTGAAGAAACATTTCTTGCAAATTTAAAAGTTGTGTCGTTTTTATTAATGTTTGATTTTAATCTTACCGCTACGGAAATTTGGTTTAAAATCCGTGACATGGATTTGAAAAAAAAGGCCCCCTTCTGATAATTTTTTAAAAATATCAGTTCCATTTTTTGTCTAAATAGAAATTCCATGCTTAAGTTTACGAAAAATGATAGGAAGGGTTTCCATCCGGTGAAAAAACCGCCTCCTCCTTTCGTTTCCCGAGAGATTTTACATGTGTTTCACTAAAACGCACGGCAGGGGCGGGACTGGGATTACTTGCGCATGCGCCTTCTGATTGAAGTGATGTCTGATTTCCATTGAAAAAGTTACTTGAAAGAAGCACCCATGCAACCTTTTTGTCGGGCTCTAGACTAAAAATCGTCCTTAGCAACCGTTGTCTTTCTGTAGTTAAGAGACACCCCCAGTCCCGTTAACCGCGGGCTGAAGGGTTATAAGGGAGGTTAAGCATGACGTTTACGCCAAAAGGCAAACGTCGTGAGTGAAATTAGGGCTATGCCAAAAATGTAAGAACCCTGCTTGAAATTAGCTCATTTCAGGTCCTGTTAGCTCCATATATCAAGCAACGTCTCAAAGGAACGAGACAAGTTAAAATGAGAGAATTTTCACGCTTTCATGACAAGCAGGAGCCTGCCGTTTCCCGTTTGCCGTTGGCCGTAAACGTCATGCTTAACCTCTGTAATAAGGCAAAAATTTCCACCTCGGTAACCGAAATCTCGGCAAGAGGGTGGTCCACCCTATCATACAAGCTTACCGAGATTTATACAAAGATTTTAATGGTGAGGTGCTATCTCCAGAAACCAAGCCAGCATGGTCAACCGGGAGTGCATCAGGGCATGGAGAGCCCTGGGCAAATGACGGCAAAGAAATGCACCAAACTGGAAAACGCACGAGCAGAACATATAAAGTGTGGAAAGCTATAGAGTGTTTTTGCTCATGAGACCAGCAGCCATATTTGAATACTAAAACAAAAGAAAGAATTTTCATAAAAATATAGTTCAATTCCCAAAAGAATATTTCACTCCTCCAACATGGCCGCTGTTTCTTAGGGCGCTTTCCATTTGACAGAACTGACCGGCCAGACCGGGCATATTGGAAGGACTAACTCTACAACGCATCCCCATTAACACATGTCGAGGATGATATATACTCCCCGAGAAGAATGCGAGGGATTATCATGCAAGTTTTCCTTCAAATTGTTGCATTTTCTTTGCAAATTATTGGGTCTGCCCGGCCAGTTCTGACAACAGGTAAGCACCCTTAGTTTCACTCCTCCAACATGGCCGCCTTGACGTCATGTGAAAACACTCTATTGTTCTTTTCCTTGTGAAATAAGCTGTTTAGTGGAGTACTGTTTGGCGTTACCATCATGAAAGGGAAAGTACGGCCTAGAAAATGTTTCTCTGAATCGAAAGCTCGTAACCTGCTTTGTCATACTTGACCACTTATTTGGGCTTAATGTGTTTAAAGGGAAAGTACGGTCAAGAAAAAGTTTCTCTAAATTACGAAAACTTTTCCCCAGGAATTCGAAAATAATTGCTGCTTTGTCGAGTTCCCTGTTAAAATGTGACAAGAGTCACAAGAGCACTTTGAAGTTGCCTCTTTCGTGACTTGGAGAGCGCCATTATGGATATGACGTAGCAACAGTCAACAAACGTGCTCGACCTTACCAAGTTCTTCGATCCCCGATCACTTTCTCATTCTTGTGTGGCCTTTCTGCGTCGAGAAATTCAAATGTAAGATGAACTATGGTAAACAGTCTTTTGGTTCAATAGGTAGTAGGCCATGTAGGCCATAAATGCGACAGAAGCTCAAGTCACTTAATACTTATACTAGATTTTCTAGTCAATTAAACTAGGCGACAAAAATCAGCCAGAGCAAATGTAAAAGACAAAAACCTTGAACATGCGAGAAAGAAATAATCACAAGCGTACCTTTTTCACTTTCTTCCTTCAGCGACAGCCGTCTTCGATGCTCCCGCAAATGCCGACGAAACTTTCAGATGTTGCTCAATGGCTTTTTCACATCAACATTTACCGCTGCTGGGGTGTACGCTTCCGATGGGGATGAAACTAGACTTGTCTAGACTTGAGAACACGTATAAAAATAAAAAACCCGAAGCATACACCGGAAAATTAAAATTTAAAGAAAAGTTGGCCGGCGAAAATAAATCGTGGATGGATTCCTCAAACCTGAAAACCTGACTGCTATATTGTCTGTTCGGGTCTGTCATTTTACCGAGGAGGACTTCAAGCGGGATCTTCAGGTATATGAATATTGGTCTTGGTGACATTCGCTTCATATGGAAATCTCAGTCAACTAGTCCAAAATATCCTTATTTTGGAGCGAGAAAACTGAATCAAGCCATATATAGACGTCTTTCACTGTTACGCGCTAATAAACGTAACTTGAAATGTGGTTAAATTTTGTTAGCAGTATAGAAACTACTGAAACGATTTACTCTCACCATTTCATGGAAATATATAAATCGATCGTTTGTTTTGAAGTTGTAACAGGGATCGCGTAGAGAGCCACGGTAGACAGATTAACCTTGATTTCCAGGCATTTATTTCACAGCAATGAGCGCGGAATAGCACTGCAAACTCTCTTTCGCTTTGTAAAACTCCTGCATATAACTCACATATAAAACCCTGTTTAATGACCACGAGGTAAATCTGTTCAGAGGTGGAGCCAATAGCAATACAATTTAGCCTCTGGATTAAGATTCAAGTCTACAAAGTATTGCTCTCCTCGCCTCAGTGTTCAAGTACATTTAGTCATCCGGAGAAATCCTTGACTATTGCTACGTCATAGCCTCGTTTGCATACCCAAAAACAAAGATGGAGGATTTCAATAGGCCATTTCCGAGTTCATGTCTGCCTCCTCTTCAAAGCGAGTCTAAGTGCGAAGTTTTTGTTATGAAAATTAGTTTTCATTCATATGTAAAGTAGAACTAATTACCATCACAAAAACTTTGCACTTAGACTCGCTTTGAGGAGAAGGCAGACATGAACTCGAAAATGGCCCATTTGAATTTGCCTATTTTTGAAGCGTTATTCTTGGCTATTTAAACACTGCATTCAGTCCAAATGAGTGGTCAAGTATGACAATACAGGTAAAGAACTTTCGATTTAGAGAAACTTTTTCTAGACTGTACTTTCCCTTTAAATCGCCAACAATAACGCTTCAAAAATGGGCAATTTTGAATTGAAATCCTCCATCTTTGTTTTTGTGAATGCAAACGAGGCTATGACGTAGCAATAGTCAAGGATTTCTCCGGAAGACTAGATGTACTTGACGTAAACAAGGAAAACACAGGCGAAGAGAGCGATACTTTGTAGACTTGAATCTTAATCCAGAGGGTAAATTGTATTAATATTGGCTCCACCATGAGAACAGATTTACCTCGTGGTCGTTAAAGAGGGTTTTAAATGTGAATTATATGCGGAGTTTTACGAAGCGAAACAGAGCTTGCAGTGCTATCCCGCGCTCACTGCTGTGAAATAAACACTATATATTGCTTGATTCAGTTTTCTCGCTCCAATATAATGATATTTTGGACTAGTTGACTGAGATTTCAGTATGAAGCGAATGTTACCAAGAACAATATTTATATACCTGAAGATCCCGCTTAAAGTCCCCCTTAGGAAAATGACAAACCCTAACAGACAATATAGTCGTCAGGTTTTCAGGTTTGAGGAATCCATCCATGTTTTATTTTCGCAACCAAACTTTTTTTTAAATTTTCATTTTCCGGTGGAATCTTTTGTTTTGTTTTTTTAAATATGTGTCTAGTTTTATGTCCCTCGAAAGCGTAAAACCCCAACAGCGGTAATTGTTGCTGTGAAAAAGCCTTGCTATGTGTATTAAGCAACATGTGAAAGTTTCGTCGGCGAAACAAATACGTTTGCTGAAGCATCAAAGACGGCTGTCGCAGAAGAAAGAAAGTGAAAAAGAAAAGAAGGTACGCTTGTCGAATATTTCTATGTCGCATGTTCAAGGTTTTTGTCTTGTTTACATTTGCTCTGGCTAATTTTTGCCGCCTAGTTTGATTGACCAGAGAATCTACAAGTATTAGGTGACTTGAGTTTCTGTCGCACTTATCGCCTACTTGGCCTACTAGCTATTGAACCACAAGACCGTTTACCATAGTTCATCTTACATTTGAATTTCTTGGGAAAGAAAGGTCACAAAACATTGAGAAAATGATCGGGGAACGAAGAACTTGGTACGGTTGAACACGTTTGTTGACTATTGCTACGTCATAACACGTCATATCCAAGATGGCGCTCTCCAAGTCACGAAAGAGGCATCTTCAAAGTGCTCTTGTCACATTTTAAAAGGGAACTGGACAAAACGGCAATTATTTTCGAATTCCTGGGGAACAGTTTTAGTAATTTAGAGAAATGTCGTTGCGTATGGTTACTCCGACTCGGGGAAGGACAGGAGTAGAAACATGTCGCCACAAATCTAAATGATTCCTTAATCATGTGATTCAGTCCATAGACCAAAAAAGTTAATGCTTTTTTTCAAAGTCATTAACCTGCGTTTTGAAATTTTGGTGCATTTGCTCTGCTACATGAATATACTCCTATAGTGTGAAGTGAATGCTAGACAGTCGTCTTGTTGGCAAACGTTTACAAACGCAGGCTTACCGGCACAGGGGTGCTCACACTTCAACGTCACACCACATGTCGCATTACAAGAAATATGCAGAGGATTTTCGTGACACTTTGCATCATTCTCGTGTCCACAGGGCCAGATTTTCTTTACAATAGTAGCACACTTGACTGTGCAATCCTCAGAGCACACATTTTGGCATTGGTGCAAACATTGCAAAATCTCTTCACAAGGTGAATTGCATTTCACCTCAGAGGGGTCCTTAAAACAAGGAACCATCTGGATATGGCCACAACTTAGGAACTTCTCCACGGGTTGTGCGCAGGGACCACATTCTTGGAAGCATCTCTTTTTACACTTGTGGTTGAGTGTGCAGAGCGACTTCGCAAATGGCTTTTTACATTTGTATTCTTCGTGCTTCGGATCTGTTGGATGACAAGCCATTTCACAAACATGACCACACTCTAGTCGCGTGTTGCAAGGCACTGTACATCCTCCCTCGGGAGCCTGCCTGAAGTCTTCCGCACATGCTGCGTGGATCACGTTTCTTGGATGATTCTGACAGGTGAGTGTTAGAGCTTTTCCAACATTCCCTTCTTCCTCCATGTCGTCAATAATTTTGCGCCACAACGTGCTCTTTTCCTTCAAAAAGCTGATGTTACCGATGCAGAAAAACCCCTTTTTTGCTCGAGACAATGCGACACACACGCAGTTTTCTGTCTGAAGGAAGCCGATTTTTCCCTCTTCGTTGCTTCGAACGAGTGACAACAGAATTATGTCGTTTTCTTCGCCTTGGAAGTTGTCCACAGCGCAGACTCGTACTCCGCGGAAGAAATCTTTGGGCATTTCCTTCTTGAGCTGGATTAACTGCCCCGTGTAAGCTGTAAGGACTGTGATTTTTTCTCTGTCATAGCCTTGAAGGATTAGGTAACGACAAAGGGAAGCCAGGAACTTGGCTTCGTGTTCATTTGATCGGCTCCTTCCCTCCTCCAGAAAATCCTGCAATAGTAATTAATGAAATGTACCCCGTCAAACGTTTTCCGAAGAAACCATATTCGGATCGGTCTTTCAAGTTGACCCACAGCGCACATAGCAGAATTCCAAGAGTCCATTAACCAAATGTAAGATTGTCCCCATCAGCGTCAGTAAAATGTCTATTTGAAAATAGAACCAAAACCAAAACTGCAACCAGATTTTGCGGGAAAAAAAACAATAGACCAAATGTTGTACCCAATTCAGTTCTTCCCACGGTTAAGCTTCTTTGTGTATCGTGTTTGTGTTCTTTGTGCATTCTGTGTAGCAGTGACATTTAAATGATGTGAAAATACCTGGAAAAAAACGTTTTATTCGGGTACAACATTGAGTTAGCCGATTTGTTCTTTTGTTTATATACCCGCAAAACTTGGTTTAAAAAGAAACACTTTTCTAACGCTGATGCGGACAAGGCCAATTTAAAATTTCAATCTTGGGTGATGGACTCTTAAGCTAATAAATAGGAAAATCATACAACTAATTTAAGATAAAGGTATAGCTTGATTTTAAAGACAGCTTAACGAAAAAATGGTTAATGCGCCGGAAACCATGGAAACGTAAGGTCCATGGTAACGTAAGGTAAGGTATCTAGAAATCCTAGTCAGTGGGTCAACCAGCAGAGGGTGTTTAAAGTAACAAGAGGGCAAAGGGTTCATTCACGCCCGACATGATACGTTACATTTCTGGTTCCTCCTTACTGCGACAAAAGGCACCAAAAACTCAACCCCCCCCCCCTCCCCCCCCCCCCCCCTTCATCCCCTCTCCTTTCTGCTGTATAGCTTTCTTATGAATGTGCAGTCTTACAAAAATAACATACGGTCTTCTACCCCGCCGTGGTCATGACCCACAAAGAACATGTTACGAGCCACGCCCTTGATATTTTCAAAATGTAACACAGATTCGTGGTTCTCCAACTTTGGATTAACATAAATGTGTTCCAACATCTTGGATATTTCTGGCCTCATTCGATGCTGTAAGCGCAACCGCTTAAAAGGCATTCCATTGTCTACCATTCTCTCAAAGAGTGACACGTCCAGGTTGTAGTTCTTTGCGAGATCAAATACCGTGGGATTGGGACGGAGTTGCTGATGGTCACCAATCAGAATCAAATGCTGACATCCGGGAGTCAAAGTAGTTACAATGTGTGACTCAAGTACTTCAGCAGCTTCCTCGACAATCGTTATTCGAGGCTTTAGTCTTTGCAGAAGGCTGCGGAACTTTGCAGCTCCTAAGTGATGCACGGAAATAAAAAAATCAGTGCGCGTTTGAAACAGGAAAGCCCAACGACACAAATCATTTTAAAGGACTCCCATAGATAGAGTTCGCCGTTGAACAATTAACCAAAAATAGAAAGTAATCTAAATCAACCAAAGACTAGAGACTGCTGACCACAGTCGAAGGACACCCGAAGGCTTCTTTTCCACTAGCTTCTCCCATATTTGCGCAGGGGTGGGCGCTACTCCTATCGTTCATGCACAATTTGTCCCCGGTATTACTGGTACTCATTTTACCTACCTTAGCCGGATGTAAAGCTGAGTGAACGCTGGAGCGCACGTGCAGGGATTCGAACCCCGAAAGCTGGGATGAGGTCGCGAGCGACAATCAACTACACTCCGTGCCCTATTAAGTCAACGAGAAGATTAAAATATGGTGTAATTAGAGAAGTAAAAGCAGTTGTAATATGAGAATGTACCGTCCTCAAGCTCCGAGTGATAAGAGCTCATGCTGCTCCGTACATCCCTAAAACACTTAACACGAAAAAATTAAACGAGGCTGAGTCTTCATAAAATGAAGACAAACAAATTTGTTAATGAGAATAGGCTGGTAAGACGAAGCCTTAGGAAGCCAGTCAACTGCACTGAATGAGGCTTTCCCTGTTCTTATAATAATAATAATAATAATAATAATAATAATAATAATAATAATAATAATAATAATAAACCACTGGACCCTTACACACAGTTCCTTCGAGGTACGCCGTGCTCTTTTCTAGTATTGGTATCTGGGTTCAAAGGAGTCCTTTTCATTCTTCTCAGTGGTGCAAGATAAATTGAGTCCGCCATGTTTCTTAACAATGACACCGCGCATCAGCTTAGTGCAAGCTCGCAAGGTCTGAACGGTCAGCGGCCTTACAATGATAGACCACTTTCATCAATGGCGACCACCTATACATTTTCTTGTATTTATGTTAATGAGACCTACTGCTCTCATTTTGAAAAAATGTAGCGAGGATAGAAAGGCTTCTTAGTATTAAAACAGAAGAATATTTTATTTCGCCGCCATTATGAAAGAGTTTCGCAATGGATAATTATGTGGCTAGCCTTACATACGTATGTTTCATCCCTACCAAGAGACTCATCAGAGACCTTTCGGCTAACTTGTCAAACATCGCGTTTGAAGTCCCGCTCGGGGACTATAAATACTTTGAGCTTCGTTCAGAACATTTTCCGAGAAAATTCTTTGGGCAACGACTATCGCGGCCGCTGTCAGAATTAACGGATAATATTTCTCTGGACGCTGCCATTGGCTTGTGAAAAAGAGCTAACCAGCAGGAAAAATGAGACTAGCCAAAACGCGACATTTCTTTGGGAAAACCCCAGAATAACAAATCCTAAAACGTGTTTTCTCCTTCTTCACGAGAACCCCGCAATGGATTTTGAATCGAAAGAATCCATAAAAACAGTGGACTGTTTGGTTTCTTTGTGAACCCGGATTTTTAGAAATCATCATCCCCAGCCTTTCGTTCAGATTTCTAGTTGCATGCGCCGATTCTTTTGTCGTCAAAAGCGTCATATTTTGGACTCAAAATCAGGCTCTAGATTTTCCCAAAGTAACGCAGACTAAAATAACTTACCAGTTGCTGTCATACCGACGACATCAGCGTTCTTGAGTATCTCTAAGTCTTCCAAGTTTTTGATGTCCTTCATTTTCTTGGCACCCGCATCAAACTGTTCTTGATAAAGTGAGACAGTGTGACCATAACTTTCACTTAGCCAGCGACGGTACAAACGCCATCGGTCCTTGATGCTTAAAGAGACAGAGCGCAAAAACCGCTGATTGGCTAGACAATAATGACGTAAAATGGCTTTTTTCGCGTAACTGCACCTTGTTACGGACAGTATGGTGTTACCCGTGACATCGGGTCACGTGAGTAGCACGTCTTGCGAATCATGTGTTGTTGTTCGTTCTCATTCGAGTTGTTGCATGTACAGTGAATAGTGCGTGTTTGATAATAAATCGATGTGAAACTTCAAGATTTGAGCCTATGAATCCAGCGAAACGCCCTATAGCGTTACCTTCTCATACATGGTCACTTCGAACCGGATTATTCCTGTGGTGATACTCCTTGTGTTTATAATTCTTGAACCGGTCAATTCTTGTTCACACGCACGTGCTCTGGATATTTCTTCATTCTTCGACTCGACTACCTATCAAGTGATGCCACCCAAAGGGAAACTTTCAAGGGAAAGGGTAACGCGCGAAGGACACAGAACCACCGTTAAACGCATCGCCTTTGAAGTTAACGAGCAATTGGATGCCGCGACCGTAGATGTTAATTTGGACGAGTACAAACAAGCGCGAACACTGCATGTGTCGAAGCTTCGCCAGGAAAGGGAATCTCTGCGCGCCAAATTGGGAACCCTGAAGGTTTTAGACGAAGAAATCCTGTCAAATGTGGAAGAGGAGGAAATTGAAGACGAAATCCGGGAAGCAGATCTTGTAAATGAATTAATTCAACTCACAATTACGAGGATTGAAGATTTACTGGAAGCTTCGAGACCCCCAACGAAGAACGTGGACGCGCCAAAACACAAGACACCGGTAAGCCTTTCTGTATCTGCTGATCCTAGTGGTGTTAAACCCTCAACTGACTCTGTTGAATCGCCAGTAAGGCTTAACATATCTACAGAAGTTGTTCCTGGAAATTGTGAACCCTCAAATTATTCTCCCCAACTTCCTAATAGTAATCCTGCTGCCAGTTCATCCATACAAGAAACAGGCCCTCGAGTTAAATTACCTAAACTGGACTTGAAAAGGTCTGATGGGGAAGTTAGTACATGGCCCACCTTTTGGGATGCCTTTGAATCCTCTATCCACAAGAATCCTAAATTGGCTCCTATTGACAAGTTCAATTATTTGAACTCACTTCTCATGAAACCAGCTCTTGATGCCATTTCTGGTCTGTCTCTCACCGCATCCAATTACGAAGAAGCAATTGCAATCCTCAAGAAGAGGTTTGGAAACAAACAACAGATTATAAATCGCCACATGGATATTCTTGTTAATGTCAGCCCAGTGATTGATGAAGACCCAAGAAAGCTGAGGGAACTGTATGACACTTTAGAGTCTCATGTAAGAAGCCTCAAGTCTCTAGGGCTTCCTTCAGGCTCCTATGGAAGTTTACTATCATCGATAATTATGAACAAGCTGCCTCAGGAGCTGCGATTGATTATTAATAGAGAAATAAAGGATCAAGAATGGCACCTCGACATTATTATGCGTGTATTAGAGAACGAGTTGGAAGCCTGAGAGCGTACAGTCCTTCATGATGAGTCTCAGTTATCAGCTGAAAGTCAGGCATTTCCAAATTTCCAGATGCGTACAACTACATCTGCCTTATTTACGAAACACTCAGGACCCACTTGTACGTATTGTAAGCAGAGCCATCCCTCTAACTCCTGCAAAATGGTAACCAATGCTGCTGCCCGCAAGAATATTCTCATGAAACAAGGAAGATGTTTTGTTTGCCTCAGAAAGGATCATCTCAGCAAAAACTGTCCTTCAAAGCATGAATGTTTCAAGTGTAAGGGAAAACACCATATCAACAAATATGAAGTCCATCTGCCCTGGAAAACACCACATCCCAGTCTTCCAGACAACTATGAGCTAAGCAGGAAGCGCCTAGAGAACCTTCTTAAACGTCTCCGCCAAGAACCTGAAATCCTGAAGGAATATGATTCTGTAATAAAGGAACAGCTACAAAGAGGCATAGTTGAAGTTGTGGAGAAGCCTAGCGAAGGAGGAGTTGGTAGGGTTCACTATATACCGCATCATGCAGTTATAAGGACCGACAAGTCAACAACCAAGCTTAGAGTTGTGTACGATGCTTCCGCGAAATCTGATGGTGTAGCCTTGAATGATTGCGTGTACACTGGTCCACCCCTTGCAGAGAACATATTTGATGTACTTTTAAGATTCCGCGTTAATCAAGTGGCCTTGACGGGTGATGTGGAAAAGGCGTTTCTGATGGTGGGAATTACAGAGGAAGACAGAGACGTGTTAAGATTCCTAAGGGGGAATGACATAGACAAGTCCTCGCCAGAAATTGTGATTCTGAGGTTCACTCGGGTTGTATTTGGGGTCTCATCAAGTCCTTTTCTGCTAAATGCCACAATCAAGCATCACATTGAACAGTACAAGGAAGCCGATCCTGAGTTTGTGGAGAAATTTCTTCGCTCGATTTATGTCGATGACCTAAGTTCTGGAGCCTCTGAGGTCGACGCTGCTTATGAACTATATCTGAAGTCTAAGTTGAGGCTTGCTGAGGGAGGATTCAACCTAAGGAAGTTTTTGTCAAATTCCCCTGAACTAACAAACAGAATCCAGTCTAATGAAACCAGAAAGTCTAATGCCGATACGTCTAGTGTTGAATCTGGGCATTTACAGTCATCCCAAGCTCTTCTGGAAGGGAATGTTGTGTCAGAAGAGGACAAGACTTATGCTAAGAGCATGCTTGGTGGAGTAGAAGAGATCAGCGGCTCGGAACAAAAGGTGCTTGGAATACGCTGGAACCCCTTGAAGGATGTATTCATGTTTGATTTCACCGAAATAGCGAGCTATGCAAGAGACTTGCAACCCACCAAGAGAAATGTTGTTAGTGTTGCTGCGAAGTTCTATGATCCCTTTCGATTCCTTTCACCAATCATCATAGAGTTCAAGTCGTTCTTCCAGGAACTTTGCAAAACGAAAGTTGGTTGGGATGACCCCCTGAATGGCAATGTGTTGAAGATGTGGCACAAGCTGCTAAATGGGTTAGAAAGTGTAACAGCACTCTCGTTACCACGATGCTATTTCCAAGGAGTTCAAGACAAGGTCGTCAGTTGTAGTCTTCATGGGTTTGGCGATGCATCCAGTAAAGCCTATGCTGCGGTCATCTATCTGCAGGTGACGACGACCGTTGGAAGTTATGTGAAGTTGGTTGCCTCCAAGTCCAGAGTTGCCCATGTGAAGGAATTAACTATTCCAAGACTAGAGCTTCTTGCCGCCTTGGTACTAGCGAGACTTATCACAAATGTCAAGGAAGCTTTAGAGCTGGATGTAACAATTACAAACACGACCTGTTGGACTGACTCGAGAGTAACATTGTTTTGGATTAAGGGCGAGGAAAGAGAGTGGAAGCAATTCGTCCGAAACCGAGTAAATGAGATCAGGAACCTTGTTCCAGCAAGCAGATGGCAGCACTGTAACGGAAAGGATAACCCAGCCGATATCCCCTCGAGAGGATTGAGTCCCGTGGAGCTCTCAAGGTGTCCCCTTTGGAAGGAAGGTCCCAAGTGGTTAACATGCTTTACAGAAGACACCAAGAGTGTGTTCAACAGTACACACATCCCTGAAGAATGTTTCGTGGAAGTGAGAGCTGAGGAGAAAGTGAAGTGCCAAACCTCATCCTTATTTCTTGCAGCAACTGAACCTTGTGGTATAGCGCAGATCATGAGAGCGGAAGACATTAGTGATCTGCAGAGACTGCTAAGAGTTACCGCCTTGGTTCTCAAGTTTGTAAGGACCATGAAGTCATCGCTTAAGAAGGACATCCCTTCGCCAAGTGAGTCTGCTGCTCAAGAAATCATGGTAGACGCCGAAACTATCTGGATCAAGGAAGTTCAGAAGTCCCTAAGCAAGAACCCCAAGTTCGAAATTTGGAGAAAGCAGTTTGGCATCTTTACTGATAGCCAAGGGATCATGCATGAGATGTAATGGTCGTCTTTCCAAGGCAGACTTACCACCTTCAATCAAGCACCCTATTTTGTTGGATAAAGGCCATCACATCACATCCCTGATAGTCCAGGGCAGCCATAAACGAGTCATGCATGGTGGTGTGAAGCTGACCCTTACAGAACTAAGAGCAAGATTTTGGATTGTACAGGGCAGGCAGTTTGTAAAGAAGCTACTGTACAACTGTGTAATTTGCCGGAAACTGGAAGGAAGGCCATATCAGGCTCCACCATCCCCACCCCTCCCGGAGTACAGGGTAAAGGAGTGTCCACCATTTGCCTACACTGGTGTTGATTTTGCGGGCCCTCTCTATGTAAAAAATCATACTGGTCCCCAGCAGAAAGTATGGATCTGTCTTTACACGTGCTGCGTTACCAGGGCTATTCATTTGGATCTTGTACCAAGCCTCAACACCTCTGCATTCTTGAGAAGCCTCAGACGATTCTCCGCCCGCCGTGGTACTCCACTGTTAATGGTGTCTGACAATGGGAAAACCTTTAAGTCAGCAGCACGAGAAATAAAACGACTGATGAACGACACAGAAGTGAAACAGTACTTTGCCAAGGCACGAATGAAGTGGTGTTTCAACCTCGAAAAGGCTCCT
>NC_090874.1:20156622-20159122 GCF_036669935.1 Montipora foliosa | reverse complement strand
TTTTCATTATTGTAAATACATTGTGGCATGGAAGATATTTTCAAACAGGTCTGGAGAATGTTCACCACCAAAATTTCCCATTTTGTCTGGATCATATAAGTTCTTTCCTCCTTTTGTTTAGTGGTTGACTAGTGACTTGTGAAATTGTATGGTGCACAAGAGAGCTAAATGCAGTGTCTCCTTTAGTTGTAAAGCATATGTTAAAGGAACACAAATAATATTGTCATTGTTGTTGAGTAATGTTAGGATTTAGTACTGCCAGTGGTATTGCAGGTGTCTCTTTTGAGTGGATTCCCCAATTTTCTGCTAACTTGGCCCAAACAGATATATATAGGTGGAGAACAAATTCGGGAAAATGAAAGGAAAAAATACTAAACATACATCAGTTGATTATTACAATACACTATTTGTTTTGTTCAATATTATTTGCACTAGAAAGAAAATTAACGACCATAAGAATTTAGTCTGTGATAAGGAAAAGTTTGTTCTGACTAAAACCTATATTGGAAATTTAGGCATTTGGGGTGCTTTTTCACAGGGTTACATGTGCATGTATTAATTTTTATGTCAGTCCAATATTTTTCTTGAAAACTATGTTGTCTCTATAACTTTGTCCTTTTTTGTGAAGCATGACATTTTCTTCTCTCAATTCAACATTTGATTTGTGTTGCTGATCTTGTTTTTCCTGCAAAAGTGTGTTATGTTGAATAAAAAATATTTTTGTTATATAACTGTTTTTGCCCCCAGCAGCGCATGCTCTCATTGGTTACTTCAAGGTCACATGACATCTAACAATAACACCTTTGCCGTTCAAAAGTCTCTGAGCGGGCAACAGTGCAAAATCTATGACGTCAGAGGGTAACAGTGCACTGTTGCCCGCAAATGTTGACTGACGACCACCGTTGCTGTTCCCATTGCAGGTTTTCCTATTTGTGCTATATAACAAATCACTTAATGACTGGTCTCTCAGGAAACAGTTCATTTTGTTTCCCTCGTCTGCGCCTCAGGGGAACATTAGAAATTTTTAGGGAAACAAAATGAACTGTTTCCCTCGGGACCAGTCATTAAGTGTTTACTGTTGGAATAATAGCAAAATTATTGACCTTGGGTGTTCGGTGACACAGCTACATTGTAAAGCATAACCATTATGAAAATGATATCTGTTTTACCTTATTATAGTGAGCTAACTTTTTGGTGTGGTTTTACTCACAGGTGTTGTAATAGGCCAAAAGCAATTTGAGAAATTCATGGGGTTGTGCATCGCGTTCAATGCAGTTTGTTCTATGGATGTAAATAATAATATGAAATTCAACATGTTTAGTGTGTTACTCATTACAGCCAACAGCCTGTGGCGCTCAATATAATGCTAAGCAGTGTACTGCTGTCAGTGGTGTGTGTGTCTTGGTGAAGGGAGGGGGGGGGGGGGGTTAGTACTGCAAAGGCATTGGCATGTCATTGTTGTAATGAGCTAAACCCAAATACTTACCTTCATGTTTTTTTGTGAAAGTTTTTGTTTTCGTTCTCGATTTTTCTCTGCTTAATATCCAGCTCCTGCCTTTGATCCTTGAGGGTTTTCTACCTGTCTGACTAATTCTGTGTAACTTAGTGCTTCAGTTCTCTTGGCAGATTTTTGGCACTGACAAAGAAGGGGGCGTAGAATCTATATTGAGGGGTAGGGAAAATTCAATTCAGGGCAGATTATTATCGCAACTATTGTAATGTTATTCCATCACTCACCTTCATTGGTGAAATGTATTCATCCATGTGGCAAATTCTGTAGTCTCTGTGAGCCAGTAGCAAGTGGCCCTCGAATAAAAATTTTCTAGTGTGGTGAACTGCTGGCATCAAAAGCCAAAAAAAGCGCTTTGCACATTGAACTAGAGCACCTTTGCTGACATTTTTAGTCTCTAAACGGAAAAAGCAGCTTACTTTGTTGCAAAGAGTCCCATAAACTTGAACTAGATGCTTCTATGAAGCATACACTGGCTTGCCTGTGGTACGTGCTACAGAAAATCAGAAGGCACTGAATTGTGTGGTATTGAAATACAGCATTCAAGTCTCTGAAGAATAACAAATAAAAGAGAAGCGAGAAACATTGGCAAGTGTGCCCTTTATAATGAGCATCCGAAAACTTTGTAATACTAAACTTCACTGAAGTCAAGCCCTGTTTCGCGGGGTTAGTGTTGGGATGGGAGACCAAAGCAATAAACCCCTCATAAAAAACAGAAACATCTGACCGAAAATACTATTAACGCTAACAAATGCGAACTCAGCAAGGTACAGATTCTGGTAGCTTGCTTTATGCAAAACAAATATTGATGAAAAAGCAAATAAATATTGATACACAGTTTTCAGAAAGAGCAGAAGGAAGTTTCCCGGACGGTCGATCGAGAATAAAATATTTACGACATGAAAACAACATTAATTTTGAACCGTGAATATAAAATATAAAAAGTTACGATCAGCGACAAACATTTTGGGAGATTTTTGCTACGTTCAA
>NC_090874.1:20119122-20139122 GCF_036669935.1 Montipora foliosa | reverse complement strand
TTGTTATCATTCTGTAAATAGTGTAATGCAAGTAGTGCAGTATTGTTCCGTAAGTAACGTTAGTTTGTGTTAACTGTGGTAGAAATGTTATTAAAAAAAAAAAAACTAAGACGGCCAAATAAGCTCCCCACGGGGTTAGAAAAATAAGGACTGCGTTGACTGCATCCAACTTAAACTGCCGAAAGCTAACAGCTGCATTGTAGTTCTCAAAATGAAACATCAGTCTGTGCGAACCATCCACCCAATTTGGTAAAATAGGCCAAGCATTCCCCGAGTTCATGCAGTGATCTCGGATCACTTGGGCTTTGGCTGTGGCCGACTGCCTCGCAGCCGGCTGAGTGAGTGAGTGAGTGAGTGAGTGAGTGAGTGAGCGAGTGAGTGAGTGAGTGAGTGAGTGAGTGAGTGTCTCGGATCACACAAAGTTCCTCTAGCTTGAGAAAACGTCCTAGACATAACAAACTGCTGATGAACATTAAAATGTGTCGCTCAGAAGGATCATATGTAAATTCTATGTGACAACGTTCTACATAGTCCAAGATTTCTGGATCTGAGGTGACCTTCAGCCGCTCAGAAAAGCAATTTTCAGTCTGTCCCATCATTAAGGTGCCTGGTTGCTTAACAAACTGTGGACTTCCTCATCCAAACTGTGGACTTCCTCATCTGTACATACATATCAAAATTGTTGGTTGCCTCGGGAAAGGACCTTGGCCTGTCTGGCTGGACCACATTCCGGAAAGGCTAGACAGATAGGGAAGTAACATTACCCCATTGGGTACCACGACCTCGGAAGCACCTACCCCTCGGAAAACTACCTCAAGCAGAATAAGGGTTACTTGGTCTGCCTTGAGGATGCATACTTGCAAACCCCCTTAATTATTAATAGTGAACATTATTTAAGTGACAAATTCTTAGCACCAGGGCACTAACTGAGGAAATTGTGCATAGTAATAAACTCATACTAACTGAAAACAAACGTAGTTGCAGTTCTTTTAAATTCTGCTATTATTCTAACTCTCTTAGCAGTTTCTCCGCCAAACAGAAACTCATCAGCATGACCAGAAGAACTGATGAACCCCAGGCAACTTCATTGTAAAATGGACTTTCATGGCATCCCTAAACCTCTGATTCAACTCATAGTAAGAAGTCATAGCCAAAGCCAGACCACCTTAGCATGAAGTTAAAGCTTCCTTCGGGGCTAGAGTTTAAAGCAACGAATCTGCAACTTCCGATTGGCTATAAATGGAGGCTGACAATGTGACTTGTCTGGATCAAAAACCTTAACACAATAAGCTTAACCAGGGATTTTATTCCAGATACTACGTTCACACATTGGTATGAATACCTTGCCATTCTTTGATGTGCGGTGGCATTTCATTATTGTCACACTTTGTTCCTAGTGGATTATTCAAGGCTAGTTCCATAGTTCCCTGACATCGTCACGTTGGTCATTCTAGAGGACTTTTCTTCCACTCGTTCGAAAATTCAAGTTTTGGCCCACAGATAAAAAGTTTATATTTAAATTGAAGGAAGATATTACAACATGTTAATTAGAAAAAAAAAATTCGTTAGGTTTGAGCCATTGTAAGGTAATTTTGACGTTTTAACAAAGTGTGTCGTCATAAGTGCCATCTAATTTTAGTAACATCCTTAAAAATTTGAAAATCAGTGTTGAAAAGATTACAGGCATTTTTGCTATACTGAAAGAATGTTTTTAAAGAAAACTCCATCTGAATCGGATAAAACGGCGCAAAGTTACGGAAAATCAGAGAATTCAAATTTCCCGCCTTGATGCCCATATATGGTCAAAATTGGGCTTTTTACACGCAAAGACCATTTAATATATTGGTACAGGAGTTAAGCCTAAAATATATAAAATCAAATTTGTATTTTTTTTTAATTTAATATTTTTGGTGCTATGACGCGTTTTTCTCATTAAGACGTCAGTATGACGTCACAATGACGTTTTTCGTGACAAAAAACGCGTCATAGCACCACAAATATAAAGTCACAAAAACTACAAATTTGATTTTATATATTTTAGGCTTAACTCCTGTACCAATATGTTAAATGTTCTTGGCGTGTAAATAGCCTAATTTTGACCATATATGGGCATTAAGGCCGGAAATTTGAATTCTTTGATTTCTTATAAATTAAAGCCGTTTTATCCGATTGAAATGGGGTTTTCACCGGTAATCATAAAATCTCATGCGAAACATTAATATGCACTTTTTATCATTTCTTTTCTAAAATGCAAAATCCATACCAAATTTAGACATCATTTGTGACGTCACAATAACAGACAGATCACACGAAAAGATGGCAATTGCAAGGTAACTCATCAAACTTTGTACCTGCCAAATTTGGTGAAATTCTATGGCTTCTTTTTCTTTCTATGGCCTCAGACATCAATATTTAGAGTCAGTGGAAAAAAAATCATAGCAAATGACCAACGTGCGTAGGAAAAAAAAAAACTACAATAAATTCAGTTTAGAGTCACGGGGCCATAAAAAGTAATCATAATCGAGCATATTTCAGTATTTAAATTAGTGTGTCGTTGCACCCCTTCGTAGATGCCAAAGAGGACCGATAACCGTGCGAAAGCACCGTTCTAAACACACTTTGACAACTGGACCTTGGACTTCGCTGGACAAATCGCGTACATCCAAAGAATGGACAGTATTTCTCCTCCAGTTTATGACTGGGTCAATAAGGAACCCATGCGTTACATATGCCCACCAAAACTGGGTTGTGACAATATTCCTGGTGCCTTCAGACCACCGTTAACTCCGTTTGCATTGTGGTCAAATCGCATTACGGTTACAGAACAACTTCAAGGTAGGAAGTTTTGTATTTCAAGCTAGGTTTTCGATTAATTGACGGGATTTATAATTACATCTAAATGAAAATTTAAAATGATTTGCAACCTTGATTACTAATGCGCCGATCAAATCGAAACTTCAACTCCCCCCCCCCCCCCCCCTTCCCGGGAAAACCACGGGAATTTGACTATCCCCTGTGCCCGGAGAGTGGGGAATTTGACTTCTCCCTGCATGGGGTCGGGAAAATTGAACCGGAAGTGTCAGGTTTCAAATGAATTTTTTTTCCGGGCGCCGAAGTCGCTAACATCTATAAAACACGTGTTTGGACGGGATGGAAGAGTTGAAAGGAAGAGATGTAGCATTTGTGAGCGACTGGCTTACAAAAAAGGTCTTCAAAAGGCAGAAAGACAGCAGGAGCCGACGACGATTGTTCTCTAGTAGGGTATGACAGAATCCGACGATGGGGTGGGGCATTTGAACACCATTTTGGCTCGAGGGGGCGAGAATTTGAAAGATCCAATCTTCAAAAACTCAAATGCCCTGACGTTGAAGTTTCGAGTTGATCGGCGCATAAAGGGCAAAATAAATGGACGCTGATTCACAGAGTATATTGTTCTTAATCAAGGGCATTTCTAGTTATAAAGAAGGCAATTTTGGTAATCAGCATTCGATAAACATTTTTGGTAATCGAATTCTTTTATTTTTTTGGGCCAGGAATCTTTAGTGATTTTTGTTGAGAATAAATCTCACTGAATTGATTGTTTATTTACATTTCACTGAAATTTGTACTTGAATTTAGTGGGTTTCCCAGTAAATAAACCACAAAATTCCTTAATTAATTTTGCCCTTTTTGTGAAAAAGGCGACTCGGGCAATTTCTGCCACTTCTGAAAAAACCACATCTCTTGGTTCCATTTGGGTTTGAAATCATTTTTAATAGGTTCAATTTCCCCGAGATTTGGTGTCAGTCCTTCGCTCATACCTCCATGACTCCGGTTGTATTCACTGCGATCTAAAGTCAGCGAATGTATTCCTGGGAGAAGATGAAAAGAGAAACTGGATAATAAAAATGGGAGACTTCGGGGAAGCTAGAGCAGAGCACAAAGACCACTTGATGTCTCAACTGTCGTGTCAGGATCCTATGAGCAATGCAGTCGGCACAGTCCCTTTCATAGCCCCAGAAGTCATGTGCGGGGGGAGACCAACCAAACAATCTGACGTCTACAGTTTTGCAATGCTATTGATCGAGCTTCTCTGTCCTCACAGGGCAAATCCATGGGCTGATGATTGTAAATTACCGTGTATCAGTGCGTACCTTCTGCAAAATAAACGTCCCACCTTACCAGATGAAGTCTTCAATATTCCGGAATCTATATTAAGGCGTTTGTTGCAGCTGATTAAAAGGTGCTGGAATGAGGACCCCCTTCAGAAGCCACACTTTACAGAAATTGTAAAAGAATTGCAGTCAATGAGTGACTTTACGCAGAATGACAGTATAACAAACATGAAAGCAACAGTTGACGAAAGTACTGGAACAACAGATCAGATACATTACAACGACGAAAGCAACGAACACGATTCCGTTGATATGAAAATCTCATACGGAGTTGTGTTTCGTTGTCCCGACTATCTGGTGGTTTCAAACAGGCTAGTAGAAAATATGATGATGTTGTTGTAAATTTTCGAAAACTTTAAGCTTTCCCGAGGAAAGATCTTGTGCCATCGAATTTCCAACAGAACTTTACGACAGTTTCGTTGAATGGCAAGTGCCCTTGTTTTTTTCTGGTTTGGAAACCTCGTGTTAATAATTATATCAAACATTTGGGAAGCGTGCTTCATTCGGCTGCTTGTTTCTTGTTTATTTCGGCAAGTTAGTTCGCATTTGGATTTAAATCTTTAGTTGTTAATTATTTTCTTTCATTAATTCTTTCTGTATGTTGTTTTAGGCTGGTCCGTGGAGTGGGTCCGAAGGGGTGGTCCCTTGAACTGGTCCGTAAAGCAGTCCGTGAACACGCGTTTTTGGGACGCGGACGGCAACCCTTCCCTTCTAACTTGTCTTCACACAACCACATTTACATTGCTAAGTATCTTTTCTCCATTAGTGATGATTAGTATAAAAATGTGGGACACACCACTGTCCTGGCACGCGAAATTTTCTCTTCCGGTTGCCGTTCGCGTCTCAAAAACGTGCGTGCTTAAGCTCCCTCGGAGGGGGATCCACGGACCGTGGGTCAGTGTTTTCGGGTCACAGTATGGTGTCTTTGGTCCGCGAGGTCCCTGGTCCAAAACCTTTCCAAACATGATGTTAGATTTCCTCGTTAACTAACATACGACCAAAAGCAAATGTATCGGATCATTTATTATTACTGGGTTGCCAGTATGGTAATCCCAGTCGGAAAATGGGTAATATTTCTCTGTTTTTTTTCCCCGTGTCAGTAAAAGTCTTGCCTGTTACTCCCCCGCTAAGTGGTGTATTTGTGTGTTCCGTAGGTAGCCCGCCTCCCCTTCCCCATTACCCCCCCCCCCCCCTATTCTCGGACTTATCATTGATAAGTGCAGAAATGAGACTAAGTTTGTTGCGTTCGTTGCTATTTTTGTGTTTTGATTGTTGTGCAAATTCTGACAGAGAATATTACATTATGAAAAAAATATCAACGGATAGATCGTTAAAAAATCTTTCTTTTGAGCGGTTATTTGAACATAAAAGGTGCCACGCTTGACGAGAAATAATATTTTTGTTAGTATTTGAAAGAAAAAAAATTTCGCGGAAATCGGGAGGCGGTGAAAACGAGTTAAAAATTTGCATACGTGTGTTGAAATGTGATACGCTAAGGTGCAGGAATTTTTTCTCTCTGACAAATGATTTTGTCATTGTAGTGTAAAATGTTTATTTAAGAAGCCAACAATATTTCTTTATCTTCCTGGTTAATTCAATAGCGCTTTGCACTATTACTAAAAATAGACTCACGATCGCCCAACTCTTGAGGTTGACCATTGTTTCTGCAAAGTCAAAAATTTACTCTCCAAAACGAGGTTATTTATCACCAGGTAATTCCATCGTTTTGGGAATAGCAGCTACTTTATCATTCATCATTGTCACAATTTTTTGCCGATTTTGGGGCTCATTTTGTTGAAACTCAAGCACGCTTCCAACAGACCTATTTATTTTCGTGACTTATGCGCTACCACAAAAATCCTCCCCGTATCACATTTCAACTCATGTATGCAAATTTGTTAAGCTCGAAAATTACACAACATGATAAATTTACAAAAGCTGGAAATTTCACAGAAATCTTTTCCGGCGAAAAATGTATTGAAAAAAACAACATATTTGCTATAAGAGGCAAGAAACCCTTCCTATTTCAATTGCGTGCGTGCAAACGAAACACAATCGGCGTCACAAAGCATATGCAAATGAAATAAATTTCTGACAGTTCACATCAAACCCTTTTCGAAAGAACCTCGACCGTAAATAATAAAGCTCAAAAGAGACAACAAGCTTTCATTCAAATGATTTTTCACTGTCACATTTCCTATTTTTCTTTACCTTTGCTGAGTTGAGTCATAAAATGAATGTAACGTGCCAGACAACTTGGATGCGATTTCAGTAAACACAGTGATGCATACAAGGCGTTCGTTTCCTTCACTGTTTGTCAAATCCATAAAAGAATTGCCTTTTGACTTCCGAGTTCGAGCATAAGACTTAAAACAGAAAATGAATAATAGCAATGTTTGAAGAAGATGAAGTAAAAAAAATTAACAATCAGGTACCAGGTACATTTTTATCGCGTCAAATATCATCCATTTTCCGCCGCCATGTTATGCGGCCTTCAAGGATGTTCTTTAAAGAGCTTAGAAAATCACAATTTTAACATTTCCGTAAAAGGTATCGAAGTAGAAATGGATAAGAATGATTGTTCTTACTTTGTGTCAAGTTTGGTGCCAACTGAGTTCATTTCAATTAAGACTTCACCGTTGCTTGCAGGTTCGGCAAATCATCGTACTGTCTGCAGAGTCCGAACTTTGGTACTCTTTGTATGCGGATTGGCTCCGAAGTGTAGTCTATTGTTACAGTTCTCATCTTCGGAAAAACTAAGAGGATGGCGCATGCGCAGTAGTCACAAAAACGAGTGGGGACTTGGGTCGACCGTTTTTCATACGGAGTTGTTTTCGTTGTCCCGACTATCTGGTAGCCTGAAACAGGCTAGTAGAAAATATGATGAAGATGTTGTTGTAAATTTTCGAAAATCTTAAGCTTTTCCGAGGAAAGATCTTGTCCCATCGAATTTCCAACAGAACTTTTCGACAGCTTCGTTGAATGGCAAGTGCCCTTGTTTTTTTCTGGTTTGTAAACCTTGTGTTAATAATAATTATTATATCAAACATTTGGGAAGCGTGCTTCATTCGGCTGCTTGTTTGTTGTATATTTCGGCAAGTTAGTTCGCATTTAAATTTAGATCTTTAGTTGCTAATTATTTTATTTCATTAATTCTTCCTCTATGTTGTTTTGGGCTGGTCCGTGGAGTGGGTCCGAAGGGGTGGTTCCCTTGAGTGGTCCGTAAAGCAGTCCTTGGAACCGGTCCGTAGGGAACTTATTAGTTAATTATTAAAACTCTCTTTAATTTTGCAATGCATGTCTGATCGACCAGTTGCTAATATTTCAAAATGATCCCACTTAATTCTATGGTTGGTTAAGAAAACATGATAAGCAATTGCAGATTCGTGACAATTTGTAGTTAGGGCTTGAAAATGTTCTGTTTTTCTGTCACGTAATCGGCGTTTCGTTTTCCCTATGTAGAAATCATTGCAATCCCAGCAGTTTGCTGTGTACACTACTTTTGACCTGAAGGAAGGAGCTAGTTTATCTTTGTAAGGGAAAAAAGACTAAAAGTTATGTATTTCAAGCAAATGTTTGTAACCGCTGTTTGCGTTTTATTCCTATTGAAACTAAAATGGCCCGAAGTCAAAGAATTTTTATGAGACCATCCATGAGCGGTATGGCCATGACACGTTGAAAACGGTACGAAGATATGAAAAAGATCTCTCCCGGTATAACAAAGTGGCACTCGACATTACTTTCCTACATAAATGCAGACTATTTCACATTTATCCAAAGTTTCTGGATTTCAAGTTAAGCAGACAAGATTTTCAGGAAACACGAGCTTGCCGCCGTTTCAAGGAAGATTTGTTAAATTACGAACTTCGCGAAAAGAAATCACTTCGACTCAAGTACAAGGAGTCCTATGAAACAGCACGTTGCCGACTTCAGGGAACCTTGTCACCTCTTGACCTGAATCACACTTGCTCTACCATTGAGGCAAAATCGTCAAAATTGAAAGATCGCCTGTCTAAGAAATTGGACAAAAAGTTCAATGTTCTAAAACGGAAGAAACGAATAGCTCAGCTCTCAAACTTGGACAATGACTCAATCATTTTCAATTATTCGCATCGTGTGTTAACGGAAACAAAGAAAAGTGTTCTTGCAAGAGGTTTACGTTTCTGTCTACCACCAAAAAATGTTGACAAATATGAGGTCGAAAGCTCTTTCGAACTGCTCTTTCTCGATTTAAAAAGACACGGACCCACTCTGACGGTTGAAAACGAGGATAGGTTAAAGTGTCAATTAAAACACATTTCTTACAACTACATTTATTCATATGGCTTCTCTAAGCAGAAACATATGCTAAGCAAAGAAGAATGGGAAGCCCTCTAAAATCTTCGCAACCGGATAAAAGAAATGGCGTTGTGATTGTAAATAAACATGATTCTATCAGGCATCTACCGCAGAGATCCCACGAGATACTACGCATGCGCACGGTTGGTCATTCTACGTGAGCGTTCGCCATCTTGTAGCGTGGTTGGTTTTCCAGCGAGTGCTTTCCCCGTCAATCTACACCATCCGGTAGAGATTTGCGAGGCAAATCAGTTCTTCTTAAAGGTGAGCTTCACAGGCGGAGGAAAATGGCATGGATGGGCTTTTCAAGGAAGCCCAAAAGTCAAAATCTGCCTCGGCCAACCGAGTAAGACACGAACCTCATCTGAGCGGGAAAGCTCACCTCGTCATTCTGGGGACGTTCAACCGGGCACTACCACGAAAACAACGATTACTGGCGCAGCCAGACTTCCCAGTGCCACACGTACAGGACAAACTAAAACGATCGGCGAGTTGGGCCTTGCCGAACTAAATCACAAGGTAGACCAGCTAACGAGTCTACTTTCTAATGTCGCTCCTGTAGTGCAGACATTAAAAGCTGCTTACGATGCAGCACAGGAAGAGGAGGATGAGATCTTGAACTCCTCCGAGGGTGAGGGCGAGGAAATCGCCGCCGCCGACAAGCCAACGGAACCACCCGCAAAAGAAAGAAAAGAGCGACGACTTGACAGCGTCCTCGTGCGCTCAAATAGCAGAGCTGGTTAAGGAAGTGACCGAGGACGAACAAACCGAGCTTCCTCTACATGAGAAAGTATCGTCACTTGTTGACAGTCTCCTGGTGTCGGGTCTAAATGAGCCAGCCTTACTCATACGGAAGGAACACATCAAGAGGCCAGAAAATTGCAAACTTCTCCGTGTGACAAAGGTCAACTCTGAGATCTGGGATATTGCCCAAAAAACCACCCGAAGCATGGATGCCCGGTTACAAAAAGTGCAAGAGTCACTTGTTAAGGGCATCATTCCCATAGCCAGGTTTATGGGAACTACAGGAGAAGTCCTTGAAAAGGAAGGGACAATGCCTTCTCCTGACGAATTCTGGAAAGGCTTATCTAACTCGGTGCTCCTGGTCGCCTCTGCCACACATGACCTGAACATGTGTAGGCGAGATCTATTCAAAGTAGATCTCGATGACACTTACAAAGCCATATGTAGCAGCAAACAGCCAGTGGGGCTTGAATTGTTTGGAGATGACCTTACAGAACGACTGAAAACAGTCAAAGAAAGCAACAAAGCTGCGAAACAACTCACTGGCCACAAGAGGAAGCGCAATGAGGAGTATTCTAGATCTTCCTATTCAGCCAGGGGCTCTTTTTTATTCCATCGCAGGGGGAATCACCATCAGGGATACCCCCGAAGAAGAAACAATTACCAGTTCAATCACAAAGACAACCGGAGTGCGAACAACACCTCCAGGGGGAAGAAATCTGTGACACAGAAGTGACCCCTGACACTGTAAGTCACTTTCCTCTTTTATCTGTTAAGGGTGACAACACTTGTCCTCCTGTTATAGCTGGGAGAATTCAACATTTTCTTGGAAAATGGACAAAATTAACACATGACCCTAGCATCTTGAATGCCGTAAGGGGATACAAGATGGACTTTCTCCTTACCCCAGTGCAGTTCACCATCCCAAGGCCAATTAATTTTTCCACTTAGGAAAGTGCAAATGTCAATGCACAAATATCCAAATTCCTAGAAAAAGGGATCATAGTTAAAAGCTATCATGAGGAAGGAGAGTTCATCTCGAATATATTTCTGAGACCTAAAAAAGATGGGTGTTTCCGCATGATCCTTAACTTGAAGGATCTCAATACCTTTGTTTGTTTTCATCATTTTAAAATAGATTCCATCCATACTTGTACCCAGCTCATGAGATCTCGCTGCTACATGGCGTCCATTGACCTACGGGATGCCTACTATTCAGTACCTATCGCCAAAGAGCACCAAAAATATCTCAAATTCATATGGCAAGGAAACCTATATCAATTTACATGCTTGGCTCCAGGGCTGTCTTCTGCTCCCCGTCGCTTCACCAAACTTATGAAACCTGTGTTCTCGTTCCTCAGGGAGATGGGACATATATCAAGTGGCTACCTTAATGACTCCTTTTTATTAGGCTACTCCCCTGAAGAGTGCCAAGCAAACATTGATGATACCCTAACCCTGTATCACGACTTGGGCTTCTTGCCTCATGAAGTCAAATCAGTGACCATACCAACCCAGGTCTTGCATCACCTAGGGTTTGTTTTAAATTCTCTGGATATGACAGTATCCATTTCAGTAGATAAACATCAGAAGCTGAAATGTGCAGCTCAAAGAATCCTTGACAGCATATCACCCACTATTACCCACAATTAATTGGTATGATGGTTTCCTGCTTCCCGGGTGTAGAGTACGGAGAACTTTTCTATCGTCAGCTAGAAATAGAAAAGGCTGCGGCTCTTAAAACTACCAACGGGGATTTTGACCAAACTATGCCTTTATCTACATTGGCATCTGCAGACATTTCTTGGTGGATCAGGAATGCCCTGACTTCTAAGAGGAGGATTGATCATGGGAAGATAAGTCATACCTTGTACACTGATGCCTCAACCCAGGGGTGGGGGGCAAACCTGAACAATACCACAACTGGGGGACGGTGGTCCAATTAAGAAGAAAGCCACCATATAAACTACTTGGAGCTAAAGGCTATTCTCTTGGGCTTGCAGTCCCTTTGTAAGGAAGTAACCCACGATCACATTAGAGTTATGACTGATAATACCACCGCTGTGGCATATGTGCGTAACATGGGGGGTTCTCACTCCCTCCCATGTAATGACATTGCCAGCCAGATATGGGAGTGGTGCATCCCAAGAAACATATGGCTTTCTATAAGACACATTCCGGGGGAATCAATGTTATCGCTGATCAAGCATCCAGGGTTTTTGATGACTCAACTGAATGGAAGCTTGATGTGGATGTTTTCAATAGGATAGTGAACTTCCTGGGGCCACCTACCATTGATTTGTTTGCTTCCCGGTTAAACTATCAACTGAAAACCTATGTCTCATGGCTTCAAGACCCTCAAGCCATGGCAATTGATGCCTTCACTCTGGATTGAACTAATCATTTTTTATACGCCTTTCCCCCCTTTAGCATCCTACCACAATTCTTGCAGAAACTGGAAATGGATCAAGCTCAAGCCACCTTGATTGCCCCCAACTGGCCAACACAGCCATGGTACCCCAAGCTAACCAGACTCTTGATTCGGAAGCCACTCCTCCTGCCAAGACACAAAAGCAATGTCCATCTACCCTTCAACCCAGAACAGCACCACCCCCTGGGCAGCCAGCTTCGTCTGATGGCCTGCCTCTTATCCGGAAATCCCTCCAGAGTCGAGGAATTTCACAAGCAACTCAAGACACAATCCTCAACTCGTTGCGGACAGCCACCCAGAAACAATACCGGGTCTACCTTGAGAAGTGGCAGTTATTTGCGGATAGGAGGGCTGTGGATCCCCTTTACCCACCTGTAAATGATGTGTTGGAATTTCTACGAGAACTCTATGAAAGGGGTTTAGGGTACAAGTGTTTAAATACTGCGAAAAGTGCCCTATCTTCCTTCATAGTCCTTGATGGGAATGTTACTGTTGGGAATCACCCACTCGTTCAAAGGTTCTTAAAAGGAGTTTTCCAAACAAGGCCAGCCTTCCCTCGTTATTCTTCTACCTGGGACAGTTCAATAGTTCTTACTTACCTTAAGACACTTCATCCTCCTAAGGAGATCAGTTTGCAGAACCTTACCCATAAACTTGTCATGTTATGTGCCTTAGTTACGGGTCAGCGTTGTCAAACACTTCATCTCATGAATTTGGGACAAGTGCGCAGGAACCCCGATACGTCCTACGTTTTTTGTATTGATCAGTTAGTTAAACAATCTGCCCCTCGCAGAGCACAGCCCGTTTTACTTATACCTAGATTCGTTGCTGATAATATGTTATGTGTTGTAACAGTTCTTGGTGAATATGTTGTTCGTACCTCCTCATTACGTGGAGAGGAGCAGAAACTGTTCATTAGTTATGCCAAGCCGCATCATGGGGTGTCGAAGGACACTATTTCGAGATGGATCAGGACTGTGATGCAAAAGGCTGGTGTAGACACCACCATATTTAAACCGCATAGTACCCGAACAGCATCTACAAGCAAGGCTCGTAGCTGTAATGTTTCATTGCCTGTAATTATGAAAGCTGCCAGTTGGAGCAGTGACCGTGTTTTCAACACTTTATACAACAAACCAGTTCAGTCCCCAAATGTATCTGACAGTTTTAGTCATGCTATCCTCTCTGCTGCTATGGAAACGCACTGATTGTTACCCCTATTGTTAGGCAATATTTTGTTCTGTAAAGCTCAGTTGATTTTGTGTAGGTTATCTAATGCCTTGGTATACATTGTACTTAGTGGTTCTGTACAATAAATTGGGTCTTGATGTTCTGAGTGACCACATGACTTTAAAATCTCGTGGGATCTCTGCGGTAGATGCCTGATAGAATTAGAAAATTAAACGAGACTTACCTGGAAGTTGAAGTTTGATTGGAATTCTATCAGGCATCTACAGAGCAGAGATTACACGCCCACCCACTATTCAAGAAATCACTCCCAGGGTTTTGTTATATTGTGTTCTTTTCTCATGGGGCCTCATGTGGCCACTCCTCTTTAAAGGATGACCAACCATACGCATGCGTAGTATCTCGTGTTATCTCAGGTAAGTCTCGTTTAATTTTCTAATTACTTGACCAAGATGAAACAGTTGATCTCCGACGAGACAAAATTAAAAAAACTCACAGAAAACCCGACAAAGTCCAGAGAACAAAGTTTAATTTGTTGCCTTCGACAACTAAAAAGAGATCACATGATTGACGACTACACCTTTCAAAAGGTCCTACCCAATGGTTCCACACATGGAGTTCTTTATGGTCTACCAAAGGTTCAGAAAACTGGGTGTCCCTTTCTTTCAATTCTTCTTCCACGAACACCTACAACTACAATCTTGCCTCTTACCTTGTAAGCGTCCTCCAACCTATCTCCACAAACTGTTTTTCAATTAAAGACTCCTTCAGTGTTGCAGAATGGGCCAAACAGTACACTATAGGATTCAAATCCGGACTGGCAAAATTATTGCAATCAATCACACAACAAGTTGCAAAAAAAGTGGAGACTCTTCACCTTCTTGGGGCGTTATTAATTTCCCTATTATCTCTCACACTGCAGCCCCCCTCCCCTCTTATCAGTGTTGCTAGCGAGACAAAAAAATGTTGGGAACTTAAGCAGTCAACATTGAAAGGGGGAGAGGGGAGAGGAAGTGGGAAAGGTTTAAATTCTAGATACGCCGAGTATTGGAAGTTAGAAAAGGTGTTTTTTAATGAAAGTGTCTCAACAATTTTGCAACTTGTTGTCTGAGTTGGTTGTCACTGTATTGGCGTACGGTCACTTTGTTTATTGGAACGGGAAGGCGTCTATCGTTTGCGTTTAATATGGTGTTTCCAAAAAAAAGGGTTTAATTCTCTGATCTGCTGTGAATGGAAAATGGCCAGCGATAAACTGGATTTTGGCGGGGTTTCGGTATGACGTAATTTGAAGGCATTTCAGTGCTTTCTGCGAGTCAAGTCAAACATACACATAATTTGGTACACGAAAAGGTGTGATTTCCATCCTTTTGCTTTTTAAAGTACGCTAGAAATATCCTGGAACCGATTTCGAAATAATTTGCCTTAAACACCTATATTTCGGTCCGCACATGACATCTAAAGCACGCGCAACATGTACGAAATTAGCTGTTGTTTACGAATGAGAGACAGACATAACCTCTCCTTTAAGTGCAATCGCATGCCATTTAAAGGGAACATCCACTTTCCGAAAAATCAATTCTTAGCAAACATTGTTATACAAAGATACATTTTCATAGAAGTCCATTCGTAACATTACTTATTGCTTTCGGGCTGGTCTGCTGCCAGAGAAGCGATCGATAACGCTTACTAGCAAGTCTTCTAAGTGACGTGTCGGGTACAGGCTAATTCCATATTCTTTGGAATGATTGACTGAGCACAATGATCAAAAGAAAGCACCCGATTGTGTTAAATCCTTTGCGAGATTTGTTTTACAATGAGATACAAAAGTGAACAAATTTGTACCGGCTACACATTATGACATTTATATGAAACGGTCTACACGGTCTACCACAACTTTTCACTGAGAAAATAACATGATATCATATTTCTTGCTGTTGCGATGGTAGACCGTGTTTGGATGGTAGACCGTTGGTAAATGGAATAGACGATATGTACAGGATTTCTAACCGTGTGAGCTTTATTACGAATCACCTGGTAATGTATTGGATTGATTAGAAAAGAAAGTACTAGTTGAATTGTGCTGTTTCCTCGAAGATGCGATTTTCAACTGTAACGCCACCATCCCGGTTGACGTCACCAAGAAACACAATAAATGGAATTGTGTTACATAATACGAGCCATGTGTAACTTTCCGAGCATCAGATCTGCAGTGCAAAATACTTTGCTCGCTTTAGTATTTGGTACGGAGTCTTCTGTTAGCGATGATAAGTCCAAACACTCGAAAATCGATGCTACCGTATGTCAATAATTAATATCCTTTCGTGTTTGGTACAATGTGCTTTGCACTTCGCGTGCAAACTTCTGAAATGTTTCAGAGCTTATACGATATTTAATGATTGTTTCTTTAGTTCCTGCTTTTCTACGTTGTAACCTTTCCCTATAGGATTCAAATCCGGACTGGCAAAATTATTGCAATCAATCAGACAACAAGTTGCAAAAATAGTGGAGACACTTCACCTTCTTGGGGCGTTATTAATTTCCCTATTATCTCTCACACTGCAGCCCCCCTCCCCACTTATCAGTGTTGCTAGCGAGACAAAAAAATGTTGGGAACTTAAGCAGTCAACATTGAAAGGGGGAGAGGGGAGAGGAAGTGGGTAAGGTTTCAATTCTAGATACGCCGAGTATTGGAAGTTAGAAAAGGTCTTTTTCAATGAAAGTGTCTCAACAATTTTGCAACTTGTTGTAGAATGCTATGGTGATGCTTAAAAACACCCTGTTACAACACCTTGTTAGAATTTACGGGGTCTTTGCGCAAACATTTCAAAAAATCTCTGTATTTAAAAGAGACACAAACCCGGAAGAAAAGGAAAATGCAGATCAAAGTCCAGAAAATGGCGCTAGATTATCTGTTGAAATTTTCAAATAGTGATCAACTCTGACTCCTTGAATAGTTTTTCCATCTTCGTTTCTAAAGCCACTACAGTGCTGGTGGACAATGCGCAAAATTCGACAGGGATTTTTAATCGTGAACCGCTCATACTTTCTCAAGTTAAACATTAGAACTTGCTCAATTCCCCACATGTTAGTGAAATAGTCCACCTTATCCAGGAATTCCCGAGAGAGTGGGGAAAGGAGCCTAAAAAGAAAGGCATCATGGGAGCCAATGTAGTTTGCTGTCGGGCCGCAAAAATCAGTCGCGCCACAAAGTCTTACGTTTTCCGCAGTTTCATGTCTTGTCAATGCATACATTGTTTTGTTGCCTAAAATAGTTTCATCCAAATGTTCAAATCCCGTATCGATGTAATTGTCGCCATTCATAAGCATCGTGTTCTTACGTATCAAGACGTGCGAAGCATATCCAAAAGCGTCTTTGTAACGCATGCGCCGACCGAGGAAATGGAAGACTAGTTTCCAATCCATCTTCAGCCTCAGAGCTTTGATAAAAGCAGGCTCCTCCAGACTTTCGAAAAGGATGTGAATTGCCTCAACCTAGTAGCAGGTGACAAATAGCACGAAGAGTACGTTAATAAGACCACTGCAAGGGGGAAAAAACTGCTGTTTACAACATGACCTTGATCTTGGGTTATATCCTGCTGAGGGACTTTATTTTTTTTTCCTTTGGATTTCAAAACTATGTTAAAAAAACACCAAGTTCTAAGCCTTAATTTAAAAAAGACGCTTGTTTATTTTAACTGGAATTTTCCAATTTAATGGTCAGCCATTATTAACTTTAAAATCTGACGTCAAAGACTCACTAGTTTAAGAATGTAATGTGTTTGTACCTGACTAAATTAATATGCAACACGGGAGTTTCGGGCTTTCACATTTTTAAACTCGTGTTTTGCATGCGTATATAATAAACTGCTTGTACACGCTGAAATGTTAAGCTATTGAGTAAATGACGTAACTTTTTCCTAGATCCAACCTTCTGAGGTCCAGCCGGTCAGTTTTGAACGCGAGTAATGGCGACGGTGAAATCCAAAACTTACACTCAAATAAAACAGCCTTTTGATAAAAATCAAGGCTCAGAATTTTGCCAGGCGGGTGTTAAGCAAACACACTTTCAAAATCTGAAGAAAACGAGGAAGTGATTTTCTTAAAATCATAGTACCACTTTAAATTGAAGTTTTATGCAAAAAAAAATCCCCATAGAAAGAGAAAGCGTCTCTATGACAACCGTCGCTTTGCTCAGGGTAATGGTGGATTCATAAAAGTTTGCAATTAATAATGGCCTCAAAGTCTATTTGCTTTTTTCTTGACTTGTGAAAATTATTTGATGTCATTAATATCGTGCTCGCCAAACTGAAGCTGAATCCCATGATATAAAAGAGAAAGCCGCACCCTGGTGTTTTTGAAAGACAGTTAACTCTCAGGAACAACGCATTATGTTTTATTTAAAGACACTGAATTGACAACCACCTGGTACTGTGATTTGCACTGGGAGCTAGGACCAAAGAAAATCAGATTTGCACAACCCACAGTACAGACAAGGTTTCATAGTGGATTACTGTACATCAATATCTCCTCTTTATTGTCAGATTGTGGTATCACTCATGAGATACAGAGCCGTATTTACCTTCATCGCGCGAACATTAAAACGAGGCTAGAGTCATGTTTGCTGTGTAAAACTACAGTTTTATGACAATTTTCACTCAAATCGGCTATGCACAATTAGAACTTGAAGTATTCTATCATTAAATAGTCTGCATGAGCTTATCACGTGACTGGTCACGTGACGTTTAATGAGAAAATGCTGTAAAGAATATCAAAACAGCCTCAACTTACAATAGACCACTTTCGATATATTAAAATTCAGTCCTAGACAAAAGACATCATCTCGAGGCTCTGGGGAATAAACTCATACAAATCCTTATATTTATTCCCCAGAGCCTCGAGATGATGTCTTTTGTTTAGGACTGAATTTTAATATATCGAAATTGGTCTATTTTTGTAGATCCTCATAGTATATTTCTTTTTCCCGTATCCTTGCATACGGAACCCGCGCCCGCAGTGCGCGCGGCAGACAAAACTGTGCTATCCTGTCAATCATTTGCCCTTTCCCCGGAAACAGTGCATTTCGGTTGTGCGTAAATAACATTGTTGTCGATCTACCCCGTCGATAGGATGCGACCAAAGTCTTTATTCGCGAAGTTATCTCAAATAAATACAATATCAATACGGTCTTGCCGTCTTCTTACACTTGATTCTAAAATACCAGCCTGAGTTCGTCTTAGAATAGTTCGAAAAAGCACAAATAAAAGCCAAAGCTTCGTTCGAATTCTGCTCGCCGACAACCCAAGTTTGTTGACAAAAAAATTGCCACAAAATGTTTTAAATGGTTTTCTGGCCCTTTATTAGTAATAGCGCTCACGTGCATTTTAAATGGAGTATCGGGAAAGAAAAATTGTCAAGCTGATATTTGTTTTGTGTAAACATACATTTTCAAGTAGCGAAAATTTGTATAAGCACTACAAAACTTTTACTAACCATTGCCCGAAGGAACACCTTTTAGAAGCTGCAAGGAAGCCGCTGATGAATTTTACACAAAAACCTCGGCCCCTAACACCGGAAAGCCAGACTTGGAAAGTTTTTCAGCGGAAGGCTCGCTAAGGAAGAGTTTCTAGAGCTTGCCCTCCCGCAGGTCGCCAGAAAGGTGCAAACAAGCTCTCCATGTCTGAAAAGAGCAAGATCTAGAAGGGGCAGTCAAAATTGTGTTTCTTGTATTGTGCGAAAATTTATTTTTCCCTCAGTCCTAAATAAGAACTTGCTGTGTCTTGCAATTCAACAGTGAATTACTATTAGGCCAATAAGAGAATCAACATCAAAAAGGCACTCCCAGGGGTTTGGGGAAGAAGAGAACATGGCTAGTTTGAACTGGGGAACAGAGTAAAATACATACATAATCTTTATTTAACGTGGGTAGAAACAGTTAGCTGAAGCTATTTTACAGATTTTCCACAAAATAATATTAAAGAAAAAAGAAATATATACCTAAAATGTAAGAATATGAATAAAATATCTAGTATCTAAAATTTCAAAATTTAGGTAACTAAAATTCAATGTTCCTCACTGGTTTTTTTTTTTTAACAATATCAAAATATTTTAGGGAACAAGGGAAGAAAACCAATTTAAATTTTAGGGATCAAAAAGCTGGGAACAAGTTTGAAAGTGATTTGGGGAACAAGGAAACACAAGCAAATATTTAAAGGGAACAAGGCCTCCTCTCCCCAGGAGGGCCTCATCAAATGTTCTGCTTCTATCCAACAGATCAAACAAGCTATTCCAACAATTTTTGAATGACCAACAGGAAAAGAAGACTCTCTTAGAGAAATAAATTATTTATAATAACACTTTAGCAAGTGAAACAATGCTCAGATGCTTACGAGCACCCTCATGCCCATGTTTGTAAAAAGTCACCATGAAGTATTCCTTGTGGCTGGTTTAGGCATTGTTTCATCTTTCAACACTGGACAAAACCAAATCAACTCCATTCTCAGAGGACACTGGGGAAAGAAGCTAGAAGAAAAAACTGGCCTTAATCCAATTCTCCCAGGGTAATCTTTACAGAATAAGATTATTGAAGGAACACTTTTGAGTGCCAACCTGAAGCCTTTTAAAACAAGTGCAAACAATATTAACAGTCTTTAAATTCACAAAATGTCAAACAGCATATTTTAGTCCCATATTCAATTAGATTTGGCTGCAATATTCCTTACAACTATGCAGAACTATTTACCATAAAATATGGAACATTTCCTGCCTATCTAATTGTGCCACAAAAGGGCTCCAAAAAGCAACCAGTTAAGTTTTTAGATAAAGATACACAACACCTAAAAAAATAAATTATTTGATGTGACCAAGACATTGAATGACCAAGCAATAAACAAATGGCAGCAATGTATGCTAGATTCACAAAGTGAGAAAAAAATATTCCTCAACTGATGTTTCAATATGCATTTAAATTAATTTTCTTTCAACAATTCAAGGGACTGACTTTTCACTGGTATTGATTTACATTTCCATAATAAGTTATAAAGTGAATCTGGCAACCACAGTGCCCTATGAAATGGGAAATAACTTAAACTCTTTAAACTAACATTTTACAAGGGACACTATTGTTGATGCCTTGCGAAGAACAAAGA
>NC_090874.1:20094122-20096622 GCF_036669935.1 Montipora foliosa | reverse complement strand
AACTGTGTTTGCGCAATTCGCACCTTTCTTTGCAATTTTTCTTCTCTCTCCATTTTGACTTTAGCTCATGGTTAGAGTCCTCGACTCCGGATCGAGTGGTCCGGGTTCGGGTCCTGGCTGGGGACATTGTGTTGTGTTCTTGGGCAAGACACTTAACTTTCACGGTGCCTCTCTCCACCCAGGTGTATAAATGGGTACCGGCGAATTTAATGCTAGGAGTAACCCTGCGATGGACTAGCATCCCATCCTGGGGGGAGTAGAAATACTCCTAGTCGCTTCATGCTAATGAAATCAGAGACAAGTGCCGGCCTGATGGGCCTTCTGGCTCGTAAGTAGAGACTTTGCTTTACTTTTCTCAGCTAAAACAGAAGTGAACGAACGAATGAAAACAAACATGGCAGCCGGCTATTTAACCCACGAATCTTAAGTCCCAAATATGGGCAGACGGCTGACATGAAACCGCCAACTGCAAACCGCGGCTTACCGTTTGTGGTAAGATCGCCAAACCTCGATCTTAAGGTCTCTAATAGCTAATTCACCTTTTGAGCGTCAGCTTTCACATGTAGTATTACGTGACTTTTTGTGTAAACAAACCGCGAAAGTTCGGACATTCGAGCAGATCGGACATATAACACATAGCCGGTGAGGGGCGAGGCGAGCGGATATGAATGTTAGTTTCTTTTTGTGTGGGACTTTGAAGTGACCCAACAGAGACACTAGTTACTTCCATGGTTATGATTTGGTGTGGAACGTGATAGTTTTACTCTCCTATGTCGACAAGATTTACGGGGGTGAGTCAGGTTTTTTACAGCTAGGATCGCTAGGCGGACGAAAACGAAATGTATTCCTTGCATTATGTTATTACGAATACTTCCATGTATTAAATTGTCATATATTTGTGCACTTTGAGGTCAGTAACGAAACAGAATGAATGTGATTTGAGTGTGTGTAAATCTAGCCTCCTCTGTCAGTGGGCCTTTACTAGTTCGAAAACGACGAATAAGTCTAGCGAACTTCAGCAAGCAGTCCTGTTAGCAACAGTTCCAGGTTCAACATGTCTACGCAGATGACTACTAAAGAGGGACTTCCGCACAGAAATGAGCGCAGTGAGCGGGTTTACGGTTTTGAAGTCTTCGCTGATATAAATCGCCGCTGCAGTTGAATCAAATGACGTTTATATTAGTAGAAACGCAAAACCGAGGATGTAGACAATTTATTAATCCCAATTCATTTTCGATGAAGTCAAGATCATGAACAATTTCAACTCCTCGACGCCATTCGGTTATTCATTTAATGTACCCCTCCACTGAAAACGACAAACAGGGCCTCACCGCTTACAAGTCCCTCGATGATTGAGACCGGCCTGCCAGGGGTTTTAGGGAATAAGGGAACATGGCTCATTGGAACTGGGAAGCAATAACGACGACTAGCCTAGTCAATATTTGCCGGCAGTCGGCTATTTGGCCGTCTACAACACAATATCTGCGGCTTACTTCAAATTCACATTTGTCAGACTTGGTATCCAGGATGAGGATGTTTCGAGGTTTTGTTCATCACTGTAAACTATGCAAGGGGCTCCGGCCATTGCAGCAGAGTCTTAAGGCCTCTCCTGCCTATTTCTATAGTTTATGTAAAATTTATTTGGAAGGCAAGCGAAATGTACTATGGGGAATTCGAAAATAGACTGAGAATAGCATAAGCACTAACATCCCAGAAATTGTAAACAAACAATGGAACCCTAAAATGCCAGAGAGTGGGGCTATTTCATGAAGTCAATGCTTGCAATGCATGTAAGTGGGTTGTGAGCCATACCCACCACAAACTGGAATTGATCTCTAACGGCTTTTGGATTGCAAAGTCAAAGCCATTCCTTGGAGCGACAATATTCAGAATATTCAGAAATGCCAAATGCCAATGCCAGTGTTCTAACACTGAGCACTGTAGAATATAAGTGCCACTGGAAACACAGAGATCTTCACCCAAAAGAAGCTAACACTGATTCTTCACCCTGGAAATCGGTGGCAACACAATGTGACCTTCGAAAGGTCAAGGGATAGCGTAGCTTTGTAGATTAGGAGCAAAATTGAACGCGTAACGTGAACCACCACGAGCAGAATCGTCAATGAAAATTAACACTATTTATTCCCAAGTAGCCGAGTAGCGATGTGGTTGTGATGATAAACGATTACGGTTCGAACTGAAAGGCAACTAAAAAACGCAACAGAACTAAGAATAATGCGCAACTAAATACAATAGATGAACAGCGATGAAGCGATTTAACATAATGTATCCGACGGGAAACTCATAAGTAAAAGTAAACAAGCAACTAAACCAAGCATGGAAACAACATAAACCGAATTACTTTGGTGAAGCTCCTAAGTACTTTGGGAAAAAAAAAACACAGCGATGGATATGTAAAGCTTGGGATAGCACGATCACGATCACAACAGCGATATAAACTCAATCATTTCCTCAGACCCCCTCAAATATGGCATGTACT
>NC_090874.1:20081622-20086622 GCF_036669935.1 Montipora foliosa | reverse complement strand
TTCATGAGCCGAACCTAATAGCCCCAATTAAGTACATGACGAGATCGACGTTTGAATCAATTAAGTTCGACAGATGTTATTTGGGTCGACCCGAGAATTAAGTTCGACATGGCCAGTCGGTCATTTCGACTAGGTACGGAGCGTACTTGTGTTGTACTTGTGTTTTGTCCAAAATAAAATAATTTTTCTTGCCTTAAGGCTTATGAAAATATTTGATTTTGGACAAAGCGTGTGTGAAATTATTCCCTAAATTCACTCATCCCTATTTAATAACCCATACAAATTCAACAAAATAAGGAATAAAATATATGCAAGGCATTTCATTATTATCAAATAATAAGTATAAAAATCTGGCTTATGTTACCCCAATTACAAATATTTTACATAATACTCTCAATAAAATCTACAGTAAGTACATGTATATAAATAAAATTATTACTATAAATTCAATACAAATAAGGAAGACATATATATCTATGGACTTAAATTGGCACACTGAAACAAATTAACCGCATGGATCACCTGCATGGTTACACCTACTTTTCAAGTTACATTGAACTGTATGACGCGTGCCACCCACCAGTTCAGATGAAAAATACTACATAGCATACTATAACAAATTAACTGCATGGTTAGACCTACTTTTCAAGTTACATAGAACTGTATGAGGCGTGCCACCCGACAGTCCTGATGAAAAATATTACACAGCATACTATAACAAATTAACTGCATGGTTAGACCTACTTTTCAAGTTACATTGAAGTGTATGAGGTGTGCCACCCGCCAGTCCAACTGAAAAATACTACATAGCATACTATAACAAATTAACTGCATGGTTACACCTACTTTTCAAGTTACATTGAACTGTACGAGGCGTGCCACCCGCCAGTTCAACTGAAAAATATTACATAGCATACTATAACAAAATTAATTAACTGTATGGTTAGACCTACTGTTCAAGTTACATCGAACTGTATAAGGTGTGCCACCCGTCAGTTCAGATGAAAAATACTACATAACTGTAGCACTCTATAACAAATTAACTGCATGGTTAGACCTACTTTTCAAGTTAAATCGAACTATATGAGGTGTGCCACCCGCCACTTCAGATGAAAAATATTACATAGCATACTATAACAAATTAACTGCATGGTTAGACCTACTTTTCAAGTTACATCGAACTGTATGAGGTGTGCCACCCGCCAGTTCAGATGAAAAATACTACATAGCATACTTTGACAAATTAACTGCATGGTTAGAACTACTTTTCAAGTGAAATCGAACTGTATGAGGCGTGCCACCTGCCAGTTCAGATGAAATATACTACATGGCATACTATGACAAATAATAATTAACTGCATGGTTAGACCTACTTTTCAAGTTACATTGAACTGTATGAGGCGTGCCACCTGCCAGTTCAACTGAAAAATATTACATAGCATACTATAACAAAATTAATTAACTGCATGGTTAGACCTACTTTTCAAGTTAAATCGAACTGTATGAGGTATGCCACACGCCAGTTCAGGTGAAAAATACTACATACAGTGCAGCTCGGAGATAAGCGAACCAAAATATACGCAAAAAACGCGTAAACGCGTCAAAAAAACGCGGCTGCGTGTCAACACATACGCAAAAAGGCTCATTAGTATTTATGAGCTCTCCTTTTGTCTTTCTTTTGTTGCCTTGTCTTAGTTTTTTCTCAATCGTTTCCGGTGTGGTGAATGTGAAAATAATTTTCGTGTTCGCTGGTCGGTGAGTCACTAAAAGAGCAAAAAATCTCACCAGCGCAAAGTCCTTCTGGCTAGATATTTGTGTTTTAAAGCCCAAAAAAGAAAAAAATATGATCAAGCTTACTTTTGGAGAAATATAAACCTATCGACAGACGGCACACAAGAACCTTTTTAACATCAAAATTTACATGAAAGCGTTGAGAGCGATAATACAGTATCAAAACAAACTTCGTACCCTTACATCCGTTTAGTCGTAAACTAAAAACACAACTCTTTAGCAAAGGGGACATCATTAGCAGTTTTGTACAGAAATTCATCGTAAGGCTGAGAATTTTTCAGCTTGAGTTGTTTTGTTGTAAATGCAGCAGCAGCAACGAATGATTTTTTGGCGTGGATTTTCAGCGCGACAGTGAAGTAAAACACAGTTGCCGACACGTGACAAACACGATTTTAATTCATGTAATATTCACATCTTCAGCTCTGTTGGGAATGATTTTCTGATTTCAACGGGTACAGTGCTTTCACTTCAAACGCAAAATTTTTCTTCAAAGGCTCAATGGATGCGCTGATCACATTTATTTGGTATTTCTGTAAGGAAAAGTATTCGGTTAAATTTGGGCACGCGCCGGCGAGAGCTAGCCCATCGTGATGTGATTCGGGGCATACTTCGCTGATTCAAACGGTGAAATGCTCTCGGTTCAAAGAAAATATTTGTAAAAAACTTTATATGATATGTCGATCGCATTTATTTGATTTTTCTGCATGGAAAAATTGGACTTTTTTCCACGCATCGGTAGAAGGTTATCGTGAAATGACCGTAACGCGTCACGGCAAACACTGACAAAAATCATGGCTTCAGTTTTTCGGGGCATAATTTGCGGATTTAATTTCGCTCGTCTTTCGAGACCTTTGTTGCATTTAAAGGATATTAAACTTCGAAATAATGCCCTGTGGATGTTTTCATCGGCGGCATTTGCGGATCGAAATTGATTAGTAATCAAAGCGACATACATGCAAATGCAAATTTTCGACTTGTCGGCAGTCACGCAATTTATTCTTTTGTCTTCGTAAACAATAACAGGAAAAGCAAAATTACGGTTATGAATAACAAAGGCACAAACGCGTATACGATACGCAATTTTAGACGCGTCAAAAAAAACGCGTATACGCGTATTGCGTGCGTTTATTTTGCGTCTGCGTTGTTCGCTTATCTCCGAGCGGCACTGTAGCATACTATGACAAATAATAATTAACTGCATGGTTAGACCTACTTTTCAAGTTACATTGAACTGTATGAGGCACGCCACCTGCCAGTTCAAATGAAAAATACTACATAGCATACTATAACAATTTAACTGCATGGTTAGACCTACTTTTCAAGTTACATCGAACTATATGAGGCGTGCCACCCACACGTTCAGATGGAAAATACTGCAGACTTTCCTAAAACAAATTTACTGCATGTAATTGAATACTAGTACTTAAATTACATTGATCTTTTAATGATTGTTGCCACATGCAGATGTGTTTATTAGAGAGCTATCACTTGTGTTTGATGTACATGTACATGTAATCACCACTGAAAGATGACTGACAATTTCCTCAGACTCAAGGGACAGTGAAATCTATCTTGATTTTCGTCAAAAAACTTACAGTATATGAACAGAGAAGTCACTGATTTTTGCACTGAACATCTCTCCCTTATGTTCATCCAGTTCAATGTGAGTGTGTTCGACTTAATTACCTGATGTCTGTAACAAATTCACTTGACCCTAATAATGTTCACAAGGTGTATCCAGAATGGCAATGAAACCTCTACCCACCAAGTTTTGACACAAAGACATCAATAATTATTCACAATTGCATCACAATTTGCAGTCAGAACTGTCTGCTTCTTGCATCTCAGGAAATTTCCTCCAATTAAATTTCAATCAACAATTTCCTTCAGCACTGCATCTTGTGGTTGAGGTACATGTAGGCCCTGGAAAAGATTCACAACAGTCAATCAACCAATTTATATAATTTCATTTCAATGAATGATGTAACAAATCACTTTGCCATTCATAAGGTCCTGTGTAAGCTCCTGTGTAAGTGAAACTGAATGATAAAGCTAAAGGAATTATTGCAAGAAACATGTATCTTACAAGTTAGAATCTTGTAGGAATCTCACAAGACCTTAAGTTTGTTGCAAGAGTGTTAGGGTGCGTTCGATTGACCGTATTCCGGAGGAGGAGTACATAGAATAGAAGAGTCTTCGTTTTTACAGAGATTCACATTAAAATTGTCAAACAAATGCTAACATGCTATTTTAAACATATCTTTATTATCCTTGTTGCTTCAAAACGCTAGACATACCGTTTTAAATCATCACTCCAAGTGCTCTTGTTCCAGAATAGGGTCAACTGAACACGCCCTTAGTTAAGTAATAAGATAAGATCTTGTTAAGAAACCTAACAAGAATATTGGTAAGATCTTTATAAGATTTCCACCTGGGTGACTGCCATTGTTTTGAAAAAGAATTTTCCTTCATGATATTTGATTATTCCATGAGCATGCATTAGATATGACAGATAGCCAACGAGGTGCAAAGCCCCCCAAGTTGGCTAATCAAGATGTAATTTTTTCATATCCAACAATCGTGAATGGAATAATAATGTTTTATTAAAAACGCCCCCAAAATAGAGAGAACTCTTACCGACTTTATTGTGTAACTTCTGTAATATTCTGTGATTTAACTCGGACCACGAGGCACACACAACATGGCCGCTTCAACACAACTATATTACAGCAATGCCCTCTGGGTACTAACACAATATGTACTATAGGGTACTTAATATATTACACTGCTTCCCCTGAGAAATAAGACATTCTTACAAAGAGTGACACCATATTAACTACCGGGTATCACGTTGGCTACAAGTTCAATCGGACGACAGGTTTTCTGACTCTCTCTGATCGCCTCAAAACAGCTGGCGATGGAGTGTTTACATGCCCTTCATTAACACTAGAATTTGGTTCATTATTTTCATCTGAGAAATTGTCTGGCGGCTGCGGCACGCTAGTTGAACTTTGCCCGTGATCTATACCTAAGTTAGATTGATCACACAATTCTGAGACAGGTATATCTAGCTCTCCAATTTCATCTGGCACCTTATCATGAGCTTTGATCAAGTGATCAACATGAACATATCTTGTTTTATGGCCAGTCTTTACTAAATAAGTTCTGGGTCCACAAACCTTAACTACCCTTCCCAAAATCCACCTTTC
>NC_090874.1:20071622-20076622 GCF_036669935.1 Montipora foliosa | reverse complement strand
AACTACTTTTGTATTTCACTCATAAATATATAGCACTATTTAGTGAGATTTCCCATATCCAATTAAAAAAGTGGAGCAATCATGCCAAAAATTGTCCCTTAAAACAAAAGTTTTGAGATATAACAATTCCTCAAGATGGCTTTTTGTGTAATGTTATGAATTAGATTAAGTACTCATCAAATAAAATGTGAGGTTTTGGTGGGAGAAATTGAAATATCAACTGCATCACAATATGATTGGTATAATTATTTAGATCGCTACAACAAGTTGCAAAATTGTTGAGACATTTTCATAAAAAAACTCCTTTTCTAGCTTCCAATGCCCGCCGTATCTAGAATTTAAACCATTCCCACTTCCTCTCCCCTCTCCCCCTTTCAATGTTGACTGCTGAAGTTCCCAACATTTTTTTGTCTTGCTAGCAACACTGATGAGGGGGGGAGGGGGGCTGCAGTGTGAGAGATAATAGAGAAATTAATAACGGCCCAAGAAGGTGAAGTGTCTCCACTATTTTTGCAACTTGTTGTCTGAATGATTACAATAATTTTGCCAGTCCGGATTTGACTCCTATAGGGAAACGTTTCAACGTAGAAAAGCAGGATTCAACTAAAGAAACAATCATTAACTATCGCATAAGCTCTGAAACATTTAAGAGGTTTGCACGCGAAGTGCAAAGCACATTGTACCAAACACGAAAGGATATTAATTATTGACATACGGTAGCATCGATTTTCGTTTGTTTGGACTTATCATCGCTAACAGAAGACCAAATACTAAAGCGAGCAAAGTATTTTGCACTGCAGATCTAATGCTCCGAAAGTTACACATGGCTAGTATTATGTAACACAATATTATTTATTGTGTTTCTTGGTGACGTCAACCGGGATGGTGGCGTTACAGTTAAAAATCGTATCTTCGAGGAAACAGCACAATTCAACTAGTACTTTCTTTTCTAATAAATCCAATACATTACCAGACGATTTGTAATAAAGTTCACACAGTTAGAAATCCTGTACATATCGCCTATTCCATTTACCAACGGTCTACCATCCAAGCACGGTCTACCATCGCAACAGCAAGAAATATGATATCATATTATTTTCTCAGTGAAAAGTTGTGGTAGACTGTGTAGATCGTTTGATATAAATGTCATAATGTGTAGCCGGTGCAAATTTGTTGCCTTCTGTATCTCATTGTGAAACAAATCTCGCAAAGGATTTAGCACAATCGAGTGCTTTCTTTTGATCATTGTGCTCAGTCAGTCATTCCAAAGAACATGGAATTAGCCTGTACCCGACACATCACTTAGAAGACTTGCTAGTAAGCGTTACCAATCCCTTCTCTGGAAGCAGACTAGCCCGAAAGCGATCAGTAATGTTACAAATGGACCTCTAAGAAAATGTATCTTTGTATAACAATGTTTTCTGAGAATTGATTATTTGGAAAGTGGATGTTCCCTTTAAATGGCATGCGGTCGCAGTTAAAGGAGAGGTTGTGTCTGTTTTTCATTCGTAAACAACAACTAATTTTGTACATGTTGCGCGTACTTTAGATGTCATATGTCGACCGAAATATAGGTGTTTAAGGCAAATTATTTCCAAATCGGTTCCAGGATATCTCTAGCGTACTTTAAAAAGCGAAAGGATGGAAATCACACCTTTTTGTGTACCAAATTATGTGTATTTTCGACTTGACTCACAGAAAGCACTGAAATGACTTCAAATTACGTCATACCGAAACCCTGCCAAAATCCAGTTTATCGCTGGCCATTTTCCATTCACAGCAGATCAGAGAATTAAACCCTTTTTTTTGGAAACACCATATTAAACGCAAACGATAGACACCTTCCCGTTCCAATAAACAAGGTGACCGTATGCCAATACCGTCACAACCAACTCAGACAACAAGTTGCAAAATTGTTGAGACACTTTCATAAAAAAACTCCTTTTCTAGCTTCCAATACCCGCCGTATCTAGAATTTAAACCATTCCCACTTCCTCTCCCCCTTTCAATGTTGACTGCTGAAGTTCCCAACATTTTTTTGTCTTGCTAGCAACACTGATAAGGGGGGAGGGGGGCTGCAGTGTGAGAGATAATAGGGAAATTAATAACGGCCCAAGAAGGTGAAGTGTCTCCACTATTTTTGCAACTTGTTGTAGCTCTAGTAAGTAACAGTACATGTACATGTATGGTAGCTTTGTAATGTTTCGTGAAAAATGCTAGTAATGCAAATGCTTTTGAGTGGTCTACTACTCCACTAGACAATTGATTTTTTTGTTAAGGCTCACACACATGTACATGCAAACAAGCAAGTGACAAGTAACAAGCGAGAAAGCTTGTATACTATGTCATAGGAAATAGTTACATATCACCCTGCACAAGCAATGTGGAATACAGCCGAATGTACACTGTGCAGTTATTGACTGATTGGTTAAATCTTTTTATGATTTGGTACAAAGGGCTTCACATTACTGGACAAGTCATGTGACATTGTTTGGACATGAGAAACCAGTGAAGGTAAAGTACATGTAGATATACAGGTGACAAGGGAGTAACTACAGAACAACCTGCCACTATTGTGTTCTTGTAGTGGCACCGTTTAAAGAACAAGGAATCTGCAAGTGGCGAATAAGGTCAATAAGGGGGTGGGTATACAGAGATCCATATATTAATCACCTATTTGTTATTACATGTATTGTTATTACCTTAAATGGCATTAATACAATATAAAGTGAAACTATTAAGGGAGTAGGTCTGCAAAAGCAATGACTGTGCTGAGGCCCTCCTTGGCGTTTTGGCGAAAAATGACAAAATGTCCTAGGGAACAAGGCGACAGAAACAATTTTAGGGAGCAAAAAGCTGGGAACAAGTAACTTGGGGTAAAAGGGAACAAAATTTTAAAATTTTAAGCCATTTAAACCTAAATCAGGTTTGTATCAGTAAGATGACGACTTACCGAAAACTCCTCCGGCAGTCTTTTGCTTTTCGGATCTTTTGAATCTTCCCGCCCATTTGCTAACTGTAGTAGCTGTTCGGCCAGGCCACCCTTGTTCCAAACGTTCGTAGAACAACTCCGTTTACGTTTTGAAGAAGGCCTCTATTTTTGTCATGAAGTCTTCACCGATTAACCCTTTCGGAGACTGTCTGAGGTTGAATCATGTCACTGGCGTGTTTGTGGCGAATGCTGATGGGTTTCGACAAAACACTGACCCCCGGTCAACTGACCCCCTTACTGACCCCCTACTGACCCCCTATAAAATCAATGGGAAAATGAATACTGCTTACTTAAGCCTCAACAACCCTTTTTAAACAGCATTGTTCAACAGTATTTAAGTCTAAGCATCCATTTTAAAAAGGTTACCTTACATGAAGTAATCGGCCATCACAACAATAATCGAAAACTAACCTTTTTAAAATGGGTGCTTAGACTTAAATACTGTTGAACAATGCTGTTTAAAAAGGGTTTTTGAGGCTTAAGTAAGCAGTATTCATTTTCCCATTGATTTTTAGGGGGTCAGTAGGGGGGTCAGTAAGGGGGTCAGTTGACCGGGGGTCAGTGTTTTGTCGAAACCCAATGCTGATACCCGTGGACGACCTTCTGACCTGAATTGTCGTTGCCCTTTCTTCCGGATTTCATCGATGCTTACTGGGTTTATTTGGTGGAATGCGTGCTATTTCACCCGCACAAAATATTAAGGAATCGCAAAGATCCAATTCTGATCGTCCAACAAGGGAAAAAGAGAGGAAGAGCACATTGATCGCCCGCGCGAATATCAAACCGATAGTTCAAACCGATCTCGTTCCCAGGGCCTTTGCGGCGGGGCAATTCAAAATGGCGGACAAAGTTGTTGAATCATGTAATTATTGTGAAATGTCCACAATCCTTCTCTCTATGCCAACACCCAACCACAACCCGTTGCGAGCCTAGTGCGATTCCTGGGGCGCTTTCATTTTGTGTGGAAAAACTGGGGAGAATTTTCTGCTTAAAGGAACAGAGCAAATTTCCTCAATCAAAATATGGAGGAACATGGTAATGGTAAAGGTAAAGTCTTCTTACTAGCCTCTACTACTTTCTCAATCTCATTCTGTGCTGGGTATGACTCCTATATCGAATTCACATGTTATTTGCATGTTATTTACGAAGGCCTTGCTTTACATGTCATTTGCACTGATTCATCCCAGCAATTTACATGAAATTTACACACAAAATCACTGTTGCCCCGTCCACACGTATCCGGAGATTTTTGTATCCGCAAATTTTTTTATACGGATACAAAAATATCTGCGTCCACACGTAGCGTATACGAATCGTATACGACCGTCCGCACGTATCCGATTCGTATCCGGACATCTCAAAGGATTAGTCAACAGAGCATGCGGAAAAAGACTGGTTCTGATACTGTGACGTCAGCGTATACAAAAATATACGGATACGAGCGTCCAGGCAGCTCTTGACTCAGGAAAAAAAGGCCAGTTCTTTTCTCATATAAACGCTAGCTAAAGACCCGGCTGGGAGGGTTACCATCTTACCGGGGACAACTTTTCTCCATATCGACAGGGCCTAAGACTTGATCCAAGTCGAACTATTAAAACACATACCGATAGGCATTACATAGGTTGCAACCGGCGAACTTTCGATAAACCGAACTTAGTGCAACATGCAGGGCCAATTCAACAGTTTCCCACATAATTTAATTAGGTAATAAATATTCGACACTCAAACTCAGTCATTAACAGGGCATACAGATCCAAAGACATTTGGTAACTTAGACAGGACACACATGATGATAAAGCGCAATTTACAGACATTTTATGAGACATGACCAAACGGCGTAAAATCCTTGTAAATTTTCGATTTATAGACATTTTTGCAAGATTTTATAAAGTCTGTAAATTTCAAGTATTTCCTCTTATTGTAGCTCCAATAATTTATAAACATTTTACAGACATTTTATAGAGCTTTACTCAACAAAACTCTGTAAAATATATGTAAAATAAATTTA
>NC_090874.1:20041622-20054122 GCF_036669935.1 Montipora foliosa | reverse complement strand
ATATCTCTGGTACTTTTCCAGTTGGGTGCCAGGAAAGTTCTGTGCCTGCGAGCTTGAAATCTCTTATTTCAATGATAATGAATGGACTGAACGTAAAGGAGCAAGAACATAAGGAACCCCAGCCTTGCCTAACGGTTTGCCAAACAGTGCTATTTAATGCAAAGAAACGATCGTCCAGCTCTTTGCGGCACTCTGCGTTGCGAGAGCCACCACTACCAATTTACCTTAGCCTGAACATTCATGCCTTGACGCGATGCAAAAAAATGATAACTGAGCTGTATCAGCTAGGTTTAAGCGTGTCATACGATCGATTAATGGTAATCGAGGATTGGTTGGCCATTGCAGCTTCTAAGCGTTTTAAAGATGATGAATGTGTATCTCCCGTCTGCCTTAACAAAGGTTTATTTTCAGTTGGAGCACAACCTAGACCACAACCCCAGTTCCACAACAGCAACATCATCGTTTCACGGAACGGGAATATCTGTCTCCCAGTTTCCTACGGAATGTCATCCCGGTGATGGTCGATCGCCAATCACAGTGCCCCCTTCTGATTCCGACAGGCATTCAATTCCAGACAGCTACGCAATTAAAAGTAAAGTGAAGTAAAGTAACCATATTTAACGTCGATAGCTCGTAACAGTAATTCAATTGACAAACCAGAGGTCGACGGTGCGCTCATTTTACTCCCCCCTCTCCATCAGTGCTCCGTTTTACGGGTATTTAAAGCTACTTAGCTACACGGAAAGGAAAGAAGTCGAAACAAGGATGCGAGATCCGGGAATCGAACTCAAGACCTCTTCTTGCACCAAAGGCCGCGCACTAACCGACTGTGCTATCCTTGTTCCACCGACTAAACTTACAACAACAACAACGTCAGTTCCCCAACGTGAAATGCGTGATGTCACTGGTATGATTGAAGCTTGTAAATTAGAAGAGAAAGGCTGGGCAGAACATGCGCTCCAGAAGCTGAATGAAGAAGACCTCACATCAGAAGATACCATAGTATGGGCAGCATACCATTCCAGCAAGCAGCAAGTTGAAAAAAAATCCTCCTTCTTTATCAGCGCTTCTACTTATGAGAAGGCTGCCACTCCTGCTATGATAAAGCACGGAATGGACGTACTGAAACAGGCAATAACATCCATGACCCAATAAAGAAGAACAAGTTACCGCTCTTCAGGAGACCTCAACCAAAATCAGCTTCTAAAGAGGGAAAGAAGATTTCTGTTCTTCAGAATAATGTAGCTCTCTTTTCTCAGTTATACATTGCAGTGCAAAGTAGAGACAGTGGTCTAGCAGATTTTTTTTCCCATGAAGTGCAGTCTTTCCCCCCATCCCTCTCTGAGTTTGGCAACCTTCGCGTACCAACAGCGAAGTCTGACCTGCTTGGTTGTCTGCCAGAATGCAGTGAACAGCACAATCCTCCCACTCACTTTGACTGCAAAATACGTGATGGAGCTGTTATCGTGCAATGCCTTCCCACTGCAGGTGTGGTCACCTTTGATGATTATGCAGACATGATTTTCATCCCGCATCTTGTTAACCAAGTGCAAAATTCTGAGCGTGTAGATGTCGTGTGGGTTAAGTAAGTTGCAGATAGTCTGAAAGAGTCTACGAGATACAAAAGAGGAACAGGCACTAGAAGGAATGTATCAGGTCAAGTGAAGTTGCCCCTGAATTGGATGCAGTTTCTTCGAGATTCTACAAACAAGACAGAGCTGTTTCAATTTCTTACCGAAAAGGTGTCACGCTTTGAATTCCCAGCAGATAAGAGCCTCGCAATAACTTCAGGTACGCTGTTTTACATGGTGTCAAGTATCATCTGTTTAAATAATGATAATTAGAACGTCTTATAAATATACGTTAATGTATCTCCTAGGGCAATCAGTGATAACCTGTGGATCAGCAAGCTCGATGCCCGACTGTAATCACAAGGAAGCAGATACAGGAATTGTTGTTCATCTGCGTCATACTTTTCTCACTGAAGGTACAAGCACAATTCTTGTCAGAACTGTTGATACGGACGTGGTGGTGATTCATGTGGGAAAGTTTCATGATCTGAAAGCATTCAATGCTAACGTTGACATATGGGTTGCATTTGGAATGGGCAGAAGTTTCAAGTACATCAGCATCAACAAAATTTGTGCTGCCCTTGGTGAGCAGAAGTCACGTTCCCTCCCTGTTTTCCATGCTTTTAGTGGCTGCGACACAACGTCTGCATTTAATGGTAAAGGCAGGCGGTCGGCCTGGCACGCATGGGAGCTTTTCAGCCATACTGTGACACCATCGTTAGAGTTCCTATCCACCCATCCATTCCAGAAGCTTCTTGTAATCTAGAGCGGCTTGTCATCATTATGTATGACAAGTCAACGAGACCAGAATGAATCTGTTTTGTAAACACAGCAGAGCAAGCGGAAATCTACCTCCCACTCAAGTAAATTCAAGAAAGTAATTAAATAAGGATTTATTATAGCGCTACAGAGAGTAATTTTAAAAATGCTCTTTTGTGTTAGAATGCTCTTCTGAAGCACGTTGAGAGGGCGGTCCTGCAAGCAGGAATCTGGACAACAAGTGATGCAACTAACCAGGATATTCCTTATCCAGATCGATTTGGATGGAAGAAGATTGGGGACACGTGGAAACCAGTTTGGATAACCATTCCAGAGGTCTTAAAGGCTTGTCAAGAGCTGATCAAGTGTTTATGCAAATGAACTCGATGTAAATGTGTCAAGTATAGCTTGCAGTGCATACGGCTCTGCAAATGCAAATGTAACCCCGACCAGCAGTGATGTTCAATACATCTGCGTCAGTCTGAACCTCAATGAAATGTGAACCTTTTACGCTACTTTTGGAGTTAGCCTCACAAATAACTAAATTGAAACGTGTGACGCGGAAAAAGGCAGTAATGCAGCACTTAGTCTAAGGTTCTGACTGTTTGGTGTTTAACTAGGTCCGCATTAGGTGAACAGTTTGTGAGCTTTAACTTCACTTTTAGGTCTATGCAACCCAGAAACAATTATAGCACGACAAGCACTATAATGTTTTCATTTGCTCGAATTGGAGTTTAAACCAGTCAGAGAGTGAGTAAAAATCTAGAGCTTGTTAGCATCATGTCAAAAAACAGAATTTTTATCGGTTTTGTATGCCTAAGAAATATAGCGATTAGAAAAAATGGCTCCCAATCAGGCTTGCAAAGCATCATGGAACTTCATTTGTTTACTGAAAATAAATATCAAATGTGGCATCAACGCTGCTTGACTTATTTTTCTGAGTGTAAGTAGTTTTGACAACCTTTCAATAATCCTTTTGCCTGAAACCACATTTTCCCTAATATGCTTGGTAACCAGGCAATGTCAATTTTGGTTATATTTAATTTCTTTGCTGCATCAGCAAAGGGAAAAAAGATTCAGTTGGGCACCGGTCCTAAAAATGTTCAGTATACTCTAAGGCAGCTGTGTGCCAAATTTGGTGCTTTTGTCCGCTCTGTATAGATCCGGTCAATTATCTGCACTTAGCCAACCGACTACAAAAAATGTTGACAAATATGAGGTCAAAAGCTCGTTCGAACTGCTCTTTCGCGATTTAAAATAACACGGACCTACTCTGACAGTTGAAAACGAGGATAGGTTAAAGTGTCAATCAAAACACATTTCTTACAACTACATTTATTCATATGACTTCTCTAAGCAGAAACATATACTCAGCAAAGAAGAATGGGAAGCCCTCAAAAATCTTCGCAAAGATGACTCTATCATCATCACGAAACTGGATAAAGGAAATGGCGTTGTGATTGTAAATAAACATGATTACTTGACCAAGATGAAACAGTTGATCTCGGATGAGACAAAATTCAAAAAACTGACAGAAAACCCGACAAAGTCCAGAGAACAAAGTTTAATTTGATACCTTCGACAACTAAAAAGAGATCACATGATTGACAACTACACCTTTCAAAAGGTCCTACCCAATGGTTCCACACATGGAGTTCTTTATGGTCTACCAAAGGTTCACAAAACTGGGTGTCCCTTTCGTCGAATTGTTTCTTCCACGAACACCTACAACTACAATCTTACCTCTTACCTTGTAAGCGTCCTCCAACCTATCTCCACAAACTGTTTTTCAATTTCAGTTTTGCAGAATGGGCCAAACAGTATACCCACAACGGCGAATTCATGTGTTCCTTTGACGTCAGTTCACTATTTACTAATGTCCCACTGGATGAGACTATTGAAATTTGCCTTGATAAGCTGTATGCCCTCGCAAATCCACCTAGATTGCCCCGATTGGTCCTAAAGAATTTACTCTCGTTTGCAACAAAGAAGAATCATTTTGTTTTTAATGGTCAGTACTATGACCAGATTGATGGCGTCGCAATGGGCTCTCCACTTGGTCCTGTTTTGGCGAACATTTTCATCATGTGTGATTTTGAAGAAAAATGGGTGATGAAGAACACCAATCAGCCTACTATTTGGTTCCGGTACGTGGACGATACCTTTACTCTTTTCAAGAACAAAAATGATGCTTTGAGTTTTTTACGTTACCTAAATGGGAGACACGACAATATTAAATGCACAATTGAGTTTGAACAAAACGATGAAATTCCATTCCTTGATATCCTTATGAAACGCAATCGTGACAGCTCCTTCTCAACATCAATCTATCGAAAGAAGACATTCACCGGTCTTTACAACAAGTGGGACTCTTTTACTACGCGTAAATACAAAATAAAACCTAGTCCGCACTTTGGCTTATCGCTGCATTAGAATTTGTTCGTCACCCCGATTGTTACAGTCTGCCCTAGATGACCTCAAGAGGATTTTGTTACTTAATGGCTACCCTATGGGAACTGTTAAATATCATATGAATGATGTCATTGAGAAACATCAAAATAAGCCAAAAGATCCTGTACAATCAGTTCTACCCTTCTTAGGTCATCACAGCAAACACCTCACAAAACAGCTGAGGTCTTGTATAAACAAATTCTATGGTATTTTCAACGTCACAATAGTTTTTCAGAACACCCGAAGAATCAAGTCTTTTTTCCCTTACAAAGATAAACTAGCTCCTTCCTTCAAGTCAAAAGTGGTGTACAGAGCAAACTGCTGGGATTGCAATGATTTCTGCATAGGGAAAACGAAACGCCGATTACGTGACAGAAAATCAGAACATTTTAAAGCCCTAATTACAAATTGTCACGAATCTGCAATTGCTGATCATGTTTTCTTAACCAACCATAGAGTGCCGGGGATCATTTTGAAATATTATTAAAACTCTTTTCCCTAGTCCTCTATGGAAATCGCACACTCATGAATCATTCGTGTAGGATTCGTAGAAAGCCGCCATTTTCATCGATCGCGCTGAAATTTGGCGTGTTTACTGGGAAGAAATAGCCGCCATTTTCATCGATCGCGCTGAAATTTGGCGTGTTTACTGGGAAGAAATAGCCTCAGTTTCCCTGTAAATCACGTCTTTCTAGCTTTCATGACGCCTACATAACGGATATTGCGATTCATGCAATTTGACCCTGAGGGGAGCACAGACAGCCCAAGCTCGGTATAGGATTTATCGAATTTGTATGGGAAAATTAATTTTGAGCTTATAAATGCTAAAATAAGCTGTAAATGTAGAAATAAAGTTCGCTTACCTCTACGTACAGTTGTCCTCGTCTTTTCTGTACAATCTGAGGGCAAACTGTGTCCATTTTAGCCGGGTTTGTGGCTTCGAATTTTTACGATGTCGTTAGTTGTCATTTCCCCTCATAAAGAGAAGAAAGGCTGGTGACTCGCGGCGACCTCATCCCACAAATTGCTCTTGCATCACAAAGCAACGGTCCGAATCGCCGTAAAAACACCACAGCCTTAAGGCCAGATAAATTTCCTATCACATCAACTCCACTCCGGGACCACACAACGACTTTTGGCGGATAAATTCCAAATAATGTTCGGCTTTCTACAATCTTCCCATGCGTTCAGCTGGATCTGTGGCTACGGCCGTCATAGCTTGATGGCGATCGTATTACATTCTGCACTCTCATTGGACAATTTGAAACACTTGGCCAATGAGAGTGCAGAATGTAATACGATCGCCATCAAGCTATAACGGCCGTAGCCACACATGTAGCTGAACGCATGGGAAGATTATAGAAAGCCGAACATTATTTGGAATTTACGCCAAAAATCGCTTTGTGGTCCCAGTGTGGAGTTGATGAGATAGGAAATTTATCTGGCTCTAAGGCTGTGGTGTTTTTATGGCGATTCAGACCGTTGCTTTGTGATGCGAGAGCAATTCGTGGGACAAGATCGCCGCGAGTCACCAGCCTTTCTTCTCCTTATGAGGCGGCAGGTATTTTTGCAGGTTGCAGGTTGAAATTTCATTATAAGTGGAAAACCGCTGGCACTAAGAAGAAAGGTAAAGCGATAGACTTGCCGTGACTGTTGCATGAATAGCTAACCTTAGGCCTAAAAACTTTTCTTTAGGCCTAATTAGGCCTAAGGTTAGCTATTCATGTAACAGTCACGGCAAGTCTATCGCTTTACCTCTCTTTTTAGAGCCAGCGGTTTTCCAGTTATAATGAAATTTCAACCTGCAACCTCCAAAAAATACCTGCCGCTTATGACGGGAAATGACAACTAACGACATCGTAAAAACTCGAAAGCCACAAACCCGGCTAAAACGGACACAGTTTGCCCTCCGATTGCACAGAAAAGACGAGGACAACTGTACGTAGAGGTAAGCGAACTTTAATTCTACATTTACAGCTTATTTTAGCATTTATAAGCTTAAAGTTAATTTTCCCATACAAATTCTATAAATCGTATACCGAGCTTGGGCTGCCTGTGAGTGGAGGCAAAATTGTCAACTTTTCAAGCGATCGCCGAGCCGTTTTAATAGCGTTTTTTGGCCAAACAATTACACTACAGGCTTTGGAAAGGATAAAGAAAAGGATTGTGATGCATTTGATGGAATTTCAAGCGTTAAAATCACTGAAAAGGTAAGATTATTTTCAAAGCGTAAATTGCGTGTCTTCACCACGTGTTCTTACGATCTCACAGAATTGTGTTTTCCCTCAAAATATTCGCTTGTTTTTTGATTTCGCTCGAACAATTTACCTTTATTACACGTCCAGTGAATAGTTCTATCCTCTGGGATGAATTTTCCGTCGAAAAATCGGTTATTTGGGTGGTCTTTTCCCCGGAGGATCAATTACCTGACAAGGAGATGTGGTTCTCCGAACCCCTCGCAGACTGATATGAGCAATACTGGTGCATATGTCGCGCGGTCGCAGCCTGGATAGCACAATATAAACGAAAAGATGCGCATGCGCTGTGCTTCTGAGTTGTGGTGTGGGAGGCCATGTCGATTGGCAGTACAAAGGAGGGGAAGAAAAGATATCGTCCAATGGCCTGGCGACCAGTATTGCTCATATCAGTCTTCGAGGGGTTCGGAGAACCACATCTCCCCGTCAGGTAAGTGACCCTCCGGGGAAATATAATTTCTCCTTCACCCCTCTCCGACTGATAGTCGCAATGCTGGTGCAGTATACCAAAGCAATACTCCCAAGCGAATCAGACAAGGCCAAATAACAACTGTAACAATTTAATAATACTACATGAAGCTAGATGAGGTCTAAAGGTCCTCCAACAATACAATAAATGCCTCCTGCGCGCAAATAGGATAAGGCAAATTAACACAACCATAATGAACAATGACTTCTCAAAGAGGCTAGAAAGAAACTTAATGTCCTAGAACAATACAAAGCCTCCTGTACCTGAATAACACAGAGGTATTCCGCGAAATGATAGATCTAACCATCAAGTACAGCCCTTGCAAAGGCACCAGCAGATGACTCTTTGTGATAGAACCGTTCAAAGGTCACCACAGAAGCCCAGTCCGCAGCTTCCAAGATACGATTAGCAGACAGTCCTGCCACGGCAGCGGCTGAGGTAGACGCTCCTCTCGTCGAGTGGCCAGTGTAATTCAATTCAATTCCGGCCAAACGCAAGGCTCTTGACAGCCACCGAGAGACTGATTGACTTGAAATTGCCTTGTGCGGCGAAATAAATGACACTAATAGTTGGGTGGATTTCCGTAATCGTTTTGTCCTCTCCACATAAGCGGTAAGCTAACCAATAATACAAATTTTGGGATTCTCTGGGAATGCCAAGAAAAGAAACTTCCGAGCTGGGGAGTGAAAATTCCCATGTCCCCTCTTTCCTGACAGAATACGTCAAGCCCAAACGCAGACAGTTCATGAGCTCTTGCTGCTGAAGTCACTTCTAAAAAGAAAACAGTTTTATAATAAAGCTGCTTTAGTGTCACTTCTTCTAAGGGTTTCAAGGACTCTAGGAATGACAAGGCAGTCTTAACGATCCATGTTTTAATCTTAAACACCCTTTTCATAAAACGAGCCACAACGGGGAGGCTTCCTAACTGAGTAGAGCCATCTGGGTCATGAGCCTGAGAAATAGCTGACCTATAAAACGCGAAAGTCCTGTATTCTAAATTGCCTTGTTTAACTAGGGAGGCAAGGAATGCAAGAACCTCTGCTACAGAAGCTGAAATGGGACAGGAACCCCGTTGAGAACACCAGGGTACCCATGCCCTCCAGTGGCCTGAGTACCGCTTCTGAGTGGCCGTTCCCCACGAGGCCAACAAGATGTCAACAGCTTCCTTTGAAAAGCCTGTTGCTTGGTAACGGTCCCTGATAGTGGCCAAACTGTCAGATGAAGGGACTTCCACAGGGGATGGTATGCAGTTGGCTGAAATGGGAGAAACAACAGAGATTGGCGTTGGGGTAGCAGCAGTGAGCTATCCACCAGCATCTGAATGAGGTCTGGAAACCATGGCTGTCCGGTCCAGTTCGGGGCAATTATGAGGACGGCAGTTGCTTGATCCTCTTTGGTCTTCCTTAGTACCCGAGGCGGAAGGACTGCGGTAGGATGGATTAGACAAGTCCATTTGCTCCAGTACAGGAGGAATGCATCCACAGCCAGAGCACCCGGATCTGGATACCTCGAGACATACTTGCGTAATTAGTGGTTTAAACGGGATGCAAAGAGGTCCACTTCTGGTGTGTAGAATCTCTGACAAATGGACTGGAAGATCTTCCTGTCCAATGTCCATTCGGTTCTGGTCTCGATCTGCCTGGAGGCGGTGTCTGCTGCCACATTTTGAATGCCTGGAATATGCTGAGCTGTCAATGATACTCCTGCTGTCAAGGCTACTGCCCACAACTCTAGGGCTTGTGTAGGTAGAGCAGGGGAGCGCGTGCTCCCTCGCCTGTTGATGTACGCCACCGCTGTAGTGTTGTCTATTCTCAAGTGAATTTGTTTGAGCGGGGGATGTTGAGCCTCTTGGGACTGCAGACGTGCTTTCAGAGCCAATGTTGCTGCTCGTAGCTCCAAGACATTGATGTGCCACTGCGCTTCTTCCACACTCCAATGGAATGGCCCCCGGTGGAAATCCCCTGGTAGGCTGCACCCCAGTCCGTTTTCGAGGCATCGCTCCAAACTGTGAGATCGATGGGTGGAAGCTGAATTGGACAGCCATTTAGACGGACGCTGCTCTCCGAGACCCACCACTCTAGGTCTTTGTGTGCCTGGGAGGTTAAGGGGACTATCATTTTCCTTGCCTGTCCATGTTGTGACACTGCTTGCAGGTATAGGCGTTGAAGACCTCTGTGATGAAGTGGTGCAACCAATATCCCTGTTTGTGATACATGGCTCATTTGTCCAATTAACGTGGACAGAGTCCTCACTGAACCACTCCCTTGAGCAAGGAGGTGATGGCAGGTATCCACAATGGAGGTAAGTTTTGGTTGAGGGAGGGACAGGGTCATCGTTGTGGAATCTAGGGCAGCTCTGAGGAAGATTAGACGTTGGCAAGGAAACTAACCCTAACCTGAGGACAGGTCAAAGGGAAAGCACTGAAACTCGGTATGTTCTGTCCTGATAGACGAACCTCAGATACTTCCTGTGGGAGTGATGAATTGGAAGTGCGTAATATGCATCTTTTAGGTCTAAAATTATCATGAAGTCTCCCTGTTGTATTAGGGATTTCACTACTTGCAGTCCCGCCATCTTGAAGGACTCCTTCCCCAAGACCCGGTTTAGAGCACGAAGGTTGATGATAGGTCGATAATCGCCATTTTCTTTTTGTACTAAGAACAGGGTTGAAGTGAACTGGTCGTCCTGTGGCTTGACTTCCCGGACGGTCCCCTTTGCTAACAAGTCCGTGATAACCCTTTCCATATGGTAAGCATCCGAGTGGCATTTTACTCTGGTTACTCTCATGCGCCACTGCTTGGGGCGCCTGCAAAAGGGGATCTTGTACCCCTGAATTGTTTGTAAAGTCCAAGTGTCCTATGTTATTTGTTTCCAATTCTGAAAAAAAAATTGTAAACTCGTCAGGAACCCATGACCCGGAGCCTACAGCTCCCATACTGGGCCTATGTAACGGCATTTTTAAAGACCGATCTATTTTTAGACCATCTTTTCCGTAAAAAACAAAGGCAGTTCCGGTTCGGTGACCCTATGACGTCAGCTTAATTTCATGTAATTGGTCATCGGGCTCCTGTGGGAGTCTCATTCGCGGGAAATTCAATCTAAAAATAAATCGGTCTGTGAAAAAGCCGTTACACGAACACACTAGAGTTGTAGGCTCCGGGTCATGGGTTCCTGACGAGTTGCTGATCTCTTTGTGGGTGGCGTAAGCATTTTGAGACATGGGAACGGATAGTCAGCTCGAGTTAGTCCCGGGTGCAGATTTCTGGGAGGATCCTACTGTTCTGGCCCTTTTGGGATACTGCAGGATAGACCTTGAGCTATATCCCCATTTCCGTTTCCCTCCAACTCGACTGTTGTCAGTGGTGCGGTAGTGTCCACGATAGGGCTGCTCCCTCCTGTAAGGTCTTTTAGAGAAGTGTTTCGAGGCTGGTGTGCTGATAAGCTTGCTGTTAGTTGAGCTATGGTCATGTTCACTCTTGATCGTTGCATGGAACTTGTCCGGGAAAAGGTGCTTATCTGGTGGGATACCTTCCCGCAGAGTACGTTTACCAACTTCAGTGAGGAACTCAGAGAAGCGTTTTTGCCTCCAGGCATTAAGCCTAAAGTTGGCGTTTCCAAGGAGGACTAGAGCATCTTCCAATAGGTCCTTAATGGCATCAGGGTCAGGACCTTCATCGTCATCCTCTCCCTCTGAATTATCAAGGGCTGTCAAGGCTGCTAACAAGGGGCGAGCCACAACCAAGAAATAGATTGACGTTCAGCCAAGCCATCATCAAAGGCGAAGAGATCCTTGGAGAGAAGAGATCCGGCAAATCTTAACTTAAATACATTGAAGTATACGTGGCTTCTTACAAATAATCTTTGCCAATCAGTCGATAACTAAAGTATCTAAGCGCAACATTCGACTTAAAGCTACATTTAAGATATTTTCTGTGATAGGCGTCTCCCCAAATTTCTATTCCGTATAAAATCAAGGATATATAATCAATGAATTGAATAGCTTGGTCTGCTGATCTTTGGAGAAACCAAGAAATTTCCGCTTATGACGTCAAATCCTCTCACACGTGATCAGTCAAGCAACTGATTTTTTTCGTTAGTTGAAGCTATTAACTGTAGCTAAGCTGTAGGCTTATTGTAGTTCTAGAATGCTATGGTGATGCTTAAAAACACCCTGTTACAATACTTTGTTAGAATTTACGGGGTCCTTGCGCAAACATTTCAAAAAATCTCTGTTTTTTATCTTTAAGTTTAAAAGAGACACCAGCCCGGACAAAGAAGGAGTTTGTGTCCAACAGTCACGCGACCAGTGTAGGAAAGAACCAGAAAGAGAGACTGAGCCTGTGTTTGAAACTTTTTCTATTCGGAGGTGCCTTTGACTCAACCTTGACCCTCTTCCTATCCATTCCTTGCTTGTTGTTTCCTAGTATTTTTCCTAAACCGCAATGCTACTAGTCGAAACTATTGTGTGAAGATTTGTTAATTAATTTACTAAAAGCGCCTATGAATATTTTCCTTGAAAAGGAAGTTTGGTGGGTGGTCACACAGCAGCAGTCAGAGTACGTACGACTGCTGCTGTGTAACCACTCACCATTAAACTGATGAAGGCGGAATAGTTCTATCGTGTGCCAACTTTGTTAAAATTCGATATCTGCAACGCGTAATAAACAATTTAATTGGAGATAGATGCTTTTACAGTACAGTCAAGATGTCTGCCGCATTATCTTTTGCCACCTCAGACTACCGAGTAAAGTAGAAGAAAAGGAAAATGCAAATCAAAATCCAGAAAATGGCGCTTTATGATGTTTTGAAATTTTCAAATAATGATCAACTCTGACACCTTGAATAGTTCTTTCAGAGTATTTTCTAAGGTCACCACAGTGCTGATGAACAATGCGCAAAATTCGACAGGGATTTTTAATCTTGAACCGCTCATACTTTCTCAAGTTAAACATTAGAACTTGCTCAATTCCATCCATGTTAGTGAAATAGTCCACC
>NC_090874.1:20001622-20034122 GCF_036669935.1 Montipora foliosa | reverse complement strand
GTTGAGCTTTCTCTGGAATTCCTCTGCTGTTTGTGACTTAGTCATCTCTAAGTGCATTGCTCGTGATGTTGCACATGTAAATATCAAGATGTGACACTTCCCCTGCTCATTCTTGGAAATCTTGTAACTGAGGGGTTCTGCGAAGTCGATCCCTGTGGTCTCAAATGGTCTTCCACATTCTGTCCGGAATGGTGGTAGTGAGGCTGTTTCTGTTGGCCCGTATGGTCGTGTGCTAAACACCTTGCACAAGTAGCAGTTATTGATTATCTTCTTCACCTTTGATCTCAGTTGAGGTATCCACCACTCCTCTCTCACTGCGGCCATGGTGCTCGCGACTCCTAGGTGCTTTATGTCTTCGTGGATACGACGTATGAGCTTGTCTGCAAATACTCCCCCCTCAACGTACGTCGGCTGGTAACCAGGGATCCTCCCCTTGCATTTGAAAATACCAGTGTTTCCTTCTGTTACTAACTTCCAGCTGGGGCTCTCGATATCTGGTTCCACTCCTGCCTGCTCCTTCCTTATCCATTGGTCTCTTGCGTAACTCAACTCCTCGGTCGTTGACGGCCCCGTTCTCTTCTTCGTTTTGTGTTTCTTGGTGAGTGAGTTATGTTTGAACCGTAGTGCCCACGCAGTCACTCGGAAGGTTCTCCAGAGTTTGTTTCTAGCAAGCAGTGCGTCCCACTTATCAGGCTCCTTCTTGGCTGAATAAAGCGTTTCTTCCCTTTCTGGCCTGTGTTCATCGCTAACGCTTTTAGTTTTTTCTAATTCCGGTTGCTTTGGCCACTCCTCCTCCTTTAGCAACCACTCCGGCCCCTCAAACCACTGCCCTCTCTGCATCTTCTCTAGTGAGGCGCCACGGCTTCCTAAATCTGCCAGGTTCCTGTCAGTTTGGCAATATCTCCACTCGATTCCCGTCTCTTGGGTGATCTCAGCAATTTTCCTTACTGGATTGGATACGAATGTTTTCCATGCTCTTCCAGGGTTGCAGATCCAGAACAGCGCAACCATGCTGTCCATCCACACGTTCACTGAAGTAATAGGCCACTGCTTCAGCGCTGTCAGCAAATTTTTCACCATGTTTGCGGCCATTTGGCCACCCACCAGTTCTAGCCTTGAAATCGATGTGTTACGTTTTGAAATCCTTGACTTTGACGTTAGCAGCCCCTTCACAAAACCTGTTGAGTGCTCCACTACAGCAATGGCCACCGCTGAACACCCTATGTTGCTGGCATCCGCGAAAACGTGGAGTCGTACAGCCTTTATCTTGTTGATATCTCTGGCTACACTCCTGGGCACTTTGATGTTCCTCAGCTGACTGCTCCACTTTAGCCAATCTCGTGGATTGACACTGTTCACTTCAGTGTTCCAGCCAATCTTCTCATCGCATGCCTCCCTGTAAATTCGCTTGCCCTCCACCATGGTCGGTGAAATTATGCCGAGTGGATCATATATACTTGAGATTTGACTGAGTATGGATCGTTTCGTTGGTTTTCGTTCACCCTGTATCTGTGCTTGGATCTCTAGCACATCCTCCCTCTTGTCCCACGCAAGTCCGAGCAACTTGCTTGGATTGTCCTCATCGTCTAATGCTGGGATGTTGGACTCCCACTTGTGTACTGGGAACCTGCCGTCTTCAAGAATCTCAGTTGCTTCCTCTTTGAACTTCTTTTAGTTCCTCCACGCCATTTCCGGTTTTCATGAGATTGTCCACATAAGTGTTTTCTTTGAGCGCTTGGACAGTATCTTGTAACTCTGGTGGTTGCTTATTGAAATGATACTGAAGGGTTGCCCCGAGCATGAAGGGACTAGCTTCTGCTCCGAAAGGCACTCTTGCGAAGCGCAAATGTTCCTCTTTGCCGTTTATGTTGAACAAGAAGCGGAATGCATCTCTGTCCTCATTTTTGATTGCGATTTGTAGGAATGCCTTTTAAAGGTCCGCCAGCAGTATGTCGGTTGACATTCGCGCTCTAATCATGATATTCCACAGCAGCGGTTGTAGAGGTGGGCCGGTGTGCATGCACTCATTCACACTGTTGGCAAGTGGATGGGGTTTCGCACTAGCGTCGTACACCATTCTCACCTTGGTTGAAGTAGCGCTCTCTCTCACCACTGGCTTGTGGGGCATGTAAAATATACGTTCACCTGTTGGCTGCCCTGGTACTTTCTCGACGATGCCCTGGTCGATCTGCTCGTGAACTATGTTGTCATACTCAATCTTCAGCTTCTCGCTTCTCCTCAGTTTTCGCTCTACATTGTGAAGGCGTTTCCTGCTGGGCTCCTCGTTTGTATTTGAGAGCTTGGCCCCTGGAATCCACGGCACCCCAACCTCGTACCTGCCATCACTTCTCTTCGATATGCTCTCTTGAAATTCCTTGTAGACGTCTAGCTGATCGTCTTCCCCTCTGTCCTCTACTCCCAAAACGTCGAGCGAGTATAGTTTTTCATACTCGTCAGTCTCTCTCACGTACATGCATTTGCTGTCTGCATATTCTTTACCACCATGAACAATCCAACCAAATGTGGTTCCTTCAACGATTGGATCCTCCGGTTGGCCTTTGTATACATGTTCCGTCCTGATCTTGCAGTAAGTAGCATCCCCGAGTATTACATGAATTGGATACTCTTCGCTTGCGGTTCTGTAGAACATCTTTCCCTGTACATGTTGGAATTTCTCTTTCAGTTCTGTCAGCGTGGGTCTCTTGATAGTTGTGAAATCTGCAAGTTTGCTCCCAGTAATCTCTATTTTCTCGCTTGCCTTATTGTCAATTGAGTTGATTGTCACGTCATAGATTGGCATCGACTGTTTCTTTGTCTCGTTGACCGTTACAATGTAGCGCGTCTCGTGACGTATTGGATTTAGCTTCAACATTTTAGCTGCTTCCTTGGAGATAAAGTTCCTCCCCGACCCCGTGTCTAGATACGCCCAAAACGTAGTCCCCCGGATTTTCAGCGGTACTATGGCGGGTAGGGATTTTTCCTCGCCAGATGGCGTGTATCCGCTTAGAGTGGCATTGTGATCTTGTGTCTCATTCCCCTTAGACTTATCACATAAGCTGGTGTGGTGTTTGCTCTTACACTTATAGCACCCCCTGCTACGACATTCTTTCCCAGTGTGTCCTGAGCGGGCGCAATTGTAACATAGTCGTTTTGCTGCAAAGAATTCCCTCCGTTTCGCAATTGTGTCGAATGTTGGGCACGAATCTCCCCAGTGGTTTTGGTTACAGAACAGGCAGTGGGGGTCTTTCTGGCTAAAGTAATGGCGTTCCTTTCTTTTTGTATCCGTTTGATCTTTATGATTGTCTTCGGCCTTGTTGCGCTTGAGCCATTTTTGGATAGAATCGATCAACCTTTCCATGCTCCAATCTTCCCACCCCTCGTCCGTCCTCACTAGATCGGGTTTCACTTGGGGGAGTTTGTTTAAGGTTGACAGGACGAACCCCTTGAGCATCTCTCCCTCCCCCAAAGTTTGCTCAACGTCTCATAAAGTTCGCGCACCCTTTCGTAATTTGATCCTCTGGTCATTGGCAAGTTAATTATCTCCTCCATATGTGCAGCGACAACAGTTTTACTCTGTCCAAACTCAGTTTTCAATCTGTCCAATGCGGTTTTGTACCCCAGCGCACCCGGCTTTAAATTAGCTAATCTACTCCTTACCTTAGGGGCCACCAGCTCCAAAAGATATCCGTATTTCTCCTCGTCGGATAATGGCTTGTCGTGTATTTGTGATGTAAACATGTTCTGAAACCTGATCCAGTCAACTGGAGTGCCATTGGAAGGGGTTATCTTAAGCTCTGGTAGTTTCGCACGGGCGGCTTTCGCGGCTTTTTCCATTTCGATTTTCTTTTCCGCCATTGCTAATTCTGCTCTCATCTTTTCTTCCCAAAGTTCCTTCTCTTGTTGTTGGATTTCGCGTCTAAATTACTCTTCCTGCTCGAATTTGGCTCTGAGTTTTTCCTCCTCGGCCTTTTGACTTTTACTTCGCTCTCTCTCCTCCAAAGCCTTGCTCAGCTTGGTTTTCATTTCCAGAAGCGGCGCGTATGTAGCCTTCAGGTTCTTTTTCCACTGTCTCACGGCTCTCCGCGTCGATATTCCACGGTCGATTTTTAGTTCTTGAAGTGTTGACACAAGGGTGTTTAGGCGGTCTTGAATTTCATCTGTTCGCTTGCACGTAAGCGCGATTTCGCTGTAATCGCAGTCTTCTAACAGCTCATCACCTTCCTCTAAGTAGAACTTAAGTTTGTCAATCTCTTTCTTGATTTTCTCCTCGAGATCTTTTTCATGTCCTGAAATGTCCGTCTCCTCTTGGTCGGATTTCTCTTTATCTGAGTCTCCCATGTTTGCACGAGGCCTTGTGTTGAAGATTTCACTCCTTTTCTCCCAGCGTATCCTGGTCCCGGCACCACGTATGTCCCAAAGTTGTACGGCACACAAAAGCACTCACGATGTACAGACAATTCCCGGGTTTAATAACGAAAATGAAACAAAAATTACAAAATAACTGGTCTCACGATCCTCGTGTGGTTTGCGTTGTGTCTCCTCAAAAGCCTTCCTATTTCACAATACTTCTCTGTCTCCTATTTCACTTGTCAATCATCTGAATACTAAATGTGACATCCGGTTGTAACGCTAGGCAGTCACGATAGTTCCGGTCAGAACTTTCAACATTGCTGGGTATGCCCGTGCGCGCTAATCCATAGTAACAACCGCGGCTGTGGCTGGGACTGAATACAGCTTTGTTGAATCTAATGTAACTGTTGTCAACACCGTTCAACAAAAGAACATGCCGCTCCGCTCGGGCGCAAATGATGCTACTTGGGCCACAAATAAACTATTATATGCCCTCCAAAAGTCATGTGATTGTCCTACTTCATTGAATGGATATATTGCGTTATCCAAATATACTACTGACTGAATTTTCGTTATAGTCAAGGGATTTAATTTGAGACTTCTGTAACAAAATAGAGCAAATCGCCTTCCACCATTCTGACCCAAGTCAGTGTGGATTAAATATGTCACTAACCACCGTTAAATACGATGGAAACCTATTGGCTTTGATAGGGTCTGTTACGGTTTTGTTTCTTTGTTTTGCCTGTAATCAACACCTATTTTCTGCCCTTTGTTCTCGATCTCTGTTCGATGTGTTAGCCTTGTGTTTAGTGTTGAAATTGCACACAGTAATTTTCCCAGCATATGTAAATTCAGGTCACTAATCTCGTATATATATCAAAATCGTTTTCATTGTCTCACTCGCTCTCCATCCTAATCCAGCAATTGGTAAGTGTTTTTTCCGTCCTCGTTATAAGTTTAACTAGCCGGATTCGTTGTAACAATTCACTTACTCTGTTTGTATTTTCTTTAGGTATTTATCAACCCTTTGCATTAAATACAATTGCTGGTTTTTTAAGAAGTCATGCGTTAATCGTTTCCCCGGCCCTCGCCACTTCATCATAAATACCAATTGAGTATAGACATTATGGACAGTGAAACCACAGGTACCATCCTTTCAAGTTCCCGGCGGAGAATGCCTAATTCGCTACAGAATCAAGAAGGCGTTTTGCGCGAGAAACTAAACAGTTTAAGGCAATCTCGTAGTGGCTACGTTGGTACGATGACAAAAGTATGTTCGCAAATTGATGGTTTGCTGGTGGACTTTGCCAATCTAATGCAAGTGCGAAACCTTCAAGCAACCTTAAATGATGCGTTTGAAAATTATCGAGATAACATTAGTTGCGTTACAGGTCTTCTTGCTAGTGACAGCGCGCAGCTGCAGGAAATCCATGGTTTATACGAAGCTCAAGAGATCAGGAAACGTGTCTACGATTCTAAAATTGAACAGTATACCTTAGAGGCCGCTTCGCATTTTAACAAACAAGTTTCGGAAGATTTAACTCGTTTCACGACTTCATCTCCTCAAGGCTCGGTTAAATCGCAATGTAGTCGGGCCTCAAGACTAAGCGCAGCTAGCGCAAGGATCAATCAAGCAAAGATCGCGGTGGAAAAGGCGACGTTGATTGAAAAACAAACGGAGCAGAAACGAGCTAGGGCATTGGAAACGAGAGTGAAGTTGTTGGAATTGGAGATGAAACAAAAACAGTTCGAATTTCAGCACCAATTAGAATTAGCAAAGCTTGACGCCGAGAAGGAAATGGAAGAAGCTAGGGAAAGGACTGAGATGGCCGAGTTCTATAGAGTGTAAATTGGCGGAACGCGAATTTTCGGGTTTGTTATCCGAAGCAAATCGGCCTGAAAAGCATGATGCTAAAATGGACACGAATATTGACGAGAATCCAACGAGTTTCACCGAGGCGATTCCGCAACTGTTCTCGTCCCAAGCCGTTTCTGGAAATTCAAATTCATCGCGACGAGTTGTATTTCCAATTTCATGTGCATCCTCTCACGCCTTGCCACCGATGTTTAAAGAGACCTTCACGAGCTGTCCTACGTGTACTCCTCCACTTCCATTCGTGTCTTCGCGAGTCCCCACGTTACCTGCGTTTTTCTCCCACGACAATCAATCCACGTTCGCGTCTGCTTCTTTGTTTCAAGCCGTGCCCTCGAGCGCCCGTACCTTACCCGTGACTTCCTTGCGTGTCACTGATCGTCCACCCACGTTAACTTCCTCCTCTGCATTTCCTGTTGGCTCCTCGCGTGCCTTCGCCGAACCCTCCTCTCGCGTTCCTGGTAGTCCTGGTTTGGCTCGTACCGCTTCATGTGATCCAGCACACCTCTACACTCCTGGTCCAGTATACACCCACGCTACACCAGCTTTGGGTTCCGTTGGCTTAACTAGTCACGGCACTGTGTTCTGCCATGCTAGCACTGGTGCTCAAACTCCATCTCCACTTATTGAGGACCCACGTCCCGTTCCACCCTCGCTTCACCCAACGAGTGAATGTTTTCTTTCGACCATTACTGCCACAATGGAGAAAATGAGTGCTAACCATGATCTCCCCCCACTACAGGTGTTCAAGTTTAATGGTTCCCCTGAGAGATACCCACTATTCAGACAGAGGTTCCACCAGATGGTAGAATCGAAATCTTTGGACGAACAGACCAAGATGGCTCGCCTGTTGCAGTTCCTCGAAGGCCCCGCTCTTAGAGCTGTACAGAGATACGAGGCCGTATCGGGAGGCCTAGCAAAGTCATTGGAAGTCCTGCAAAATCGTTTTGGTCAACCATTCAAAATTGTTAGAGCGTGTATAGATACCTTGACTAAAGGACCTGCTATTGCCCCTCAAGATAAGGAGGGCCTCCAACGCTATGCTGACTTAGCCCAAGTTATGTATGACACACTCAAGTCTATGGGATGTTTAGGAGAAATGAACACGGACAGTCTCGAGAAAGTGGTTTTAAGGTTGCCCAAATGGCTTCAAGACAAGTTTCGGGAACATCTAAAAAAGTTGGAACGCCAAGGAAAAATTATGCCTACATTCAAAGATGTTGTTGAGTTCCTGAATGATCGAGCTGATTTGGCTAATCATCCGTTTTTTACAAGCCCCTCGACCGAGGTGAAATCCCTCAGGCGGAATGAAGATCGTGACAAGACGAACCTGCGTCACCTAACTACTCTTACCACAAGCAGCATTAAGGAGGACAGCAGATTTGCAAGAGTTAAAGACGTCAAACCCAGCAACTGCCTCTTGTGTACAGAGCTTCACCCACTCTATCGTTGTGAAATGTTCAAGTCTAAGCCCATTGAGGAAAGAAGAGAGCTAGTTTTTAAAAAACGGATTTGCTTCAACTGTATCAATTCTACAGAACATTTGGCTAAATCATGCAAATCTCCCGTACGGTGTAAAGTAACGGGATGTGGAAAGTCTCACCACACGCTGCTTCACCAACCAAGTCCTACCCGAGGAAATGCTGATCATCAAACGAGCAACACCGAAATCACAGTCATCCCAGCCATCACAACACCCTTGCCGAGTATTCAAGATACGACTTCGAGCACATGCGCTGCTGCAACCGTAGCTGAATCCTCCGAGATTTTCCTGCAGATTATCCCCCTCAGAATTATTGGCGATAATGGAAGACATATGACTACTTACGGCTTGATAGACTCTGGCTCTGACGTTACCATGATTGATCCATCCCTCGTCCAGCAGCTTGGTATTCAAGGAGAAGAAGAACAGCTGCTTCTCTCCACAGTGAGCCAAAGAGACAGGCAAGAGAAAGGAGTAAAGGTTGACTTCAAAATAGCTCCTGTTAACAAGCCCAACAAGGTACGCGTAGTATTTGCCGCTGCCGCCCGGTTTAATGGCATCTCCTTGAATGACCGATTGTACTATGGCCCAGATCTCACAAATAATCTGCTAGGCGTTCTCACCCGTTTTCGAGAAGATGAAACCGCCTTCACAGCTGATATTGAAGCAATGTTCCATCAGGTCAAGGTTCTTCCCGATGACGCAGACGCTCTAAGATTCTTGTGGTGGGATGCTGCTCCTAGGCAACCTCCTTAGGAATATAAGATGCTCGTTCATATATTCGGTGCGACTTCATCGCCTTGCTGTGCCAACAGGGCACTCCGACAGACAGCAGATGACAATAAGGGCCGGTATAGCCCCGAGGTTATCAAGACAATATACAGGAATTTCTACGTAGATGACGTACTGAAATCTGTGCCAACGACAGATCAAGCAATCTGGCTTGTGGAAGAGCTGGCAAAACTATTGAGGGAAGGTGGATTCCATCTAACAAAGTTCACAAGTAATAGCCGGCAAGTTCTAGAGGCCCTACCTCAAGATAAACGAGCGAACCCATCTATCAATCTTGACCTTAACCAACTTCCCGTCGGGCGCGCACTTGGATTACACTGGGATGCAGCTTCAGATACCTTTCAATTCAAGGTCGTTCTCACAAACAAGCCGCCCACCAAACGTGGTATTCTTTCAACAGTTAGTTCTCTTTACGATCCTCTTGGAGTTCTGGGCCCATTCATTCTCCCAGTCAAGATCATCCTCCAAGATCTCTGGAGAATAGCTGTCCAGTGGGATGATCCTATACCAGAACGTTTACTAACACGTTGGAATAAGTGGATTGAGTCTCTTCCCCTCGTTGCAAATATCAAGATTCCACGATGTTTTAAGTCCTTTTCTCTGCGGGTAATTCGAGACGTCCAAATGCACTATTTTTCGGACGCGTCGAACCATGGTTATGCTGCCGTAGGTTACGTAAGGCTGGTTGATGATACAGGAAAGATTCATTGCGCCTTCGTTATGGGAAAGACCCGCAATTCTCCGCTGAGACAATGGTCTATTCCACGCCTTGAATTACAAGCGGCTGTGGTTGCTTCGCGCCTGCACCTACTTCTGCGTGAAGAACTCGACACACCCCTTCATGGAGTTACATTCTGGTCAGACTCCTTGACGACCTTGCAGTACATTACAAACGAGAAAAAGCGATTCAAGCCATTTGTTGCAAATCGAGTGAATGAAATCCGTGAAGCCTCCACTCCTCAACAATGGCGACATGTGCCAACCTCCCTTAACCCAGCAGACGATGCGTCCAGAGGACTAGACCTACGCGCTCTAAAGTCGAATTGCCGCTGGCTCTCTCGCCCGAGTTTCCTCCTAGAGCCTGAAGACCAATGGCTGATTAAAAGGATCGGTAACATCCTAGAAGACGACAACGAGGTTCAAGTCCAAAGTACAGTCATGATGATTGACCGCGGATCATCAATGGATCAACTTCTTCGCCGTTGTTCGTCGTGGCCGCGCCTGTTAACTCTTGTCGCCTGGTTATTACGGTTTATCAACCATATCCAGAACAAAGGCACGGAGAAAGGAAGAATATCTCTGTCAGAGATGCGCAGCTCCTCCAAGAAAATTGTTCAGTTGGTACAACGCCAAGCGTTTTCCGAAGAGATTGATTCCTTGAGCGAGGGACGTCCAGTTAAATGTCAGAGCAAGCTCGCCAATCTTCTTCCTGTGCTCATAGAAAGTACCTTGCGCGTGGGAGGAAGAATCCGTCACGCTCCTATTACTTTCGAGGCTGCTCAACCAATGCTACTTCCGAAAGATCATCCTATTTCATCCTTAATTGTACGCTATTACCATGAACTCTTGGGTCACTCCGGGCGTGAGCACGTACTTTCCGCCATGCATCAACATTTCTGGATTATTCAAGCTAGATCGCTCGTACGCCATGTTCTGCGAAAATGTATCGCTTGTCGTAAACGAAACGAAGCACCCATGAAACAGCTGATGGCCGACCTGCCGAAAGAACGCCTCACCCCATACGATCCACCGTTTACCTACACAGGAGTAGATTTCTTCGGACCATTCCATGTGAAGCGTGGACGAGGTACCGATAAGGTCTATGGCTGTCTTTTTACCTGCTTTACAAGTCGTGCCGTTCACATAGAAGACGTGAGTTCGCTGGAGACCGATGCCTTTATACAAAGTCTCCGTAGATTCATCTCAAACCGCGGATGCCCCAAGGAAATCTGGAGTGACAATGCTACAAACTTCGCTGGAGCGGACAAAGAAATTCGCGATTGCATCCGCCAATGGGATCAGGAAGACTTAAATAAACGTCTGCTAAAGGACGAGATTAACTGCTCACTGTGTCCTATGCCCCAGTGGAAATTCCAACCTCCAACCGCGAGCCATATGAATGGGGTCTGGGAAAGGTTAATTAGAAGTGTCCGGAAGATTATGAAAGCGATTCTTGGCAACCCAAACGCGTTGATCGGACTGGAAGCCTTGCGAACGGTTTTCGCAGAAGTTGTTATCATACTCAACAGTCGTCCGCTCACCCCTTGTAGCGATGATCCAAACGACCTCGAACCACTCACCCCGAATCACCTTCTGCTGCAAAGGAAACACCTTGCTCTGCCCCCTGGTCTATTTGTTCATGAAGACCTTTACGGAAGAAAACAGTGGAGAAGAGCCCAGTTCCTCGCTGACTGCTTCTGGAAAAGGTGGATCAAAGAGTATCTTCCAACATTACAACAGCGCCAAAAATGGGTTCGCGAGAAAGGAAGTTTGAAGGTTAAAGATCTCGTTCTAATCGTCGATGAAAAATCTCCTCGTGGAAGATGGCTCCTTGGCCGAGTTCTGAAGATCTTCCCCGGCGACGACCAACGTGTCCGAGTAGCTGAAGCAAGAGATTATGAAGGTAAGAGAAGTAATCCCTCATACTGGCCCTATTCCCATCGTAATCCCTGTTAAGTTATCTTTAGATCTCCTGCGAGATCCGGTATTCCCACAAGGGTTAACTGATAGCCAATCACATGTCCTCATTTTTACCAATGTTGACAGCTGAGCAAATTCCCACGCAATGATCGCGTCGTTCGCGATTTACCATCAAACAAAAATGGCGGAGGATGGTGAGACAAACGCGTATATACATTTTGTGGACGAACATGACTTGTTGACTACACAGTTAAGCGATTACAATGACTTATGTTTTGAAACCTGTATCTTGGAAGGAACGAGTTATGTAACCGACAGGATTTTGTACAGAATGGCAAATGGATGACTATAGTCGATAAGTACGATCTCTCTGACTTTAATAAACGCATTCTCGGTTTCCTTTGCGGGATTAAAATATGATGACTTAATTCTTATATGGTGATAAAGTAGACAGATAGAGCTCAACAACAGTACCAAACATGAAAGGAAAACTTGAATCAAGTGTCCGATAAAAATTTTTCAACCCGCGTTATCGGATTCAAGTGAATTTGCAAAGCACGTATGTTAAATATAGCTGTCTCCTTAAAAAACAAAATTAACACGGTTTCGTACATGGCACAACCTTGAATGTGGTATCATTGGAAACTAGACAATTAAGCGATTTCAGTTATAGATGTTTGAAACCTGTATCTTGAAAGGATCGAGTTTTATAAGCGACAGAATTTTGTAAACATTGGCAATTCGCAGACTACAGTCAACAAGTAATATATCGCTGACTTGGTTAACGCGTTCTTGATTTTCTTGGCGGGATTAAAATCTGACGACTTAATTCTTAGATATTCATAAATTAGACAGATATCAGACATGAAAGGAAAACTTGAACAGACAGTGCGTTAAAAATGTATGCAGTAAATTTGCAAGGCACGCATGTTAAATATACCTGCATCTTTCAAAATTATTAAACACGGGTTTCGTACATTGGACAGTGTTGAAATTGGTGTCACTGTAAACAACACAGTTAAGCGATTTGAATTATATATCTTTGCATCTTGTATCTTGAAAGTAACGAGTTTTATAGGCGACAGAATTTTGTACACAATGAAATATCGCGGACTACAGTCACAAAGTAACATATTCCTGATTTGGTCAACGCGCTCTCGATTTTCTTAGCGGACTTAAACTATAGTGACTTAATTCTATGACATTCATAAATTCGACAGCTAACGCTTTCAAACAGTACCACTCATGACAGGAAAATTTTAATTGACCGCACGATAAAAATTTTTAAAACCGTAAGATCGGATGGAAGTCAATTTGCAACGCACGCGTAAAATATAGCTCCCTCTTACAAATTATTTAACACAGTTTCCTACATTAGACAAACGTAAAATTGGTATCAGAGTGAATTATACAGTTAATTGATTTCCATGATATATGATTGCAAACTGTATCTTGACGGGGACGAGTTTTGTAAGCGACAGAATTTTGTAGACGATGAGAAAGTGCGCACTAAAATGGACAAGTAACGCAATGCAAGCAAGGTAAACATATCTGCGTCTGACAAAATTATTTAACACGGTTTGATAGATTGGAAATTTTTCAAATTGGTATCACTGTAAATTAGACAGTTAAGCAATTCCAAGGATGTATGTTTGAAACCTGTATCTTGTAGACAATGAATTTTATCAGGCCATGAAACTCAATTTTGAAAACGGTGAGTGGCATCGTACAGAATTTACTGCACTTTCCCTCCTCCACGAAACTTCCACGTAACGCGCGCGGTAACATTATCATCTAAAAATAACCTAAGAGGGATTACGATGGGAATAGGGCCAGTATGAGGGATTACTTCTCTTACCTTTATAATCTCTTGCTGAAGTTAAGACGAAGAGTTCAACGCTTGTCAGACCAATATCAAAACTTGTGTTGCTGGAAGAAGAAACTTAGCATTTGTTTACTGTAAATAGTTCGTAATCTCATTGCAGTCTCGAGCGGTTAAACCAAGGAGTTTTATGTCTTTTCAAGAAGTTCAAGAACTTTAAGGAATGATTAATTGACTTTCTTTGTCTCTGAATGTCGCAAATTCAGCCAAGCCCCCCAGGATGTTACGGTTTTGTTTCTTTGTTTTGCCTGTAATCAACACCTATTTTCTGCCCTTTGTTCTCGGTCTCTGTTCGATGTGTTAGCCTTGTGTTTAGTGTTGAAATTGCACACAGTAATTTTCCCAGCATATGTAAATTCATGTCACTAATCTCGTACATATATCAAAATCGTTTTCATTGTCTCACTCGCTCTCCATCCTAATCCAGCAATTGGTAAGTGTTTTTTCCGTCCTCGTTATAAGTTTGACTAGCCGGATTCGTTGTAACAATTCACTTACTCTGTTTGTATTTTCTTTAGGTATTTATCAACCCTTTGCATTAAATACAATTGCTGGTTTTTTAAGAAGTCATGCGTTAATCGTTTCCCCGGCCCTCGCCACTTCAGGCTCTTAACTAGCGGTTAGCGCTAACCAGCCTTGGAGCAACCGGCCACAGATGTTTTTCTCTACTGAGGAACTCCTGTTTTTTCGTCACAGGCTTCTGTTCTACAAAGACAACAATTCTATTTGCCAGAGCCGAAAATAGAGATAATTACAACATATAAATCAACCTACTCAGAATGGAAACAACCAAATTGAACGAGCTGAGTAGTGACATAGATTAGATTTCTATGACTAGCTATAGGTTGTACATCAATAACGCTGATTACGACATTAACAATACTAACAATAATGATTTTTCAGCCCGAAGGCTGCATTGTTTCTCATTCGACAACACCTTCACGGCACAGGAATTTAAAACCGTGATTGTATTTGCTTGAGTGTCTTTGAGAATAAGTGACAAGAATGATTGGTGAGTTGTCGATGCCTGATCAATTCAATTAGTCTAACAAATTGCCCCAGTCAAATAATTTCTTAATGCAAAATGTAGCCTACGTAAAAAGGATCTTAAAGAGTTTTTTGTCCTTAATTACAACATACTGAAACAAATCTTGTTTTATTTAAAGGGGAATTAATATTTAGAGATGTTTAGAGGCAGTGCAATCAAAGCAATATAAATAAAATGGAATATTGAATTTGAGAGAAAGTAATTTGTAAATACACATGAAGAAGGAATCCGATTTTTGTCACCCAACTCTACCTGACATCGTCAGGAACGAGCTTAAAACGTGTGGATTGAAAATTATATATACTTAATGGTTAAATCGATGAAAAGTGATTAAATCGGGTACGATATCATCTCACATTAAATGCAAAACGAGCTTTCTGAGAGAAGATATAAACATATTATAAAATGAGTATTTAGTCAAAAATTGAAAATAGTCAGACCCGTTAAAACGAACCCTGTAAGCTGAAAAGAACTTACCATCAATCCATTCGTAGTCCTTGATCTGTGTGTGTCGCTTGTGAGGCGGGTGTGTGCTTTGCTGATTGCACAGAGCAACGTTTTAAAGAAGAATACAGTAAACTTGAATATTAATATATATTAGCTTCGGACTATTTTTTGCGATTGGCATCCCGCGTACAGCCCAATATAATGATCAACAATAATGGCTAAAGCTCCGCAACATGTTGGTGACGTATTCAGTTATGCAAATCAGGGTGATGCCGTTTGAACTACCCCCAAAAAGCGCAAAATGTTACACATACACATTAAGGCAAGCCTAAAAGCAGAATTCCTAAATTATTATTTATTATGTTTTTTGTTTTCAGATATTTTGGGTGGTATTGAATAATGCATTATGGAATACTGCATCATGCAATACCCATAATGCACTCTAAAATAAGTTGTGTTTTTATAACACACCTGAGTTCCCTAACATACCAAGGTGTGTAGTGGTGACATACCTCTTCACTGTTTTATATCACGGTTTACGCAAACACACCAATGTGTGTAAGGAAACACAGAAAGTGTGTAATAATTACACACCTTATAAGTGTAATGATTTTTAAAAGCACCAGAATGTGGCTTTCTCTTTTACCTCACAAGCTTCAAATTTGGCGAGATATGGTGCTCAATGACATCAAATGCTTTTCACAGGTCAAGAAAAAAAGCAAACAGTCTTGAGGGCATTATTAATTGCAAACTTTCATGAATCTATTTCCCTGAGCAAAGCTAGCACTACGGTCACTACAGTTGTTATAGCAAACTTGGCGTAGGCGGATTTGATGCTGTTCTGTAAGACCAACCTGGCGAGATAAGTTTGTGTAAAAGGAACAATGCAAGAAATTCAAAACACAGGACAATGCCTTAATAGGCCGACAATAGTCGAAGCCTCGTTGAAGAGGGGCGGGGTTTACTCTTGCTGTTTTTTGAGACAGATAGAAATTGACCAGTCCAAGAATGACCAAGCTCCCAAGAGCCCATGTTACAATGAGTTCCACACTTTAACATTTGTGAAATTCACAATGCTGGCCAACGTCTTTCTCTTTTTTGCCTCTTTTCTTTTTTTCCTTTGCATAAAACTCAAATTAAACGATTCCCTCAGCACGATTCGACTCTAGATCATAATTTTTTCCCTTAGTAGTGGTGTTATTAAAGTATGCTTAAGTCATGCAATTTATCACTTGGTAATAGGTTGAGGCAATTCACATCCTTTTCGAAAGTTTGGTGGAGCCTGCTTTTATCGAATCTCTGCCACTGAGGATGGACTGGAAACTAGTCTTCCATTTCCTCGGTCGGCGCATGAGCGGTTCACGATAAAAAAATCCCTGTCCAATTTTGCGCATTGTTCATCATTACAGGGGCACACAACGAATCTGTTCCTCACATTATCTGTTCCCCAGAGGAATCTTGCTGGCTGGCAAAAATACAGGTGTTTCGATGAGCTGGCTGGGAAATTTTGTTATTGATAGAGGTTTTGCCTGGGAATTGCTGACTTTTCCTAGCATTTCAACCCCAGCTGGCTGTAGAGACTCTGAAGACTGAGGACGACTAAAAAAAAAAAAAGAACCCCTTCCCTCTCCCAGAGAGTAGTCACAAACATACGACGGCTGGTCAGAGTGATTGCGCTTGCGGAAAAAAAACCTGTTTTGTCCCGGTTTTGTCGCTTTTGTTCGGTCGTTTTGGGTCGAGGGATTTGAAAGCGCACAGAATTCCTGGCTGGGAAATAAATTTGATCAGCTGGCTGGGAAACCAACCAATTTTATCTAGCTGGCTGGGAAATTTCTTGTGTGTCTTGCTGTGAAAAAGGAACAGATAATGTTTTCCCAGCAACACTGAAAAACACCTGAAAATGCCTTAATAACATTTATTTTCATTAACTGGGGTATAATAATACATTTTACAACAAATTGGTCGTTGGGTGTACCTGCATCACTACTGTGGTGACTTTAGAAAATACTCTGAAAGAACTATTCAAGGAGTACGAGTTGATTGTTATTTCAAAAAAATTTCAAAAAATCATAAAGCGCCATTTTTTCAACCATTTAAACTGAGGTTCAGGGACATACTAGAAAAAGGTAACAAGACGATGGCTGGGAAGTGGGTAGAAGTAAGTCTCAAACACTGGCTCTCTTTCACTCTTTTTCTGGCTCTTTTCAGTCGAGGCTGGTACGGTGTCTGTTTCTTAGCCCAAACATTTGGTTTGATCAACGGGAGTTGATAATGTAAATTGACCACCGTACCCTGGGTTGGTGACGGTCTCTTTTATTAAATCTTACTGATACAGAAAAGAGATTTTTCAAATTTTGCGGAAGGACACCGAAAATTCAAACCAAGTACTCTAACAGAGTGTTTCTAATAATCGTCATTACAGCACTACAAATACAAAGAGCCAAGCTTCATCTAACGAAAAAAATAATTAGAGAAAATAATCGGCAGAAAAAAAAATGAAGTTCTTGCTTTCGCACTGATCACTTAAGTGATTATTTGAAGTCCTAACCGGAAAACACAACATGGAAGATAGCAGGATAATACCGGCAGACAATGAAAACTTTTGGAAGCCGTCTAACTTTTTTTAGAGAACCTTTCATTCTACTCAGTACTGGTTGAGTAAGATATACTGCAGTCATATTCATTTTTCCGTCAATGACGCCTTAGTTAAACTTGAAACCAGAGTGAAAATGTCTTTTTGCAGAAGGCGCAGCCGAGGTCTCGGCGGTGACAGTGATTTTACCAATGTGGCGTCGATTGGAGAAGTTGTTATTGCGCGTGCCGATATAACAGTACTCTCCAGGCTTCGTGATGCGGAAACAGGGCGGGTTACAGGAGGCTGGGGCGTTATCAAGCTGAGCCTGTAATCGTGGACCCTGGTAACATCCCTTGTTCAGATAAAGATTCAGCGAGTCCTCGTCAAATCTAGTCCTTTGATCAATGACTTCAAGAGGGATTTTTTGACAACTCGCTGGTTTGAGAGAGCTGCATCCTTCCTTTATCTAGCAGATATTGGTGCGATCCGTTTCTGAAATTAAAATGACAGGAGAGAAATAAGTGTAAAACATAGAGGCTTTTTGGGCATCTCGGTCACAGCAAGTTAAATTACTTTGCCCAAAGGTAAGGACTCCGATCCGACTTTTATGTATGCCAGGGAAAAGTTTCCAAAGACATGTTTTCCCGTATTCTTGCCGCGCGAAGAAAATTAGGTGCAGAAGTAATTTTAGAGGGACACAAGTTGAGTTTGGACATTTCCTCACAATTTCATGTTGCCATTTGAACCATCTTTATGCGACCATCGTATGGGCTCGTGATTACCAACCGCTGTTTCGGGAAAGGAGCCCACCCTCCTGAATGAAGACCGGACTCGAGAGAGTGGAGAAAATTGAGCCTAACCAGCGTACCATTGTAAAGTATGGGGATTATCACCAATTTAAGGCAGTGATTTTGGGACTTGAAATAAACATACTAAAGAAAAAGACAACCCAAATTTTTGGTCACTCACGGGACTCGATTTATCTTTTTAGTGTAGGGTCGCATACTAATACGTCGAGGATGAACCAGAGAGGACCACTCTTTCTTTCATTCGATCTCAGAAATCTTGTTGCAATGTGTCTTTTTTTAAAATTTCGTGCTTTTGGGACAACAGAAGTTTATTGGCCTTTCGTCGGCTTCCGTATCAATCGCGATTAAATATATTGGGACATATCGTTCAGCTATGTTCTGACCATTTGACGTTTACCGACTGACCTCTTTGCGTAGTTCGAATTACCAGTGGAAGGGAATGTAAAATTAGTTCTACTTAACGGGCAGTTCTAGTAAACCGATGTCGAGTTAGCTAATTGTAAATGAATAAAATAATGGGTTCAAACGCAAGGGAAATCGGATTTTGTTTGAGTTAGCAGGGCTCGACTGAAAATGTCATGTAGAGATACTTACGGGCTTTTCCTTCGCCAGCGTTGTTTGCCGGGTTGTTGTTTGAACCTAAAAGAAAGGAAAAGATTAAGTTAAAAATACAAGAATCGTGTAAGTTGATGTCAAGTCTTGCAGACAAGATTGTTGGCTTTAGAATGCGCATGTTATAATTAATCTCTTAGGTAATCAAACCACTACGAATTTTAGAATATTCTCTGCTGTAGTACAAAATAAAAGTTAAAGTTAACCGCACAGATGTGGATCAGTAGTTGGTCGAGCATCGGGCTGTCATGCATATATGCGGGAGGTCCCGGGTTCGAATTCCGGCCGAATAACTGAGGAGAAAGTGCTGCCTTTGCAATTTTATCTGCAAATGGTTAGACTTTCTAGTCTCCTCGGATGAGGACCTTAAACCGTAGGCCCCGTCTCACAAATATCTTCCATGTTCATAAGTTCCTGGCCTCACCGCAGCCGTTTTTAGGTCGCGAAGGAGGCTAATAAGTTCCACGGTGGGACGTTAAAAACCCCAACAATATACGAGAAGAGAGGGAGATGAAGCCGCCGGGCTTGTGGCTGTTCTATTCTCTTCAGCATAAGTGCCGGCTTGGCAGTGGTGTCCTAAAAAGGCTTATAATATAAAGTGTATGAGGCCACCTAGGCAGAAACAGCCATAAGTCAAAAAGGAATTTGCCGAGTGCTGGAACATGTAGATATTACTTGAGGTATAGCTACTATTTGTCTCCGCGACACACAAAATTGCGTTTATCGCAGGATATAAGTTGAGTACGCACCACGAAATAATAATTAACAATTATTCCACGAGCGCGCGCTGGATATGAGATGATAGATAGCCAACGAGGCGCGTAGCGCCGAGTTGGCTATAATCATCTCATATCCAACAACCGCGAGTGGAATAATTGTTTTATTAAAAACGACCCCAAAATATAGAAAACTAGACAATAATAAAAATAAAAAGGCCCAAAAAATCACGCGTATGCTTGCCGTGTTTGTAGATCATGGTATAATGGCTCATAACCCATGATGGCTTAGCCAATCAAAACTCTCGAATTGTATTATCAAATGATCCAGTTTTTAATAATTAGTAAATAAACCCCTTGCGGAGGATAATGCCCAAGGCTTAAAGATTGTCTGAAAAATGAACAGTTAGCCGGGGGCATTATCCTCCGATGCACCAGCGAGCCGGAAAGGGGTTTATTTATTTTATAACCCTGCGATTAATTTCTCAAGAAGAACGCACTTAGATCCAAAAGGGGAAAAGAGCCAGTTTTCGCGTATGTGAATGGCTCGATTGCCGTTGACGTAATCAAAAAACGCATGTTGATAGGTTTGCTCGACGATTTTATATTACACAGTAATTGGAGGAAATGTTGACAAGTTGTCATGTCAAGTATACTCTTTATAACGCCTTAAAGATTGAAAGCTTGAAAACGAAAATGTTTTTGCAATTATATTGTTCGAAAAGAGGACAGCCGACGAATTAACAGTCGTTTACATGCAAAAATGCGTAGTGTTTTTAGGTGCCCTTTGGAATTACAGGCAAGAAAGTTGGAGTGAGAAACATCGGCCTTGCATGGACTATGAACGTTGAAGGATAATGGAGTTATCCAGCCCAACACGAATGGCTTTCATGGTATATTGCGGCTGTATGGCTTTCCTTCAACTTTTCTTGCTTCTACAAAAAATCGCCTCAACGCACTGGATATGTACAGTTCCCGACGACTCCATGTTTTCAAGAGTGTTTTCGAACCTCTTTTCTTTTCCCCACGATAAAAATTGGATGAAAATTATATACCGTAGCTAGTAGCTTGGTAAATAGACTGTCACAAAAAATGTATATAACCTTTAGTTTGTTCCTACACAAAAGAAAACTAAATTCACAGACGTTGAGAGCATATTTTGTGACGTGGACTTTTTCTTGTTGCCTGCATTGACAACCAGCTTTGTGATTTCTCCATCACTGGCTTCTGCAAAAAGAATTTTTGTGTCTTTCATGACCAATCAAAAGTTTAGCTTGAACGTTTGCTCGTTTCCTGATCTTCTTTCGTAGAAATAAAATCAGAGGACGGATATAAAATCGGACGACGGATATCTCTGATAATTATCGTCCGATTTGTATCACGTGATCAGTTTTATCCAATGAGAGCCCGCAAAAATTAATCGGTGGGTTATAATTAAAAATAGTTACCTATGCTTGCACGTCTTGTGGCGCTTGTGGCTAAAATTAATGTACACTGATATTTTCCCTTTGTTTTCCCATAGCGGGGGAAAAAACACCGAAGCGACAAGCGATGTTTCTTTAATTCATTTTTCATCTGTGGACCTTTAATTTTATGTGCTTGCGTTCTGCTTTTGCCAATATACTTCCCAATCTGTTGGTATGACTGTGGTAAATTAACGCTAGGTTACCCGTATAAAGTCTCATTTCGGAGACACTCCGAAACGCTTATACATATCTCAAAGTTTATTGGATACGATGGTGAGTTTCAAAGACATGCCCCTTTTCACCTGAGGTGGGCTGTTATCTACTTTTAGACGCAAGGAAGTCAAGCTTACCAGACCACGCAAAACATATGATTGTATTTGTTGTCACCGTTACTTCTTCAGGGAAGAAGCGATATTCCAGGGCGGGATAAGCTTGCACGATATTTCCTCTCTTTCCCATACTGATAATATATTTAATATCAAGGTGCTGGAATTCCTTTTTAAGATGATGCCGTGATTTAATGACGAATACGTGAGATCTGTCCTGGAATGTTCGACCCAGCTGGGTAGTGTCCAAAGCGAGCGGGAGGTCAGTGTTTCCATCAACAGCCTTTGTTTTCGGGTCGTTCTTAACCCTGCAAGATATGTAAATTTTGATGATTGTTTGTGCATTTTAAGTTGTTCAATGGTTTATTTCACTGAACTTTGGTTGAAAGTGACTTACTTGTCATTGTCTTTGGCTGTGAATTCACGTGGAAAGTCATCAGTCGTGATGTTGTACCTACATAGATAATATAAATTTAACGGTAATCAATGAATTCAAGGTGATACAGTCAACCCTACCGGATGCCATTGCAATTCCATTCTCTCCTTATTCCCTTAGTCTATCGCTCATATTGCTACTAATTTCTCCACTCTTCCCACGTTTAAAATCAGGGGCAACCAACGTCAATTTTCGGAAAATATCTGTTCGGAAGACGATTTGAGATCTAGGATCTTCGGAACATTTGTTGCAAAAATTCTTGCTTGCCTGCCTCTCCTAGGATTTTCGAACATCTGAAAAAATGGTATAATTGCCCACTTTTAACGGATTTTTACCCTAAAAAGGTCACCTACAATTTTCGGGAGCCTTTTTTCTGGCTGAAAGGTAAGTTTTGATCCCTATAGTTTTCCGATCACTAGACTTTCAGCTAGGAAATCCGAACAGATAAAAAAGTTTTAGGGCATAAAAATATGCCTTTATCTACCGTTTAAATACCAAAATACGTTTAACAATGCTATGTTTAAGTGGTTTTGAACTATATTCTAGTTGGGTGCCCCTGTAAAATTTCGATGTTGTGGCCAATTAACTGAATTAATGCGTAATTAATAAACTGAAATCGTCCACTAATTAAAAGAAGTGTCCGTGTCTGTGTAAACTTTTAAAGACAGCGAAGAACGTTTTTCATTTAGCTTGTCTTTTTGACTTGCCTGTCATATTGTTTCACTATCTGTTCGATATGGATTTTTTATTTTTTACAGATATAATTCCTTTCTTTTCTTTGTATTTATTTCTTATTTATAGGCTCCTGGGGCATGGCTTCCTTACCATTTATTATATAGATACTGATGAAATACCAGATTTTTTCTTTTACTAAAGAATCATATTTTCATCGCGGGCAGTGAAGATACTAATTTTATCTCTCATGTGTGAGGATATTGGTGTCGCCATGATTACACCAAATACAAGAGAGCTTCCCGCTCAGGCACACGCGCACACTTTAATTGCACTATTTTGCTGTTTCGAAATGAATTTTAGAAAGTAGTGTTTTATGAGGAAATTCCATCAGTATCTATAAAATAAACAGAACATTACATGGCCGCTTGGAGATACGAAATTTATCGAAGTATCCCCTCGCGGTCATGTAATATCCTCTATGTTTCCTAAATTGGGAGGAAACTGAGAAACATACAAGTAACGATTTTTCACCTAATACGTAATACGCATCGCTGGGTGACGTCACTGGGGAAAGCCGGAACTTTCCACTTGAACGACGAAAATTTTCCTTCCATGTTCATTCCGTTGTGATTAACGACAGTAGAAGGTGCAAAGTGCACCTCAGGTGGTTCTTGAAGAAGGAGATACTGATCGAGTTCCTCGGCTCCCTGTGACACTTTATGCGGTTGATAGGGCTTTCCATACTTAAGCCTCATGTTCCCTTGACCATGACAAGTACTCAAGACGCCTGCGGTTCTCTCAATGTAATTTGTGACAAACTTTGTCCACTTTCCACCTTTTTCCGTACACTCGGTTTTGTTAATGTAAAGAGCTACGCATTTCTCGGCTAGTTGATTCCCAAGCTTCTTTGGACAATCTTTATTCCCTGCCAGTTTGTTTGGCATAATACACAAGTCTGATGAAGAACATAAAGCACAAAAAATTACATATGATTTATCCGAATAATTAACAACGTGCAAGAACACTACCTTTATTAGCCCATCGTATGAAGGGGATTATTTAGTTGGAGGGGGAAGCGGGAGGGGGAAGTGAGGGGGAGTGGAAGAAGAGAAGGATTAGGGTTAGAGATCATCGGTCTTGTGTCCCACCACAGCTTCTTAGTAGCAGTTTCCGTTACAAGAGATTACACGAGGACAGTAAATTATAGTCATAAAAAAGCGCAAGCCTTGAAGTATGAAAAGAATTTATGTATTAGATTCGGCGCATGAGAAGTTCGACTTCTGCATCCAGAGTCGCACTTTGCCGCTTTATCCGACTGAGCAGGTCGAATTGAATAGTTGGGTCGACCCAAATCAAATTCGTCGAATTTAATTGATTCAAACGTCGAAATTCTCATGATTTGATTCGGCGCAAAAAAAGGTTCGACGTTTAAACTGGAAGTAAGACTGAACCGATGATCAATACGAGTTACTCATTTATGTATTCAGCCCATATAAGAGGATTCAACTTCTGTAAATAGATCACATGTGTGCTACTCGTGAATGGATTGGTTACAGAGCCAACGGTGCTCCAATCAGCTTCGTCTAGAAGTTCACTACTCACTCACATTTTTCGCCGTAATGTGGGCTATTGACATAATCTTTCATCAGCTTCTTTGTCTTTTTGTCGCTGACCAAGTTGTTCGATTCGCTTTGACAAAGGGCTAACGCTCGAAACGTCAGCTTTTAGAATCCCTGTAAGGTGGTCAATTTACATTATAAACTCCGTTGCTAAAAACTAAATTTTTGTGTACTACTTCCCCACCGACGCAGCACCACAGTTTCTTTAGAAACTACCCCCTTTATTGACTTGTTGATTAGTTTGCATCTGAGTGAGTGACAAATTTGCATATTCTGACCCTTAACGATAGTCGCGTATCTACGACTAAAAATGATATTCGCTACTGTAAATAAACACTAAAAATCAATAAATTAACGGCGTGGGAAGATTTACAATGCATGCATCGTTCAATGAACTATCCGCCGTAAGAATTAATGACTGACACTCCAAAGGAGCCCGATGAAACCTCGTAAAAGAGAGGCCTAAGATTTTTGCCGGATTTGCAGCATAAAAGTTGGATTGTTTTGACAGGCTTAGACATTGTGACGTTCGTCTACACCTATCAACGAGAAATTCTTGTTTAGGACGGACGACTCATCTTTCATTAAATCAGTCTGAAGACAGAGCTTGTTCTGCATAAGAGATGACTTAACCATAACATCCTTGCTCGACAGGAGAGTTTCGACCGCAAGTTGCTGCTTTTGTTTGGGTTCAATGTCAATCATCTGAAGGGATAAATGATCTAAGCCTATCGCAAAAGCCACATCGTGCTTATCTTCTCCCAAGAAAAATCGAAGATAGATTGGCGTCAAAATGAGAAGTAATTAAATCGTCAAAGAAACTTGACAGCCACTGCCAACCGACCAATCCGAATTTCCCTTAGTTGTTGTAGGTTAGAGAATCTTTCTCGTTCTGTCCCCATTCTCCCCTCTGCTCTTCGGCTCGCATGGGTGACTGAAGCAGGCGTATCACTGACTTAAGAGGGGCTGCTAGCTGTGTATCCTGACAGGGATTAACTTCAATAAACTTTTTTCGTGAAAATGGGAAGACGAGCACTGAATCAAGCTGTTAGTATATTGACCACTGTCAATATTGTACTCTATTCAGACAAAAAGTGGAACTAATAACCACAGCAATTCCGTGCTTTAACTTGCTGTGAAAAAAGAAATTAAGTAAGCTTGGAAATGATCAACATGTCAGCTTCGATGGCAATGTTACTCGATTCCCTTTTAGTACTTTACTAGTAACCACACGTCCTATCAGCTTATTGGCGAAGTTATTTTAAACCACAACTTACCTTCTTGAACCAAACAGAACGCACCAGCTTACATATGACTCGGAGTCTAGCAAAGGGCAAAGTATTTCTAACCTGTCAATTGAGTTACAGTACTCGGCACTTATTAAACCATCTCAAGACGTACATGCTCCGATCCTCAAACGTCGGTCCTATAAGATTTGATGTCTTTCTCAACCCTTCTCCTTTGCTTCCAAAGCGGCTGTCGAACGCACTTCAATAATCCGAGATTACTACTATTCTTAAGTAACTTTTTAACACTATTTGTACATTTATGGCCATGCAAATAAAGCTTGTTGTCTTTTTCTTGGGTCCTCTCGCAGTATTTACTTGCTATCAGTAACTCCTAGTATAACATTACTTTGTACCAGTACTTATACACCCTTTTAATAAGTCTAATGTATGCCGTTTTCCGCTAATGACGTCAAACTCATGCTCTTAAAATTTATTTAGAAATGTACAAAGGCTTCAAACAAGAAAAGAAATCGGAATAGTTTTAGGCCTTTGTACATTTCTAAATAAAATTTGAAAGCAAGAGTTCCGAAACGACGTCATTAGAGGAAAAGGGAATATATCAGACTTATTAAAAGGGTGTATATCTTCTGCCATGTTCAATTATTTAAATGCGTGAATCTATAAGGGTATTATGGACGGCTGGTGAGGTTATTTCTCAAAACAAAGCTTAAGGCGTGTTTTCTTCCGAACATAGTGGCGTGAGAAAACACACTTTTAAAATTAATTAACAAGTCATAAGAAATGAAAGTCAGAACGGCACCAGTTTAGCATACCTTTACACAAAGTCGAATCCGGTTGGACGCTTAATCTCTTTTCCCAACGTGAAAAGTTGAAGATGATTCGGTTTAGTGTCGTTTGTTTTCGGAAACTTTCGCAAGTGAAGTGAGCATCACTTAGACTTTGCACGCCCTTATAGCATCCCCAGTTTTCATATTAATAATGTTTTACATGACAAGTCAATGATCCATAGCTGCTACTGTATCAATTTTACAATACGCAGAAGAATTCTAATTGAGATTCTTCTTTGTACTATTTTACCATACGCCCATCAAGAGGAGTGGCCATGGAGTTTTCATTGATTCAATAAAGTATTGCCACCAAGATATTGACTCTCTGCGAAGGATAAAACAAAAAATGTTTCTGGGGCGGAGGCCCTTGATGGCGTATTTTCCAAACGTAGACATATCAAAGAGATTTTGGTTCTAAAAGATGATCTATATCGTTCGTTGCTTTTGTTAGTGAATCGGCATCGACAAGAGCTAGATCATGAGGTGGCAGCGATCATTCTCCTGTTCACATTTATTAAAGATGTTAATGATATTTTGCAATCGTTCCTGGTTAATTGATAAACAATTTACCCCGAAGGCCACCACTTTAAATGCATCAGCACTGCGGCAAACACCGTTTCGAGTCGCGATCCACCTCCATAGGAGACGATCATTTCGAATGTTTGGATAGTGTTGAGGAGCAGGCATTGCGCAGTGCAGAGAACACTCCGCGGCCTCAAGGCAATGTGGCATGGGTTCGTATCCCAGACTTGGCCTCACATGTGGGTTGCGTTTGTTGGTTGTCTTCTCTGCTCCCACGGAGGTTTTTCTCCGGGTTCTGCTCTGATTTTTCCCTCTCCTCAAAAACCAAGCTGTGATTTGATATGAGTTGATTTAATTTCTGTGAAGAGTCACCAATTATTAGTGCCCCAAGGCTAAATACACTTGCCTGCCCACTTGAATAAAGTCCATCATCATTGGACGACTTTTGCCATACGCCCTTCAGGGGAAGTGGTCATGACCTCTGTGGGTAATTTAAAAAAATCCCGGCTCTATTTTTAGTGTAGTGAACAAGACTGATCTGATTAGAGTGTTCCAGCCCTTAAGTATCTCCCTTTCCTTACACAATGGATGCTTACAAACTTTCTATCAATAAATATGGGATGCTATCATGCACTATGGACTTTTAGTATTTAGAGGGGTTTATGTCAAGGGCAACAACAAAAGGAAAAAGGGGTCGTTGGCAAGCCGCAAATATCGCAAAAGTCGCAAGGATTTTTTTAAGAACAAAATGCGCTCTACCACGAATCCACGGCAACTGTCGACGTAAGAACTAATTTAAGGTAGAAAAAGAAATAAGCTTGGGGCGAAGACCATCCTCTGCAAGGGAAAATATTGCAAAAGTCACAAGAATTTAACTTCTTAAGAACAAAGTGTGCTTTCACACGAATCGTAAATGTCGCAAGAAGGATTAATTTACCACGAAAGAAACAAAGGGCAAAGAGGGCACTGCATGGAAGCCCCAAATAGAGCAAATATCGCCCGCCAAAGTTGAAATTAAGATGAACATAAAATCTTCAAACTCGGAGACCAAAAAGGCAAATATGTTATTAAGGTCAAAATTCTCTGTAAATACACAACGGAAAATACAACCAACCTTTCAGATAGTAATAACAACTTAGTCCCGCAGTGCTTTCCCTTTGCCATTACTTTTTCACATTAGATAAAGAAGCACTCACTTGCCTACTTCTTTCTTAAAGCGACTACGCATTTTTAAGTAGGAGAGGAGACAAATGGCTTTTTCTTTCCTTCAGTGATGTTCTTCTTGGCTCAATAATCGTTCAGGCGCTACTACTAATTCACATACCGCGATCGAAGCGATTGCATGAGGTAGCCATCAATTTCTGATGATAAAAAAGCCAGGCTTGGAACACCAAATGTAAACCAATGCTATAATGATTCTAGTGCTTAGGTCTAAGGTCTTAGTTTCCCGGACACCCGATATTTTTGCGATATTTAGTTACTATTCACCAAAGTGGAGGTGGCTAGTGGTGGATATTTACCGAGCCGCGATTAGTACATGCTAAAACAGTGGATAGCGTTAAACGTACGCGGTGATTGCCTACTCAAACTCTGGATATCCTTTGCTATTCACCTCCAAGCAATTCGGGTGCGAAAATGTTGTAATCTTTGCAGGAATAAATTATTTAAAATCATCTTTTTTTGCTATATTATCTCAGTGTTTTAGTATACACTTAAACAACTATTCACGTCAGTGTCGGTGGCTAGTGAAGGATAATATTTATTTACCTCGTCGCTTCGCAGCTCGGTAAATATCCACCTCTAGCCACCTCCACTTCGGTGAATAGTTGCTAATTATTGCTAACACCTATGTTGTCCCTGCAGACAAAATCCTTGCGACGTTTGCGATAAATTTTGCCAGCGATTTTCAATTTTGGACATATCTGCAGATTGAAGATTGCAGATTGCTTCAAAGAGGCATTCAATATAATACTTCAATTAGTCATCAACTCATGTTAAAATCTGGCTTCAGGTGAGTTTTTTGCCCTATTTGGCCCTTCCAAAAAGTATGTCTCAGCAATGCCTCCTTTTACAAGAGAGGACAATGCTGTTAACTTGTCTCAAATCTTGAGATCCTTAAAATCTTTTGAAGACATGCATAGAGGATCTGGGATAATGGCATCCTAATTAAATTAAACAAGTCAGTAAATCACATTCTTTCGGGCGGTGCGCCCTTACGAGGGAAAAGCCACGGAAATTCTGACAAGACGTCACTGAGTTTTTTCGTATTTTAAGACACCCTAAAAGTAGTTTTTTAAATTATCTGATCTCGAAATACTATGAAGAGCTTTAACAGGGAACTTTCGTGTCATAAGAAATGCCAAACCCTTTTGCTTTCGAAAAGCTAATAAAATATGTTCATATTTTGATCGAATTAATCAAATAGCACCCGGCACTTTTGGACAAACAAAATCAGCTCTTGAATTCGTTGCACGTAGCTGTCTTTCTATGTATTCTTCCAGTCACTATAAAATAACACATAAACCGTCGTTGCGTAATCTATTTAACAAGTATAATCCCACAGATATGGGACACGAAAGAGTTTGCCTTGGGGTAATTCCGATATTTTGATTGACAATTAGTTCCAAAGGGTGCATCCTCGAAATGGGCGTATAAATCTTCAGGTTAACGTTTTCTTGCATGAACGTGCACAAATAGAATACAATAGGTATCCTTTTTCTTGTTCTTCTTCCTTTGAAACTACATGTAATGCTCTAGCTCCGCGGTCATTAAAAACGGTCGCTTATTTCCAATTACATACAAACTTTATTTTAGCTTGGATTTCAGAATAGTCTTGTGGCTACTGATATCTCCGAACAAATGACATTCAAGAGATGGAACACAACAACCAAAACAACTTTAAGAATCCCAATAATTGGTCGTAGGCAAACTAGTTTGCTATTTCGCAAGTGCAGCCGAGAAGTTGAATCAGAGTTCTACCAGGATCAATTTCAACGAGTGGCCACAACTGGTCTTGAAGTCGCTATGTTCGGTTTTTCAAGGCAAGCGCCCTAACCTTACCCCATGGGCATTCCCCCCCCCCACTTATGACCTCCTGTGTCATGTGGGTGATTGCAACAAAAACTGTTTCATAGCATTATATATATATATATGGTGGGCTTCTGAAAAAAGCTGGACAATAATGTACGAGCCAATTCCAGTCACCAAATGAATGATCGGAAGGTCATCAGTCGAATTTTCCTTATTATCCTCAAGCAAGAGGAATAAAGGGGGAAGAGAGGGCACCCCGGATACATGCTCTTTTCAATAGGTAATACGTCACAAGTTATTTTTAGTTCTACCCCCAGGTTGTACAGCTGCCAAGGGGAATAGGCAAAAGCCAATCATATGGCCGGAATGTGTTCCCTGTGGATAGCCCACGCTCAGAGAATACATACCCGCCATATGATTTGGCTGTTGCTTGGGATCTTCACAGCACGGGAGTCGATCTAAAACTGGTGACCAGGCGGAATGTGCTCTGTGCTATCTGTTCCATGGCCACTGAAGCGCTCTTTAATTAAGGGAAACAGTCGAATAGGCATTCGTTTGATTACATTATCATGTTTTAAAAAGGCTGGGTTTAGATGTGGTTTAGTGTCAAGTGTTTATAGCGCCCTTCAATGTTATTGCTATCTTTTGCGGCGACCTCTCTTTTCCAGGGCGCAAGGTTAATTTATAATTATAAAGGCTGTGCACAAGTAAACAGTGCTTTCATATTCGTAAGATAAACAACTTCTTGTTGCATGAGCTACATTTTATATGTTTATCACGTTGTGTCCTTGAGACTGGATGACGCAACTGTTCCAAACTTATGTTATTAAAAGGTTCCTTTCAGGTCGTAATCAGGCCTCTATCGCCATTTCTAGTTCTTCCATCAGACAATTTCACTGGGCTAATCCAGCTAATTCTGTTAATTTCCTGCGATTAGTTAAGACCATGTACACAAGGAAATGAATGCCCTCTTTTCCCCTCAATGTTAATGTTTCTGGGTTCGAGTGCAAAAACCAACTGGTAAAACGCAACATCATGATTGAAGGGAGGTAGGAGGAGGGGTACCCTATCAATGGCTTTGATGTGATTTACGTGCTGTTCTAGCGAAGTGTTACAACTATTTATGACCGAAGTAGCGGCTAAAAGTGAAAACGGTTCAGCTTCAGTCAAGTCAAGGGAGAAACACTGACCTTGTTGGCACGATCGGATCCCCTGCCCGCATAAAATAATTAGTCATTGGTTATTGATTTAAGTGCCGTCGTCGCTGCCTTATTCAATAAGACACTAAATTAATAATCTGCCGGTTCACTCTAACATGTCGGACATTCACAAAAATTTCATTGTTCATGAAACGCCCGTTGAACAAAGAAGTCATGCAAGCATTGAATGCTTTTTTTTATATGGGTTTCAATTCCTTTCTTTTCATCTTTAATCAGTCGATTATCATACCATGACGGTAGCTCCACGCAATGAAGACAGAAGCTCAGTGTGTTCTAGGTGTGGACCTTGATTTATAGAGATAAATCCCTGGCCATCTCTCCTTCGACTCATTTGGCAACATTGCGATAACCTAAATTCGCAAGGATTATGTCTTTCAGATGTATTTCATTGGAAAATCATTTAGTTTAGGAACATTGCTTAACTTAACAACGCCGACGGCCAACGTCACTTTAAAATAAACATTTATTTTGCGTCTGGAGTTTAAAATTTCCAGACTCGGCTCAAGGCACTACTTTTTCGCGTATACGTTCCTTAATTTGTTTAAAATAACAACCGCTGAGAACTGAAATTAAACACATGCCCAATTGAAAAAAGTAAACGGAAATGTAAAACGTAAAAGAAAACAAAGATAGCGTAATAGAAGCTAAAATGTCAATTTAAAAAGAAAGAAAGAGAAAACAAACGAGTAGAAATCTGGATCCTAATTCGCAGTTTAATTAGTGCCAATTTCAAGCAGTCAAACAATCCAGTCCTGTGGGTGCAGATTAATTCACAAGGTCTTACCCTGAATTGATTTGAAATATAAAAGGAGATCATTGAGGTTAAGAGGGGTCGTAGATATTTTTGTTCTTTGGCCATTTAATTATTAATTAATGATCAAGAACAACACACGAACACCGGTAAAAAACATAGTAAAACGCATATTAATAGCTTACGTTTCGAATACTACAACATTCATTTTGGGAAGCAATATTCCGTTAGAAAATGCGAAACTATATTTAAATCTAGTGGAAAACTGGAAACTATATAAAGAGAAAATCTAGTTTCTCTTTATATAGTTTCAGTATTTTACTCAGTCAGGCCTGTAGTTAAATTAGCTTAAGAAGGCACCCCTTAAGTTGGGCAAGTCAAAGCAGAGGGAAACGGAAAGCACATCAGCATAAACTTCAAAAAACTTGAACTTCTGGAAACCGGATGCGAATGTCGAGGAAAAAAACGACGTGAATCTGGATAAAGCGGTTACTAATCGAAAAAAATGCTAAGCATGATAAAAAGATCCATGAAATTTTAGAATTCGCACTTTTTGTGCCATCGTCCAGACCGAAGTGATCAATTTAACAGGCGCAAAAAAGGCGTTCACTCGAAGAAAATTCAGAGAAGGCATTAGGAAATCATAAGGTGCAGGATGCATTCCCACCAATGTGGCCCGGGCTCGATTCCCAGACTAGGCGTCATATGTGGGTTGAGTTTATTGCTTCTCCACTTTGCACCGAGAGGGTTTTCTCCGGGTACTCCGGTTTTCCCCCTCTCCTCAAAACCCAACATTTGACTTGATTTGCGTTAATATCGTTAATTTCAGTTTTCAGCGTTCCTTTCGTTTAAGGATGACACGGGTTATACTAATTTACCTACTTAATCAGGGCATTGACGTCGAGATATTCACGCGAAAGCCAAGCTGATTATTGAAAATGAGCTTGACTGTGTGTGCAGTTAAAACTGACTGAAAATCTAGAGAGAGAGAGAGAGAGCGAGAGGATCATGCGCATGCGCATAGGATCAGAGGCTTTGGTAACGAGATGGTAAATGACGCTTCTGTAGGAAAATTGTGACCCTATATACCGCGATGATTTGTGAACAAGCTTCAATCAAAAGGACCTTCGAATTCCCCATTTCACTGATGA
>NC_090874.1:19989122-19994122 GCF_036669935.1 Montipora foliosa | reverse complement strand
CAAATGAGACGACGTAGTTGATTGTTTAGCCATGGAAGCTTAGTTATCCTTCCCACTGAGTATTTTGAATGGTACAGCTTTGTCAATTGCTTGTTGGATTGCATCCTTTAAGCGTAGCCAGTCCTCTTCTATAAGGGTGGAATCTGAGAATGAACTAAGGAACGTATTTTTAAAGGTACGCAAGATACTACGTAGGGAGTCATAATCACCTTTCCCAGGTAGGTTTTGCGTTTGCCCTTATCTTAGCTGGTCGGGCACAATTCAATGTGCAGGAAATTACATAATTCTAACTGAGTTAAGCAGGTGATGAAGTCACTGATACGTCCTGGTCTATTTGACAAGGTAAGGTCTAAGGTGTTGGCTCCACGAGTCCGAAAAAGAATACGTTGCTCCATATAATGATCTTGCGTGATGTCAATTAGGACAAGTCCATCAGAGTTTGAGAGATCGTTCCCATCAGTGTTTAGGTGAGTTATCCAGTCTATCTTTCCAAAATTGAGGTTCCCCAAAATGTGAAATCCAGGCTGGTTAAAAACGTGGGTGAGATTTATTAATAAGGTCGAGCTGCTTTCGTAGACTTTGCATTTCATCAATAGGTTGCTGCGGGGGACGGTAGAAACTGCAAAAGTACTGTGGTTGTCCCTTTAAGAATATTTTAGCCCATACACTCTCAGATGCAAAGTTTTCCAGGTCAGGACAAGGAATACGGTCCAAGGGAGATTTTATTGCAAGTAGAACACCCCCTCCACTGAGAGACCTGTCCTTCTTGAAGATGGAGAAGCCCAATTCATGAGTTCAGGGTGCAGATGTCACATCTGAATCAATCTTTGTTTATTGAATAGCAATGACATCCGGTACTTGGACTTCAATAAAGCCTTGTAGATCATTCAATTTGCCACGAATTACTCTTCAAAGTAAAGTAGCATCAAGTCATGCCCGGTTGCAATGTGAACCTCAATGGTTAGGCTAATCTTTCGATGTAAGGTAACTGAGAGCAGTTTGTTGATCCTTTGCGCGTCGCACTTATGAAACATCGAGACTTTTTTCACTATCAAGCCAACAATCCGTCATTTGTTTTATTACACATAACATGAGAATTTTATTCCATAAAGCTCATTTGTACAAATCTATACGCCTTATTTTCACATGTGGAAAAGGCTTATACAGCCAATCAGAATGGCGTACAGCTATTTCACATGTGGAAGTATAACCAATCAACGATAGCGTAAAGGCGTTTCCATGCCAATCACTCGTGCATCTCGTGCGCCTCGTGCAAATCGTACTATGTTATTGAATTAAATTAAATTTGCATTTGGTTCTATTGTTAGTGAGTTTTTGTTTCTAATTTGCGTTCAGAAAACTATTTTAATGAAAATTCTCGTCTTATGTGTAATAAACAGTTCACGACATAGAAAGTGCTTTGTACGGGGTTTTATTCACTCGTTGTTTGTGTCAAAAACCCTCACTCGCTCGTTCCTCGCTCGTTCGGGTTTTTGACACAAACAACTCGTGAATAAAACCCCGTACGCCGCACTTTCTATGACGTAAAGTATATATTCTGTACATACGCGGGGGATCCAATGATATCTCTTCGGGTTTCGGCCCCTGGGACGAATCCCTAAGGGGGCAATAAATTTAATTCGGACAAATTTTAACTTGTAATTAATAGTGGAGCTCAGGCGTGCGAAGCGAGCCAGCGGAGTACCATGGGTAAGATTTTTGGGGAAATTTATCCGTGCGAGAAATTTTGGTTACGACGTCACGCACGTCCGTACGTCCGTTCACCCTTACAGAGACTGTCAGGGTGAGGGTGGGGAGCCAGGACAGCCTCTGGGGACGGGAGTGTTAGGGCAATTTTCCTTCGCGGGAAATTGTGTGGCAGCGTTGCATTTGGCAACCCGTGGTTTTCTGGCGGGAAATCATATTAGTGACGAGAAACGGGATACAGAGCAGGAAAGAGCACGAGAGAAGAGGCCACGAAATTTGAGAAATTAATCGAAGAAATCCTCGAGAGAAGGAGAAGAAGAGAAAAATTCAATGAAAATCAACGTTAAGCTGAGAGAAATAGAGCGAGGGAAAAACACTTAATAACAACGGTTAGCTTTCAGGTAAGCTTAATGTTTTCCTTCTTTAATAATAAGCTTATATGCCTGAAAAAGTTTGCAATTCCTTGTTAATAGAAATTCTGACATAATTCAACGATCACATTTTATAGGCTTTTTGCGTGAAATGGGTATCCAGTTGTGAGCTGCTTTGTTTGGCTATGAAATTGCAGTAGAGTAAGCAATTTTACTACACCTAAGTTTGACTTTTAATTAGTAAAGATTTTTGCTGTTGTTCTGAACTGAAGAGAGAGAGAGTAAAGATTGTCAGTCAAACGGAAAATGTTGTGAAGGAGATTACTGTGTATGTAATTTCAGTTTTAGTTGTTGATTAAAATTGTTAGCTATTGTTTGCAAGGCTTGTTTGTTTACTTCTGTCAGCTCAGAGGTGTTTGATCTGTTTGATCCTTGTCAACTGTACACACTAATGACGATTAATTTGGTACTTAATGCAGAAGCATAATCCATAAGCACTATATTGCTTTCTGGGGTTAAAAACGCTTTTAGGCTTGGCTAAATCTATATAGTATTCTTTTCTTTTGCATACATAGTTGTGTAACCAGTGACTTAAAACTATCCATGATATTACTAGGTGACCCGTTTAAGGATTCTTGTTTTCTGTCTTAAGCCACAGTTAATAGAGGGGACTGGTTTTGAAGCTAGGTAAACATCAGAGGAGCAAACAAAGATGCCAAGATTTAGGTTGGAAAGTCCACCACCGTGCACAATCTTTTGTTTTGCGCTCATACACTATGCATGAATTGCGTATATAACCAACACGTTTCTATTGGTTACTTCCTCAGTACGGAGTAAACAACTATTGTGTTTTGTGCTCGGTCAAGTCCAAAAAAGAGAACAAAAACCTACAACAAAGAAATTTGTCGGGTTTCATAACCATTCCCGTATATTAGCTATCATAATGCTTAAGCTAACCTCAAAGTCACATCAAATAATTTTCTTGTAAAATTGTAATGTAATTTAGAACTGGAAAAAATAAAATAGAATAAAATAATTATCATGTTATTCTCCTTAAGACTGTGCGTACGTACCTTTAGGACACTTGAACCAATGTCCTTGTGTTAAGCCCATAGCTTTGACAATTAGATCTTTTTCTTGTCGGGTCACGTCCTGGTAAAACACCGTTAGATTATGCCGCCGTCGGATCTTCTCAATTCGAGTGGTGTAGCGCTCTCGGTCATCTTTGCCTAATAATTTATGAAATTAAATAATTACACCTCAAACGAAAGTATTAGCATTACCATGTAACACATTCATTTAAAGTCAGTAGCTTCTTTATTATTTGTAACTTTTGTAGGGACAATAACAACAATTTTGGTGGAAGGGTACCGCAAGTTTCGGGCTTTCAGACTTTTAAACCTGTGTTTTGCATACATAATGAATTGTGTTTACACGCTGAAATTTTAAGCTAGTGAGTAAATGACGTCATTTTCTCTAGATCCAACCCTCTGAGGTCCAATCGGACCGTGAAATCCAAAACTCAAAATAAACAGCCTTTGGATAAAACTCAAAGCTCAACATTTTGCCAGTTGGGTGTTAAGCGAACACGCTTTCAAAATCTGAAGAAAAAAAGGAAATGGTTTTTGGATCATAGTACCACTTTGGCTCTCATTCTTTACTTCTATTGTTTTTCCATTTTTTGTTTGGTGTGCGTTCTTTGTTTTTTAGTTTCGATCATAACTTCTAAAAACAGGTTGGTATGAAACGTTGCCTTCTCCGCCTGCCCTTCTTGAACGCAAATCTCCAAATAACGATGATTTGAGAGACGTCTGGGTACGAGACCGGGAAAACGGCATAAGCAGCACATCCTCGATAGAAACCTAGTGCTCTTATTCTTGGGTTTCACTCACGTGATCAACAGCCATTTTTTTCAACGAAAACACAAGAGAACGTTTGCATAACGACTAATTGACTATTGCAATGGCCTTCTTTATGGACTTCCAGACTGTGAAATATCTAAACTGCAGAGGGTACAGAACGCTGCAGCCAGGTTACTAACTTGGAGCCGCAAATATGATCATATTATGCCCGTTTTGCATGATTTACACTGTTTGCCAGTTAAGTATAGAATACATTTTAAAATTTTACTTTTAACTTTTTAAGCACTAAATGGTATGGCACCAGCTTATATTAGCGATTTAATTAATGTAATTATAAGAAAGCATGCACGTTATTCACTGCGCTCCAATTCTGGCATTATTCTATTACATCCAGCTGGGAAAATGAAAAAAACCTTTGGTGACAGATCTTTCAGTGTAGCTGCGCCTACACTGTGGAACGCGCTCCCTACAAGCCTGCTCAATATTGATTCGATTTTAACTTTTAAATCTTGTCTTAAAACATATCTTTTTAAGTTAGCTTTTAGCCTTTAGCGCTTAATTACTTTATTATCATTTTTAGTTTTGTACATATTTAGTATATTTTAATACTGTGATTCACTTTTGATCATTGTATGTTAAAAAGCGCAATATAAACATATAAATTAATTAATTATTTATTTATTTACAATAGAATTCAATTTCCACAGGATTGGGTAGGGACACCAACATGCCTGCCGTTTCTTTCTTTGGGACACCAACATGGCGACCGTGACGTCATGTGAAACCCGAGAATAGCAAATGGCGATAAAAACCTAATACACTTTTGCTGTTCGTTAACCGCAAAGGGATATTCATTCAAGCGAAAACACATTGTCATTAAAGCGAACAGGCATGCAATAACACGAACAGAGTTTCAAGGGTGCGATGGAACGTTCATTAACGTATTTAGCATAGAATTTGACAATCATTAATATGCACGTTTATGTCGATTCATTAGCGTCTTTGTGCAGGCAATCAAAAATTCACAGATACAATAACGTTTTTTTGGACATTCATTAGT
>NC_090874.1:19971622-19974122 GCF_036669935.1 Montipora foliosa | reverse complement strand
TTGAGCTGGATTAACTGCCCCGTGTAAGCTGTAAGGACTGTGATTTTTTCTCTGTCATAGCCTTGAAGGATTAGGTAACGACAAAGGGAGGCCAGGAACTTTGCTTCGTGTTCATTTGATCGGCTCTTTCCCTCCTCCAGAAAATCCTGCAAAAGTAATATTCGGATCGGTATTTTGTCCCACAGCGCACATAGAAGAATGCCAAGAGTCCATATAATATATCCTTTTTTTATCCTCCGATTTTAGAGTAACTTGGTATCTCCGAGCATTTACCTTCCCAACCATAATACACCACAGAGGACAGACCACAACACCGGAAACTACATGCCCTACTCTTTGAGAATAGTGTGTGGGTTCTTTTACGTCCCACAGGGTTATTAACATTGAAGGGTTGTGAGATGGGGCATACGGTTTATCGTCCTTATCCGAGAAGACTTCAAAGTCTAACCATTTGCAGTTGTCATTACAAACGGAGCACTTTCTCCTCGGGTATCTATGCACCCTGAGTGTGTCAAAGCCACGCTCTCCCGCATGGCAGCCCGGAGCTCAACCAACTGAGCTCCCGGTGCCAAGAGTAAGAATCTGGTATCAGGTTTGTCCCCATCAGCGTTAGGTTCGATTACCAGCCGCTGCTTCGGGAAATGAACCAGCGCTCACTCCCAAAATCACGGATGGACGCATGAGGTGAGCCATTGGTAATCTCCGCCAATCAGAAACTCGCCTGCAAAAATCGGTCCAGCATAAATTACATTTTTGGTTGCGACGGTGTTCTTTGACCCAGCGTGTTCGAGCTTTACAATGCTTTCAAGTTACGGAAAACATCCACGATTTCGACAACAGAAATTGTTCGAGAAGCTGCAGAATGGGGATTGTATCGTTTTCTACTGCCTGAGTTCAGAAACTTCATCAATTTTCCAGTTAGCGCCAAGGTCAAAATACGGCTTTCAAATCCATTGCTATTGCAATTTCTTCTCAGACGTCGTTAATGTAAGAGCAAGTAAAAGTCCTCAAGATCGATTGGAATTACTGCTGAGTTTATTGGTGGCAAAACGAGGGGGCCGATGAGGTCGACCGAGAGCTGAAGCGGCCGACGATGTTGTTGATGATTCGCCGGTTAAATTCAAACTCACATTGATCATTTAACCACAAACTCAAGCTCGTATAATCGGGAAACTTCGCACAGGCGTTTTACGCATTGTTATGTAAGTACTGTTTTGTTAAAATCAATGTTTTGGGATGTCTAACGCTACTTTCTCGCAACTATTAACTTCGCATATATTATATTGAATTACGTCACAGACACAATCTACCGCTCACGCGTCCAGGCATCTCTTCTCGGGGAGGATACCCAAACTCGAGTGAGCGGCGGAAATCGAGCCTACATCAGCGTCAAAAAAGTGTATTTTTAAACCACGTTTTGCGAGAAAATAAACAATAGACCAAATCGGCTAACTCAATGTTGTGTGATCTCCCTGGGTTAAAGTTCTTTGTGTATTGTATTTCCATTATAACGTAGCATCGACATTTCAATGATATGGACCTGGAACAAAACGTTTTATTCGGGTTCAACATGGAGTTAGCCGATTTTTATCTATTGTTTATTTCCCCCCAAAACGAGGTTTAAAATAGACACGTTTCTGCCGCTACTGGGGACTAGGCCAAATAGGGGAAATCTTACTCTTGAATGATGGAATCTTGAGAATACTGATAAATAGGAAAGTCATATCAGTAATTTAAGACATAATAAAGGTATAGCTTGATCTTAAAGACAACTCAACGAAAAAATGGTTAATGCACCGGAAACCAAGGACAAGTAAGGCCCTTACCGTTTAACTTGAATAGCTAGAAATTCTAGTGGGAAGGTCAACGAGCAGAGGATGACAAGGGAGTAAAGGGTCCTGACACCCGACACGACACGTTACATTTCTGGTTCATTGCTGCGACAAAAGGCCTCAAATATTCCCACAGAATGATTTCCTCGATAATTTTTGCTATAGCTCCAAACGTCTTTCCTTTCCTATGAAAGTACATTCTTATTTTTAAAAAAAACCACCTCGTACCTCGCCTTGGTCATGATCCACAAAGAACATGTTACGAGCCACGCCCTTGATATTTTCAAAATGTAACACAGATTCGTGGTTCTCCAACTTTGGATTAACATAAATGTGTTCCAACATTTTGGATATTTCTGGCCTCATTCGATGCTGCAAGCGCAACCGCTCAAAAGGCATTCCATTGTTTACCATTCTCTCAAAGAGTGACACATCCAGGTTGTAGTACTTTGCGAGATCAAATACCGTGGGATTGGGACGGAGTTGCTGATGGTCACCAATCAGAATCAAATGCTGACATCCGGGAGTCAAAGAAGTTACAATGTGTGACTCTAGTACTTCAGCGGCTTCCTCCACAATCGTTATTCGAGGCTTCAGTCTTTGCAGAATTCTGCGGAACTTTGCAGCTCCTAAGTGATGCACGGAGATAAAAATTCAGTGCGAGTTTG
>NC_090874.1:19954122-19964122 GCF_036669935.1 Montipora foliosa | reverse complement strand
AAATATCTAAACGTGAAGAAGTTCTCCGCTCTCTTCGTCCTACAAGCTATAGTGTCCTTAAAAAGAGTTACGCCTTAGATGATACTTGGGCTCATTCAGGAGTGGGCTAGATAACAGATGATGTAAAGGATGGCTAGGAGACTTCATTTGACTCATATATTTGTTACACAAGTAGTCTCTTCTATTGTCCAAGCCATCTAATTCACGTCACTGTAAGGCATGAGCATGTGAAACGGCTTCAGGGTAGATTTTGTAGAGTGCCCTTTTTTGAACTCGCTGTATGGCATCGGAAAGGTAGGCAGGAATGGCCTGCCAAACTGGGACAGCGTACTTAGATATATCTTCAGGATGTTGGCTTGGCAACCCCGGCTCTTCGCAGTACTCTAAGCGAATATAACTTTCTACTGGCTTTTTTAGCAATGTACTCGACATGACTATTCCACTTAAGGTCTTTGTCCTTTATAACCCCTAAGATCTTATACGTGTTAACACACTCAATAACATTGCCACCAGTTATTATAGGGTTAATGAGACAGTTAACATTGTGTAAAAATTAATATGCATTTGTTTACACTTAGTTGGATTGAGTCTCGTATTATGAGTCATGGCAAAATTATGAATGTCTGACGCTACAATATTAAGTAAACTAGTAGAGTTCCTTGGAATTATTTCGAGAGCACTAGTATCATCGACGTATCTGATGCGAAGCCGCCAGTCAGACAGCAATAGACCATTTTCGAATTCTCACGGCTGGACTGGATCTAGCATGAAATGGAGGCTAATGCGGGCAAATTTTTTCAAATGCAAATTGATTTGTCAGCATTAGCCTCCACTTCATGCTAGATCCAGTCCAACCGTTAGAATACGAAATTGGCCTATTTGTTAGTCATCATCGTGAAGAGGCTCACACCCGATTTGGTCCTTTGGGGAAGTCCTCCTTTTAGTGTTAACCAATCTGACAAAGTTCCTCCGATTCTAAGTGCCTGCTTCCGGTTTGTCAAGAACGCCGCAATCCAAGCTAGGAGCGCTGGATAAACTTCCAGAATGGCGAGTTCCTGCATCAATATCGAGTGATCAATCAGATCAAACCCCTTCGTGAAATCGGCAAAGATAATCCGCGCAGACGCCTCGTCACTATCAACCGCTTCGTTGATCGCTTGAAGCATATATAAAAGGGCATCGGTTGTGGAGTGGCCCTTGCGAGAGTACTGACGGGGGTCGATCTTGCCGTCCAACCGGGGTAGAAGTCTACCGCAGGTAAAGCCCTCCATAACCTTCGCTAGTGTCCAGGTAAGTGATATAGGCCTTAGATCTTTTTCAATACATTTCCAATACAGCCGGGTGGAACAATTTAGGGATAGGCGCCAAGAACAATAGATAATTTCAGGAGAGATTGTATATATCCCTCCCTTAAAGATTGGTTGTAGATATCACAAACAAGAGGAGCTACCTCCAGAGCAAAGTCTTTCAGGAGCCGGTTAGGAATGTCGTCAGGGCCGGCTGCCTTAGATATTTAGAGCGACGGCAATGAACAGTAGGCCTCATCCTCAGAAATGAGGACATACAGCGGAGGGGCTCCTTGATACAGAGGTGGAAAGTGGTCTATAAGACCAACAAAGTAGCTATAGGCCACTTAAGAAAATACCATATTACTCTTTGTTTGTCCCTCTAAATTTTGCATAAATATTGTTTCCAGTTTCTCTTGGGACTTCTTTTGTCCCATGACAAAACAAAAACACTACTTATGCAAATTGGGGGAGGGGGAAGAGGGGACAAAGAAAGTGGCCTATTGATCTTGTTTGCTAGCAACTTGATATCCTTGTCGTTGTCAAGGAACTGATGGTGCCACTCCTGCTTTGCATCCTGGCCTGCTAATTTTTTTATTTCCCTCCACCATTTCGAGGATTCACTTGCTCAACTTCAGCGACTTTTTTCTCATAGTAGTTATATTTTGCTGTTCTTATTGCACCTTGTACTTTATTTCTCCAATGTCGGTAAGCATCCGAGCCTTTTCTGTGACGAAAAAAGGCAGATTGGCGCTTACCGATCCACAGTTTGATCTTATTAGTGATCCAAGGGCGGTTAGTAGAATGTTTCTTTAACATCTCCTGCGAAAGAAAATTGTTGATAGCACTACCAAGTTCTGACATGAGCAGCTGGAACTTAAGCTCACATGTGGAAGCATTGAGAATTTGGGTCCAGTCCTTTTGAGTTAGCCAGCGTCCAAGCGCACGCCACGCACTATCCAACATATCACGCACAATAGATTTCTTTATTGTGTGAGCAGGCGAGGCAGCTGAGACTGTTTTTGCTAAGATGATACTCTGATGATCCAACCTTCGGTAGCCAAGAAACGGTGAACAGTTTGGATTGCTTGGTAAAGAACTAGTCCAGCGCACCGGTATCGCGGGTTTTGAAAGTTACAAGTTGTTTCAGTTGATTCACTTCAGTTATGTATTCTGCTCGAAATCCGGTTGAGGTGGAATTGAAATCGCCAATTAACACGACAAGGGCATTAGGTTGCTTCAAAAACAGCGCATCAAGGTTCTTTTGTCCATGATCACGCAGAATAACAGTCTCGGGCTCTCGGTTGCTAGGCGAGTGATAAATTACATCTAAGGCAATAGATGCAATTTGCATTGGCAAACTATGAGCTATAATATTAATCGATAGGATAGTAGGTATACCGTACATCTTAGGTTGCTTTAGCTTCTCAACGTTCCTTAACAGCACTCTGTGTGAGCCGTTGGATGTTTTCAGCGTAATAAGCGCTATGTTGTTTACAATCAGCGCGTCCATTAATTATAGTTGGAATAGGATGTCTTCGAGATACATTCCATCCCCTGTTGTTATGCCTGGGTCCACGATATCGCAGTAGACCATAGCGCTTGAGCTGGTGGAAGTGAACCCCGGCATCCTAGTCATATTTGCGAGGTCGAAGAGCAAATAAATCCGGACGGCTATAAACTCTACGGGCCGTTGGCAATGGCTGCTTGCAAGGAACATTCGCAGTACTTGGCGTACGAGGCCAAAGGTCAGTCAGTGTTGAAAAGGAAAGCGGGCCCGGTTTGGCCTGGATATCCATGAAAACTGTAAGGTCTCTCGGTGGCAGGCACATACAGATGAAACCATGCTTTTTCCATTCAACGACTTGCCTCGAAGGAGTGTTAACCAAGTTGGATCGCTTTAGCACTAGGTCGATCCTTGTAGGCAAATATTCTGAGAATAGACGCGCTTTAGATAGAATGCATGCCCCAGCTGTGAGGCGGACGCCAAATGGAAGGATAAATGATAGCTAGAGAGCTAAGAAGTACAATAAAATTGCAGAGCTAAAAATCGTGGCGGCCATCTTAGCAGGCATGCATAGGCTTACATGCATTTCTGGACTTACCGCCCTAAAACAACATCTTTGATTTGAACTGCGGTTCATAAATCAACAAATCTGTTTTGGACAAGTTCAAGAAGATGTTGTAACTGAAGGTTTTTTAGAGTGACCAGCACTTTAAGTAAAGTTGACCAAACAACTTACCATTCTGACTCTGCTATCTGGCATAACGTCTTTCTTGCTCAATTCTTGTATTATTGTACTTTTCAGCTTTCTTCTCAGCCTCTTGGGGTTATTAAGTTGAAAGCCATCGGGGTCAACGCTTCCACTCAAATCAATATGCACAACTTTGAGTCTTCCTTTCAACGCCGCAAACGGCTCCGCACGGATAACTCTGACGTCATCATTGTCCAGGATCCTCATATCTTGCATGACAGCTGCTTCGTACAGTACATCAGCTTCTTCTTCTTCTCCTTCTTCCTCTTCTCCGAAAAAGCCATCTTTCTCTTCCTCCGCCTCAGCTCCGCCTTAAAAAAAGCATACGGTGAAAATTCAATTGCTTTATGTTGAAAAAAAAAACCATTGTCATTTGTCTCCTTTTTTAGGTGGTCACGCAACGCTTCAACGAGAATGGCTGCCTGGTGAAACAAAATAATTTCCCATTTCCCGCTGGATATGAATGGTTCGCATGAAGACACATATCCTGCAGAGGGTTAAAAATAATCTTGGAAATCCCATGCCGAAAAGAATCGATCATACTCAGAACAGATATAAGCGGCCAAATCGTCCAATTTCTAAGTAGAAAGCGTTAGAAAACATATTGAGTACCAGGGCAAATTTCCAATTTCAAAACTGTCGCTTTCGAAGAACTTTACGGTACCCCTCGTTCTGTGCCCACTGGGACATACAAAGGCTTTCATAAAGATCAAGCCCTGGCTAGGAAGAAATGATTGTTTAGACAGCCTGGATTTTTTTGGCTTGTCTGCACGTCTTGGAATTGTCTATGTGTTGGAATTACCCTGATTTTGCTTTTGATTCAAATCAAGGATGTCGAAAATACCTTGTGGAGCGATTCCACCCACTGCTCGTACAGCGTCTCGTCCCAGAGATTCAGCAAAAATATGGAGATCTGCAACCATTCCCAGAAAACAATCACCTTGTCTGCTGTCTGCTAAAGCTCCAATTCTAATGGAAAACTGTGTGGCCAGCTCCATTTTTTTGCCTATGAACTTCGCGTCGACTTTATTTCCCTGATGCCAAAGACGTGCAATTCCGGAGTCGTGATCATATGAAGCGCCAATAAAGTTCCAGGCGTTTATGATTAAGACGGCTTTACTGACTTCAGGACGTTGAGAAAAATCTCTCCACGTGAAGCGGGCGGTCAGAATTCCTTTTCCATCAACCATTCCTTCTTGCCATATCTGGACTCCCAAACCGTTTTCTTGGAAGCTGACGATTGGCCCCCGGTTTCCAGACGGGAAAACATGCATCAAAAGTGTGATCGACGTCCTGGTGTCGAGGTCACTTCCGGGACCGTTCGGGATCTCAATGTATGAATCAGGTGTCCCCAGAAGCTGAATAGAGCGATTTTGATCCCATGCCCAGATTGTGCGGCGGGAAAAAGTAGCCAGGTTGCCTCGTGAAATCCGGTCCAGTCCTTGGAAGACTTGGTTGAGAGGAAAAACGGCTACGGGTTGCGCAGAAGCTAGGGAAAAAAAGAAAATTAAGAAAGTTGAGTGCCTTTCCATATGTCTGGATGATTGGGAAAACTAGATGCTACGTGAGCGTAAACTGGTTATAGCTTGGTATGAAAGTGTCACGCAAAGAGACCAGTAGAAAATTCAAAATGCTGTATTTTCGAAACGAAAGACGTCACGGAACTGAAAACTTGGAAAATGATTTCAGAAGATCTTTTAGAGTTAGATGACGTCACTGTGCAAACCATCTAGAGCTTCTTGTTTGTAAATAATTGTTGCATAAGTTATATTTGGTCAAGAAAGTAAAAATTCACCTAAATGCGCAGTAGATAAGCTTAAAGAAATATTGTTGGTTTCCCAAATTAACTTCATTTTACACCAGAATGACTAAACAGCAAGAATTCCTGTAATCTTTAAGAAAACTGCTCCCATATAAAATTTCAACCCACGCATGCAAATTAGTTAATATTTGCACAACACGATAAATCCACAAAGGCAGAAAAATCTCACTAAAAACTTTTCCAGCCAAAAATTTTATTGAAACATACTGGCTATTAGAGGCAACAAACGCTTCCTATTTCATTCAGTGCGTGCAAACAAACAGCACATTCCGTGTCATAAACCATACCCAACTAAATACACTTCTCACCGGAGTTCAGGATCAAAGCCTATTCTGAAGAACCTTTCCCTTGAATAATGACGCATAAAATAGACAACAAGCTTTCTTTCAAATAATTATTGAATGTCAAGAATTAGTCACATTTCCATTTTTACTGATTTGTCCTGAAGACTGCGCAGAGTTGAGTGCAAATGAATATAAATAGCCAGACAACTGAGATAACACAGATACATTCAAGGTGTTTGTCTGGTTGGGTATGGGTTTTACAAACTCATTGAAGGAATCGAAGTTATTACCAAAGAATTTGCCATTTGGTTTCAGTTTTGTACATAACATCACAGTTTGTAAAATATTTAGAAATACACATCACTGCTCGACGCCAAAAGATGCGTGTGTTGTCAAAGTCCATTATTCGTCGCTTTGAAAATACCAGATGTTTATTTTTCACCGCCTGTCTTGTTTATCGAATCGACTTTCCATTGTTGAGCTCCATAAGCGTATATTTTGTTTAAAGATTCACGAAAACGCCATTCGCGTTACATCGACTTCGATGCCATTGCAGGTTAAATAAATATTCTACTGTGTGCACCGGATAAAATTTACGCATTTCTACTTCCTCCTGAAACCTACCAAAACTACGCGCAGAAGATTCTAGGTACAAAGACAATATTTAGCAGGGAAGTGACAAGAAAGACCCTATTGCGCAACTTCTCCGATTTCCGACACAGAAAGAAAATAAAACGGAGAAATGCAATGCGGTTTTCGATTGGATTGCAGAGATTCCAACCCTCCCGTTTTGGCCGGAAACCTCCCGTTTACGGCGAAGATTTCCGGCCTCCCATTTTCGCATAATATTCTCCTGGGTTTTGAAACTCTTCCTTGCCGTTTATCTGTGGTTTTTCAACCATTTTCACCCTTTTGTCATGGTAGCATGAGCCTGCGACAATTTTGAGCGAGGTAAGTGTGGTACTGGATTGCCTCGACTTTGTGCAAGGTTTGCGTTCATTCGTGGGACCAATAGGCCTTAGCTTTTACTACCTGTTAAAAACTCCACTATTCTCCATTGACTGTGATATGCAGGAAATGGCATCTTTAGAGGCACATATCTCAATTTTTTTCCTGGGGACACATGCCCCCGGAACTCCCTAGAGACTCGCGCCTAAGGCGCTCGTGGGCGCGGTTTCGCCGCTCCTAAAACCTCCCTTCATTTAGTATATGTGGCAACCCAGTAATAACACAGTCGTCCCTTGTATAATTCAGGCCAGTTGAAAGGGAAATTTTGTAGATTACTGTGATTCTCGGCCTAAACGTTAGAGCGAGCTCATATTTGGCATATTTGAATGGTAAATTCGCGTACTTCCTCGCACAATTTCTAGCACACTCGGAAAAGAGTTTGCACTGAATAATGATAATAATAACCAGAGCTACAGTCAACTCGCGTTATAGAGGACTCCCTCGGGACCGCGATTTGGTGTCCGTAATAGAGAGAATCCGTAATAGCGGGGTGCGAGAAAATTTTATTTTAAACCATATTTACGGAAGAGGGTCACATGTGCGTGTATTTTCATTAACTCCAGTACCTTTTTCAGACCCGTTGTCGCAAGTAAAGAGCGTCAGAACTTTATTTACAAACAGAACAGAACTTAAAGAACAGGAGTTACGTACTCTTTGTATACTGTAGTTCTTCTAAGTAAGTATAAAATAAATCATATCGTATGTTGCAGCAATGTCCACAAATGCATCGTTTTGGTTTCCTACTGTGCTGAAGTACAGTAATCTACATTTCTAAAAAAGTTGTTTCAAGGAAAAACCTGAACATCAGCTATTGATTGCATCAGCTATCAGATTGCCTTATATATCGTTCCAATCGGCTCTGTATACTTCTCATTTGAATTGCAACTTTCCTCACCTTGTCGCCAAGGACACTAAATTCATTAGCAACCTTAAACTCCCCTCTATGAATCAAAAAGGCAGAAATATTTTGGACACTGTCCAGAACGTCCTTGAAACTTTTCAAAGTGGTTGTTTCGTTTGAGCGTTCGCCTTCACCTGGGATATCTTCCTTTTCCATTTCATTCTCGTCGTCACTCTCTATTTCCATGACATCGTGAGAAGTACCAATGGCTTCCAGCAGCTGTTGTTCGATAAGAAGACTGTAACAGGCTGGAAGTTCGTTATCAGACTCCAAGTAAGTACTGATTCCACTTCCAGGTGCAACTTGTTGGACAAGATTCTCCAGTTCCTCATCGACCGAGACATCAAGATCAGCAAAGGGATCCTCCTCTCCTGTCACAGTACTGACGGTAGCTACTTCTGAGAAAAAGCTGGAAATTCCAGCTGCTGCAAAACATTTGGTAATGGTATTGTTCTCAACCTTAGACCAAGAAGTCCCCATCCACCTTATGGCTTGCAGCACGTCCAATGTTTTGGCAATGTCTGTTGCACGGTCGTGGTCTGTGGTCATTGTAATAATATGACGAAGTAACAACTTTCTGTAAATGGACTTTAAAGTTCTGGATTATTCCGAAATCTAAAGGTTGCAGCTGGACGTGCAGTTTACGGAAAAAACACAAGTTTAATATTGGAATAGCGTCCCTTGAGATCATAGGGGTGACATCCAGAAGAGTCAATATGAATAAAGGTATTGATCGATTCTGGGCCTTGAAAGAGCTGTTCAACTGATTGAGGAGCTTGTGAAGGAAGATCATCTTTGTTTATATTCTTCAGGCACCTTGGATTCGCATACTTTCCGATTACAACTGGTTTTCTCCTTTCCCCAGGAGCAGAAACAAATTAAGCAACAGTTAAACCGCTCATTTAACTTCTTGCCTCCTTTGCATTTCTTTGCTTTCTCCGAAAGGCTCTTATCCGGAAGTGCGCGGTAAAAGCAGCCAGTTTCATCCCTGTTCCAGATGTCTTGCATCTCATATTCAGAGATAATAGACCCAAGACGCTCTCTCCAAGAGTACACTGTAGCCCCTGGCACATCAGCAGATTCACCACAGAGTTTGTGTTGCGAAAGGTTGTTGCGCTCTTTAAATCTCGTAAGCCAGCCGCTTGACGTCTTGAACTCAGGGTAGCCAAGTTTCTCTGCTGCTTTCACTGCAAACTCCTGAATTAAACTGGAATGCGTTTCTCGGTTTTCTTCTTGAACCATTCCCATACAGCATCATTCATGTCCGAGTATTGTGAAGTACGGTTACGCTTCTTCGCACTGGAAAATCCTCTTTCGTACTCCTCTCTTAAAAGAGTCTTCTGTTTCAGAATGTTAGTTACTTGTGTTTTCCACAACCGAATTTCTCAGCAAGTTTGCTACTCCTGTCAATCATTTGCTATTTTCGTATTCTTCTGCGATTTGAAAACGTTTTTCTAAAGGTAATTCATTCCGTTTTGTTTTATCTTTTGGCATGATTCAATGGTGTCTCCAATAGAACACAGCCTGGTCAACACACGCTTGCTGCAGAAGACCACGTGTAAACTTGACATGTACCGGATGTATCAGTTGCAATTTATACACTAAAGAATTTACATACAGTATGCATTTTAGTCACATGTTTTAAATATTTCACACACACGACCGTTCTGTGTGGTCACGCTAGAGATCCGAAGATCGCTGTGCTTCTGTCAAGAGCAAACCAAACTCATTTTGTGCAATTTTTATTTACTGTACCGGTTATGACCAGTCCTCAAATTGGAAGAGTTGAAAGCAAAGAGCACTACTCGTGGATGCGAGGCCACCATGCTTGAAAGGATATTTTCAGGGTGACCCGAAAACACTGAGCCCCGGTCCGTGGACCCCCTACGGACCGGATCCACGGACTGCCTTACGGACCGGTCCACGGACTACCCCTACGGCCCCCTCTACGGACCACCCCAAAACAACACAGAATAAAAAATAAAGAAAGAAAGATAAATAACAACTGAAAATTTGTTTATACAGGTTGTCTGGATAGACCACTCGTGTCGGCGAAATCTCAGCCGTTACGCTCCGCAAATCAGACGAAGGCTCAGGTATTGCCTTTTCCTTCGCTGTTGACCGGAGTGCTTCGAAAAAGACCGATACTGTAATATCTAAGTTCCTTCCGCCATTTTGTTCGGAACAGAGAGATCGTGAAGCCTGGGGCGAGTTCATAAACCCGCGGGAGAATGATCCGAATAAAATGGCGGAGGGAAAATCTAACTTACTTATTATTGGTCTTTGTAGAAGCATTCCGGTCCACGGACCGGGGATCAGTGTTTTCGGGTCACCCTTTTTATTCTGTGTTGTTTTGGGGTGGTCCGTAGAGGGGGTCCGTAAGGGTAGTCCGTGGACCCGGTCCGTTAGGGGGTCCACGGACCGGGGATCAGTGTTTTCGGGTC
>NC_090874.1:19926622-19931622 GCF_036669935.1 Montipora foliosa | reverse complement strand
TAAAATACATGACAATGTATGGCGTTCTTTCTCAAATTGAAGCTTAAGTGCCCTTTTCACGGTTAGTTTTTCTTATTTTCATTACAATGTAATCCAACGTGGATGCGAGGCAATTTCGGGTTAAAACTACAAAATAGCCCGAAATTGCCTCACATACATGCTATATTATATTGTACTGCAAATGAAAAAAACTAACCGTGAAAAGGGCCATTATCTCTCAAAATTGCATGGTTACCCCCAATTTTCTTTTTGGATACCAAGAGTACTTACTGAGATCCACTTTCTCCGGATAGCTTTAAAACGCGCAAAAATACACCGGTATTAGTATGCATCACCAATAGGAAACCTGAGTATCTCGAGATGCGCAGAACGTATGCGTAATAACAACTATTATAGTAGGCGCCGTCCTTAAGTCTAAGCATTTGCTATCCGTTTCCAACAGTAAGGTAAGTGTAATGGTTAGCATTATTTTTTGGTGGGGTTAACTGCAGCTGTTTATCTTTACTAGAGGACTGGAGTATGTGGAAAACTTTATGACATTAATTGCCTTAATTCGCGGAATCAATGTCAGTGATGTTGAACTTGGGAAGAGGAGAGCAAGGGGTATCTTCGTGTCGCTAATCAAAAGCGCTGTCCATCTAATTAAGGCGCCCCTAACCCCAAAATATTTTTTTCGCTAAAATGAATCTTTGTACCTGCTCGAAACGCATGCGGCTTTTTTCCTTTTTCTATCTAATCCTGCCTTTTTATTGGCTTCAAAACTTGCGAAAAACCAAGCATCTTCTGTTCACGACCGAGTCAGAAGGGGAGTGGGTCTATTCCTGATATGACGTCACAAACTGATTTACATCGCATTAACTCTTTGTAAACATGCATGCAAAGTAGATTGTGACGTCAAATCAGGAATAGACCCACTCCCCTTCCGACTCGGCCGTGAACAGAAGATACTTGGCTTTTCGCAAGTTTTGAAGCTTATAAAGAGGCAGGATTTGTTAGAAAAAGGAAAAAATGACCGCAATGCGTTTCGAACAGGTGCAAAGATTTCTTTTGGCGAAAAAAAATTTTTGGGGTCAGGGGCACTTTAAGTGCATTCCCGGAGCATCTCTAAGTAAACCTAAAACTATTGGGTTCTCTTAAAAGTCAGCCAGACGTAATATAATGGGCTTGGATGGGATGGGTTGTGAGACAGAAAATGCAATGAAACTGAGCAAGATGGAATTATAAAAGGTGGAATAGAATGGAAGGAGACAACAGATGGATAACGAAATCGCAATGGAAAACTAGTTTGCTTTTGAAAAAAAAAATGTCAATAGATAGCATACCGACTTTCTTCTCTCATGATGGGCGTGAAGTCAAAAGTCACTCGTTCACGAAATCTGTTCCTCAGATACGCCGGTGCTTCAACTTCTTTCTCGCAATTGACAATATACTTCTGTTTAATAAAACAAACACAGAAATCCGATCAAGAATGCTGCAGCCAACTCGACATTCAGAATATTATTGAAAATTTAAAATTACAAGTCACAAAGATTCTGTAAATAAAAAGGGAGGTCCTTCTTTTTATGCGATGGTTCTACGGTTCCCTTTCAATATTGAGTAGGCCTTATGCAATTTCAGTCCATTCTCTATAAGAATTTTGAAATAATCATTAAAACTTGTAAGGGTGGCTTTGCCACGCCAAATTAGCTTCTTCTCTCCAGTAGAGCGAATAATTGCCTCTAATTAAATATTAAAAAAAAGCAAACATGCACATGTCATCCAATGCGCTGGAGTTCACTTAAATAAAACTATATTACTGTTACGGAAGGTAAGGGTGGAAATTGATTAAATTTTGAAAATAAATAGGCTCTTTTTTCCTCAAAATCGCGCACCTAATACATGGAAAATTTTTTCTCCACCACTTTGCCCGAAAAACAGCGAGGCTCCCATGACATAGCCCCTTGACTGAGTATCCATTACCTGCAAAGGAAGATGCGCTGGATCAACTTCTTTTAGTCCCTCCAGGATGTGGCGATACGCTTCAAAGTACACGGTGCTTTCTACCATTTGGTACACGTCTCCTGATTCAAGTCTCAACATATCAGATAGATTAATGAACTGTATCTGCACTATTCCCTAAAAATAGGAAAAAAACTCTTTACTAAACTTATAGTTCTGCTAAACATAAAAGCCCCCTTTAATCTAACCTTTGTGCCGTTACAAAACGATAGTTGACGTTTTGACCAAAAGAAACACGTCGTGAAGTTCGTCAAAATTGAGTTTACGTCTGCATAGCTGCTGCACATAAGGGTAGGTATCGGGAGGAGTCGCCGAGCGATTTATTGGAACTATTGGATATATTATTAATTAATCACCTGTTGGAGGTCTTTAACATCGCGATTAGCCACAGTGGCAAAGACAAAACTTTCAAACTTGTCCTTTGACAGACACATAAGCGAGCCAAAGATCAGTCGCTTGCTGTTCTCCCAGCGGACATTCCTCAGCCTAGTATTGTCAAATTTGACTTTGTACTGTAATCCGTTTGATGTACAGATAGGATACAAAATTTGGACGTCTTTATACACGCGGATGTCCTGCAAGGCACCAATCTTAGGAGAACCGATACGTTCCAACAGCTGCGCGATCCCTTCACGGAGGGGCCTTACGAAGTCTTCCCGAAGGAGCCGAAATTGAACGTCTAAATAATGCTCTGAGCTGTTGTAGCTCCCGTCTACTTTGTTCCTTCTGAGAAAGGGTCGCTCTCCGGACAACACGTCCGCTTGAGTTGGAACAACGCTAAGCGTCCGAAAATCGTCCGGCGGGTTGTCATCATCATTCAGTCCAGCTAAGATAGGATGGAAAGTTTGTCAGGGTACATCTTTCATCAATTTGCATTAATTATCTAAGTGATAGACAAGTGCAAAATGAGGAGGACACATGTCTACAGACACCATAAGAGTTTGGAATTCTCTCAACTTTGTTTCGCTTGCAGTTGAGAAGGAGAACGAGAACGATAATGATGACGATGATGATATGCAATGTTTAAAAATTTTATCGGGGTTTAAAAACAAGAGGCGTAGCCGAGTGTTTTTAGACCCGATAAAAAACGTGCCTGCGAGTTTTTTGAACGGCTTAAAAACATTCCACAAAGAGCGTGTCACTCTGGACTCAAAACAATGGTTCAAATTGTGAGAGATGAATATTAGCATACAAGAAAAACAAGCTATGCCTTATTAGTATCACCCAACTAGTGGACTAATGCAAATCCTGCATTTGGATTGGCTACGCTACTAGAGGACTATTAGTAATAGTCCTCGAGTAGCGAAAGGCGTGAGGCTTTCTTTCGTTTTATTCCTAAATAAATATATTTTCAACTTGCATTTGCTAACTTTATTACTGCCTTTTCTGTCCGACTAGTTGGGTGACACTAAAACAATTAGACCCTTCGCCCTCAAGGGCCACGTAGCCCTTGCGGGCGCTGTGTCCACCCGTAGCCCTTGCGCGCCTTCGGCGCGCGCGCGGAGCTCCGCTAATAATGCATTTCTAATTATTTTTATCGGATAGAGCGAAATATGGGGCTCTCTTATCTCATATTCTTTTGCTTGAAAAGAATAAACTAGTATACTGATGCCACTTTCAGAGGGAAAACCTCAGAACCTTGTCACATTTAGTTCTAAATGCTTTCGAAATGCAGATTTTTTTATATTGCCATTCATGTGAAGCGATCCCCTTAAAGTAGTGCTTGTAGGCTTACCGTTACTACTCGAAGCAAATTAGCGACCTTTGTATTGACTTATCCGTTCTGACGAGCGTAAAACAGAAAAAAATTCAACCTCTGAACCAACTGCGCATGCTCGCAACTGAAAACTAATATATGAGCTGGTACTGCAATCTAAGGGTGGTTGTCATTTTACACACTGTAACCTGACACTCGACTAACGGCCGTAATGCCGCCTTCTCATATCACATTGAAGTTGAGGATTGAGTGTATTACTTTTAGCCTGTACCAGGCTCTCAGTTGGTGAGGACGAGCGAATTAAACGAAAAAAATGGTCCGGATCGAGACGGAAAAAGCGAGCGCGAGGAGGAGTACGATCCGAACCATTTTTTCGTTCGTCCCCACCAACCGAGAGCCTGGAAGTGGCAAAGGCAGTTTAGCTGCTTATTCAGTTTAAAGCTGCTTTTTGGAGTGTATTTAATCCAGCCAAACTTGTTCTGAAGGCTTTTCCGCCGGGGGAAGGGCGGGCTCTGGAAAGAAGCTTGCATTCATGGAAAAAAGGAAATCATACCATCTCTCCGTGGTCTTCTTCTCGATTGCTTTTCCTCCTCCCGTTTCTTTAAGTCTTCCGCCTTTTGGGTTCTTAGTTTAAAGAGCTCTTCCGCGTCCTTTAAGAGAGAATTTCTATCCACCTGATTTCCATCTATTTGTTCCGTGTCGGATAAAAACATGACTCCACAATACAACTCAGCCACTGGAAGATCGGCATAGCAGTTCGGGAATCTCCGGAGCAACTCATTCATGATTTTTATGACATTGTTTAAAAACGTAGCGATGTTTGTGGCAGGCATTCTGCAAGCACTTATCCTATTAAGGAACGTTCTTAGGTGGAGTGCAAAGAATGGGGATTTCGGTAGTAAGTTTAATAGCTTAATAAGGTATTCCTTTGAGCTGCAAGCGCACGCTTTGGCAAGGATGCTTGTGATCAGAACGACCATGTCATCCTTCATGCCCGACTGTTGGAGCAAAAGTTCTGTAGCAGGAAAACATCGGGTGGATGTTAAATCAAGAACGATTTCATCAGGGGCTTTCGTATCCAGCTCCTCTAGTGCCTTGAATCCAAGCCTAACTTGGTAAGGTCGTCCTTCTCCACTTCGCCCCCCTCTTCCACGAGTCGCTCCTCCGCGCCAACCTCTTCCACGCCCCCTACCTCTGCCTCCGACTGTACCACCCCCGAAGGAACCTAAAGAGTGAGGTCGGTTAATAAGGCCAGTGTGGCGTCCTTGCTCACGTGCGACTGCGC
>NC_090874.1:19904122-19921622 GCF_036669935.1 Montipora foliosa | reverse complement strand
ATATGGAATAAAGCGCTGCGTTACTGTGAGCGTTAGCCCTACCAATGGAAATGGGCCCATTTCCATTAGTACGGCTAACGCTCACATGGTTCATATGGGGTAGAAACCTAGCACTTCACATTACACTCTAATCAGTAAAGTCTGTTCAAAATATAAGTGCTACACGGCCAACGTTTGCAAAAACGTACTCCTTCCTCGTATTTTTTTCTAAAGACGACAGGAATTTTTTCTTTCTGACAAACGATTAATAGGCTGGTAGCCAGGTTTTTAACCTCAGAAAAAGATCTGTTTAGTTGCATGAACTTGTGAGCCAAAGGGCCTCTGCTGGCTCGACCTCTGAGTGACCCCTTAAATGGTCTTAATGACCCCCTACTTGAAAAAAATGACTGGAACGCTACAGTTCAATACCACCCAACTCAGTCCCTTCTGTTTTTGAGCAAGACGTCCCACAGGCAACCCAGTGTACGCTCATGGGGCGTCTAGTTCTTATAAATCTGAACCGAATCGAAAGTGAAATTATGCAGTTTCGGTTTACTAACCACGTTAGCGGGTAAGAAAGGGGACGACATTTTATTTCATCAGACACAGATGAGGTGTTTCACTTTACTCTAGGCTTGGTTCCTTCTTCATATAATCGAAATTAAAATAATCAAGAAACTGAGGAACAATGAGCTGTGGAAATTGCGCCATATAAGAATATCTAATGTATTAACTATTGTAGTAAAACAGATTTTATTTCTCGACGAGTGAGCTGTAAACGTACAACCGAACACGAAAATCGTACTTCGCTGGACAAAATAAATAAATGCTATGCTCGCAGAATATTCATATGATTGACTGTCTGAGGATGGCGACTGAAATAAATGACCAAACATGTGTTAAAGCAAACAAGTCTTAAAGCGTTTTTGAAATCGCTAGCAACTGGAGAGGAAGTGTTTTCCTGAATCAATTACAAGGATCGTTCGAATTGCAGGGGTTGAAGTAAACCAAGCTTACAACATGATAAGCTTATTATTGATGATTACTAAATTATAGTTTACCTGCGAATGGTCGCGAAAATTCGAGTTTCCACTGTAGATTCTGTCAGATCGATCAACTCTGTCAATCAGTGATGTCCGCAAAGAGCTATATAGTCTGTAAAAATTGGTTCGAATCTTTTTAAAAGGCTGCAAACTTTTCTTTTCACTATGGGATTTCCCCAAGGAAGTACATATTTTTTTGCGGAGAATATATTTATACAATACTTTTAGCCAATGAACTGTGGCCACCTTTTCTGAGAAATCGAAATTGGATTTCCGGGAAGTAAAGGGAATAACTGTGACGTGCCTGTTCACATTTTTATGATACAACTTATCTTGTGACTTTAATAAGGGGCTATATCAAGGAAGTGCAGTTTATTTTGTTTAGTTTTGCCAGAAATTACTTTTAAACAATCAAACTCAAAGCATCGTGACAAAAAAAAAGTCTGTTGAACATACACAATTTAAGGTGGTTTAACAGTTTTTAATTCCCCATTATCTTTTAGATATTTTTGCAAGAGTCAAGGTAAACCACAGAAGAGTTTATTTTCGCATTTTGGCTAAGGTTGCTGTCTTGCTGTGGCAACGGGGCTGGTTAAAAACAAGGCTCATAAAATGGTTTTTGTTCATTTCAAAATACCACAGTCGTTAGATTTCTACATGATTTGATGGAAAGGTGTAATGTATTTGCGTAAACTGAGGCGCAAGGCTTTGTGGAGCCCGTCCATTCAGGCCGAAGAAAAACAAAGGAGACTAACGTTAAGCATCCGCCTCATCACCCCGAAGAACATGAGAAATGGCGGATGTAGTGCTGGCATCGTTAATATTCATCGCATGTTTCCAAAAGGACGTCACACAATGAATGCAAAGATGATGAGTCATTTGAAATACTTCAGCATTACCTTATCTTTATGACTGATACTGTTTCAATACAACGGGAAATACGGCGAAGGATCACAAATCAGGTAACTCTATATCAAAATTAAGAATGCGGTCATGCTGTGTTAAGTGTAAATGAATTTGAGAAAAACGTCTAAAATTCCGTCAAACTTAGTTTTTTTCAAGTGTAACTTGACATAACCCAGAACGCCATTTTTGTCCGTTCAATTCCAAATGCATTTTGGATAGTTCTTCTCAGTTTGGACAGGTAAACGGAAGATATTGAAAAGTTGAAAAATCTACTTTTAAATAGTTATCTTCTTTTTGGTAAATTGTATAGCCAAAGGATATGAAATAGTCCAGTTTCGAGTTCGCCATGACCGATGAATAAAAGCACCGAGAGCTCATTTTTACGAGGTTAGCCTCCAACTAAAGTGAACATATTCACAAATTCCAGCGAGATGACCTATTAACTTTACAACTATTTCTATTGGTTAATTTTCAAATTTCGGGTATCTTTCCTGCCGGTTTTTGTGAATATTTTACTTTACGTCGAGACTAACCCTGTATCAATGTGTCATTGGTGTTCGTATTCAGCGGTAACTCGGTAAAATTCGAAAAGAGACTATTGTTGCGGACATTGTTGTCGAAAAGTGCGTAATAGTACGAAGATTCCAAGATTAAAAAGTAAAAAAGAAAGCAACTTAAAGTGAAGGGTGATGTTTAACCCTTCGCAATAATGCCCACAGCAATTTCATATCCTTGGGCTATGCTAATTTACCAACTTAATCAGGCCATTGACGTCGAGACATACCCGCGAATGCTAAACTGAACAAGAGCTTGGCGGACCGTGTGTTCACAGTTAAAACTGACTGAAAATCTGGAGAGAGAGAGAGAGAGAGAGAGAGAGAGAGATAGAGCGGGGGGGAGAGGGATCATGAGCATACATGAGATCAATGGCTTTGGTAACGAGATGGTAAATGACGCTTCTGTAGGAACATTGTGACCCCATATGATTGTAAACAAGCTTCAGTCAAAAGGACCTTTCCCATTTCACCGATGAAAGTTGACATAGAGATTTAGCAAATCGGATCCAGACCTCTCACTTTATTCTTCCAATATCCAATAGTTTGACTGCTTACAGATACGTCAGAACTAAATGCTAACCATTTGAGATAGTTTCTCCGACAAAATATATACTGTTGCCCATCTTCTACCAAGTTCAGCGATTCTTTTTACAAGGGTGGCTGGTCTCCCGAACGTGGGGACAATTCTATCGTGTTATTATTTCGAAACTGTGCCTTACGTCACTCTCTTTGAAGATTGTCAAAGAGTTCCATGCAACTTAGGAATATATATAAATAATCAGAGCCGAATCCTCACCTCTGGAGAGGAGAAGAGTAATTACATCTTTATTTTTAATTGTTCTTTTTTTTTTTCCCCGAGAGGTTTTTAGTGTCGATATTCTCTACGGCCCTCGAGTTCAGCACGCATTACTACTTTTAAGAAATTCTCACCTTTCTCAGTAGTTTCTGAGAAATGTTCTTCGGTCTTCCTAAAAATCTATGTTAAAAATCCATATTACAATTCTCCTGTTAAAATATGGACAAAACTCTAATAACTAAGGCTTCCTTCCCAGCGTTGTTTGGCCAAGTCTTGAAACTGAAAAAGATACTAATAAAGAAATGATATGAGTTGCTTGTGGTGAATTTGTTACATTTTTCCGCTTTTGACACTAAACGTGTCCTCACCATAATTACTCGCTCGGTCGATTTGAAATAACTCGCCAAAAAGTAATATTAAGTGACTGTTTAAAATGATAACAAGTATAAAGTACCCACTGCTTAAAGCAAAGGAAAAGACAAAACACTAAATAAACTTCCTACTTGAAAATTAATTTAGTTAAAATTGTTTATTCGATGCAGAGTGTTCATTGTGACGTTTGGAGTTCATATTGAAAGCGAAATTATTGAACTCTATTCATATCAGTTGTTATTCAAATGTCTCAGTCAATAAAAAAAAAAGAAAGAACTGACGGCTTAGGTTGGCTCATTACTCGTCACTCATCTTCTCTACGTGTGCGGGGCATAATGCCACAATGTCAATAATAAGTTCACAAGTCGCTTATGCAAACAACGACGTCTGCAGATTCAATTGCAGATTCCCCTAAACATCTCTTCCTGTGCAAAATACTCATTTCATATAATGCGACGACGGGTCGCGGAGAAAAGTACTTCGAGCGCATTGTCATGGAGTCTGTATTAAGAAAACAATTATCGAAACTGAAGAGGTTAACAGACATTCTTCTGTCATTCAAATATACTAATCACAGGAACAAAGGCACTTTGTTTCGGCAGTCATTGAGGTTCTGGTTTTCACATTGCACAACAGGTGACGTCATTGATATCTTCAACACTGAAGTCTAAGCACGACGTCATCAACGAAAAACTGCATATGCTATACTTTTAACACTTAAAATGATAAATTGTAAAAACATACAAACTACACTTATGCGAACGTGTCCCCGTCATCTCCGCGCAGTAAGTCAGCCAGGTAAGAGGTGAATCCAGAAAAAACTCTAAAAAGCCGAAGTCTGTTACCCGTCCCGAAATGTTTGGGACCCGAAAAAGCCATTTACGAAACGGCCATCCGTTTGTTCTGATAGGCTAGCCTCTTAACATGTTTTCAAGATGAAGAAAGGCAAAATCATGATTGTGGACTTTGATGACTTGGAATTTCTGTGTTCTTTAGTTTCAGAGGAAATTGTGACACCCGAAAAAGGCTCGAGAACATTCGGGACTGAAACGGGGACTGGGGCCCGTTTCTCGAAAGTCCCGAAACTTTCCGGGCTATTTTTGGGTGTCGAAATTCCCTCTGTATCTCAAGAACGGAGAGGATTTAATTCGTCAAACTTCACTGTCATTTTGCTTTTTGTTACATTGAAAACATGTCAAAAGATCGGTTTTCCAAAACAAGCGGTTGGCAGTTTCACAAATGGCTTTACGGGACTTTCGAGAAACGGGCCCCTGATCCGACAAATCGAAATGAAAAACTTTAGAAAGTGCCTTGAAACAAACTATCACGGACCCTTGCTTGACTCCTTCAGATTCACTGTGCGTACTCCGCCTCTTTTTAATATGACAGCATCAAATGAAGTCACGCAAGTCAAAGTTGTTGATATTGGCTAAATTAGAAAACGCAGCGTAGCGTGCGCCATCCATTTCACTGGCCAATTGGTTATCCGCTCTCAGTTGGTGATTATGTCCTCCAATAGATGAGCCGCACTCTGGACAGCGGCCTTCTTCCATAGCTCCACCGCACTCTGTGATGCAGTAAATATGACCTAGGATCAAAAATACAAGCTCTTGATTCAGCCATAAAGCTCTCTAGATGCTCCACCCACTTGCATCCAGAAATACAAGTAGTTAGATTTATGCCCAATTTTGATATCCTACAAGCAGTATCCCGTAAAGTTTAAGTCTATTTCCAACAATAATTGAATGAAGAAATGTATTTAGTAAATTTCAGAGTTGAACAAAGAGTTTGGATTTGTTTTCGACTGTCCCGGATTCAACTCCACCACGCTTTGTGAATAGCCAAGTGGCTGCCTCCTGCCAGTTGGGGTTCTTGATCATCTTTCTGTTAAGTTTGAATTGTTTCTTTCAGATCGTTAAAAGTGGAGTGCCTGTAAACTAGCTTGATAGCTAAGTGCTCTACCCGCTATAAACAAAGCATTTACATTTTTTTAAAAAGGTAATGGCACAATTTGTAACGCCTATCAAAATCGGCAAGCATCTACTCTCTTGAATTCTGGGCATAAACGAACGCTGCAGAGGGATTTGAAAAATCCGAAATACGCCAGCTTTTTCACGAGGCAAAATCACCGAGAATCTTCTTGCTCGGTACTTCTTTGCGCTGAAACCCTACTTGGTCTTATTCCAATGTAATTCCTCTTCCGGCGTATTTAAAGAACGAGCCACACCCGTGTACAGAAGAGAGCTTTAGTCATTATTTACCTGTGTATTGAGTACTGTGAGACCCAAAGCACGGTAGAGCGGGAATTCCCACTGACAGTATTAAATTATAATCAAATTGTATGTAATAAGACATTTAATTCCATCTTAAATGACGAAGAAAATCACCAAACGTAATAGGCACTTTGATATAAAGAATTGAAAAATAGACCGGCGTTTCAGAAGTACATTTTTAATGAGCTCGTGCCTGGAAAATAATGTTGCATAGTTTTAAAATTCCCTTTTATGTTGGGTAAATATATCATCAATGATTAGTATATACATGTATTTCGCAACAGATATAACTTTTTAATATAGTTAAAACTGTAAATACGCAATTCAGCCAATCGGCTGCCAGGTAGCTATGTACTTCTCACTTTGTAACAGACGCAGCATATGGCACATATTTGACTGATTCGAGAAAGGGTTATCCTAGAGGTCTTTGGTGTCGTCTGTTGTATCACACCCTCCTCGAACGGCGTTTAGAAAAGCCATAGAGCTTACAATTGAATTGTTCCATTTAGTCGGAACAGTAGAGAGGCTTTTAAGAATTCTTTTTGTTTGGTTTCCCGCATGTGCCATGCATCGCCTTTTCACATTATATTTAAGCAATAGAGGACGTTTTCCGTGTTTCCATAGCCTTATCTGAACACGAGGGGGAGTTGGGGGAATTTGAGACAGTTATGCAAACCAGAGACGCAGTCGAGGGTTTGCATAACTGTCGAGAATTCTGCCAACTTCCTCGAGTGTTTAGATGAGGCTATGAAAACACGGAAAAAAAGTCCTCTATTGCTTTTATAAAATATTTCTCGAAGATAATTCGACAAATGAAGGAAACAAATGGAGGAAAATTCTTGATTGAAACAGATTTTCTTGATGCACGCTCATATTTCCTACCAGCCAATCAAAACGCGCATCTGACAACACATAACCAATCAAAATTCGTGTGATGTCACAGCCGTGTTTGCATACTCTCATCTAAACACAGCTATTGAACAATGAGAGTGCGCGTAATATCCTTATTATATTATAATAGGGATTCGAACACTTTGTCGGAAATATTTCGCAAGAAGTCAATTCAATAGACCATATTCGTATACTCAGTATTGGACTGGAACTAGCTTGCAATGGAGGCTAATGTGGGGAAATCTTTTCAAATACAAATACTTTTTAAGATATTCCCCCGCATTAGCCTCCATTGCAAGCTACTTTGAATCCGATACTGAGAATACGAATACGGTCTATTAATTAATTTCTTTTATAATAAATTTAATTCGAACAAATTTTCAATTGTACTTGATATTTACATTCTTGTCCGATTGTATAGACAGTGATTTTAAAACTATCCATGACATTATGCCTTTAGCTAACCTAGAAATCACAAAATTATCCCGAAAGATTGTAATGTAGTTTGAAACTTGACTAAGAAATATATAATAAAATGATATTCTTTTTTCTCCTTAAAACGTTGCGTACCTTTAGGACACTTGAACCAATGTCCTTGTGTTAAGCCCATAGCTTTGACAATCAGATCTTTTTCTTGCCGAGTCACGTCCTGATAGAACACCGTTAGATTATTCCGCTCCCTGATCCTCTCAATGTGATTGGTGTAGCGCTCTCGGTCATCTTTGCCTAAAAATTCATGAAATTAATGGCAGGTTGGCAACTCAAATGCAAGCATTTAAACATTTCACACAAATCGGTGGGGAGGATAACATTTTCGCTCCTTTCAGCAAATTTCTCGTAATATGCTTTAAGTGACTATTTTATCTTTCACAAAAGGAGCGAAGAAAATAGTTAAACGCTTAACGTTTAAACTCTCATAAGAATCAAATCACATGTGCCAGAATTAACAGTCACGAGAAAGTTAACTTTCAATTGACGTTATTTCTATTGTTTTCCCTTTGTCTTTGGTTTGGTGTGTGTTCCTTGCTTTTTAGGGCCCGCCCACACTAATGCGTTTTCAAAAGCCTCCAGGTCCCTGAAAACGGATAAAAAACCTGCGTCCACACTAGCGTTTCTACATCCTATTCGGCTGTCCATACTAGAGACTGAAAACAGAGATGTAAAGATGCGTTTTTGTTACCAGGCTTTAGTCTTCGTCTGAACGCGCGGGAAAGTGAGGCATGAAAATGATTATGACGTCACGCGTATTCAAAAAACTCCGTTTTCACCATCCAGTCTAGAGCGATAGACCTCCGTTGTCAAGTCTCCACTTTCAAAAGTGTTTTTGAAAACCTCCGTTTTCGCGGAACTTCGTTTTTGAAAACATCCGTTTTCGATCGTTTTAGTGTGGACGGTCATATACAAACGGAGGTTTTGGAAAAAGCATTAGTGTGGACGGGGCTTTAGTTTCGATCATAACATGCAAAAAACAGGTTGGTGTAAAACGTTGCCTTCTACGCAGGCCCTTCTTGAAGGTCAACGCGAACTTCCAAAAAAGCGTAATGATGATTTGAGAGAAGTCTGGGCACGAGGCAAGTGAAAAGTGCTCTGACAGGAAATACCAAGATAAAATTTAGTTTGAATAAGATTGGATCATATGAAAAGAAAATAAATAAACAGGTAAGGAAAACCAGAGAAACCAGTCTAAAACGAGTGAAATGTGTCAGTCTTACCGATGACCTTTCCTGAATCCAGTTTTCCTTGCATTTGATTAAGTAACGATGAATAAAAAACATCCAAACTGATGCCCCGAACTTTAATTTGCATCTTAAGCAATTTTACGTCAACAGCGAGCTGTGTTCGGTACATCTCTTCGTTGAGTTCCTCCAATTCTTGATCGCTGAAACGAACGCGAATTCCCATTACACGCTTCCGAAGTTCCTCCACCAGGTTTTGAAGATCTGCTTTAGTTTCCAGTAGGACATAAACCAGGTGGCTTTTTGTTGCTCTCTCACTGTCACTTTCAATTCCCTTTTCAATCTTACCCTTAAGCGCCTGAAGAAAACACAAAAAGCTGATCTGGTTCTCGTAAACGTTCACTTGTTCATCGGTAAGGCTGGAGTGTTCAAGCGCCTTCGTGAGTTGCTCTTGGTCGTCGGGAAATTTCACAATGTTTCGAGTCTTCAGTCTTAGCCTGCTTACTACAGCTCTGCGCTGCTCTTCACCTAGCAAGATCTTTTTCTTTATCTTTTCGAAGTCAGCCAGGATCTTCTTAATGATGTTGCCGTACCTCAGGCTGGTCCGAATGGGAGTCAAACACTTTGGGCAGCGCTTAAGCTGTACATCAACAGCTTTTCCATTGTCGGTTTCCTGTGCTTGATCCATCCAATGATCCATCCTTTCTACTTCAATCAGGTGACCACAGTCGTCTAACTCCACGAATCGTGCATTCGGCTCGTCTTCGGTTCCGAAGAAAATCTCTGTGACTTCGTCCTTGTGACACTCGCGGCATTTCTTGGGGCACTTTTCCCCGCAAAGACCAATGCATAAATGCTTGCAAGGGAGGCGTTTTCTGCAAGGTTGATCACAACGCTCACGATTGCAAGGCTCGAAGCATAGCTTGGTGCATTTGTGATGCTCACATTTCCAGATGCACGGCTCATTGCAGGGTTTGCAAGGTTCACCGCATTTCTTCTTGCATTTACTGTGTTTGCAGGAGTTTCCGCAGGGCTCCTTGCAGGGTGGACAGTTTTTGGTACAAGGCTCAGAGCAGTTGTGGCCACAGAAAAGGGGTCGGGCACATACAGATTGGCATGGCTTATGAACACGGCCCCGCAAACAGCTACTGCAGGTACCTAAAGTATATTAAAATGTAAAGAAGGATTAAACATGCACTAAAAGAGGCTCATTAATTTAAGACTTCTAACCCTTTGAAGAAGTCAATTCTTCCCCAAAGTTCTTCGTTTACCAACAATGTTTCTTCTACAAAGAATTTGAAGTGATTTGAAAGGTACACTTCCTGCATCAAGCGTTTAGACTGCGAGATAACGCGTAACTTCTAGTTCAAGACTTTCTCAATTATTTAAAACAAGAAAAAGTGTAATGAGCCATCCTAGTGACTTGGCCCTTCGAACAACATGATACGACACGTTTCACAATGGATCACTCCCTCTGGCACAAAAGAACAAAGCTCACTGTGAGAGTTGGTTCACTGGATATACTTTAAAGCCCTGGCCAAACTATCGAACAAAGTTGGATTCAACGCTCCACTGATTTTGCTCGATCCAACATTGTTCGATTGTTTGGCAGCCCATGTTCAGTGGAAGATGTTCTTCCAACACTTTTTGTTCGATCTAGTGTTGGATAGAGTTTGCTTTGATCAAACATTACGCCCAAGAATCCTGCTCGACGCAACAATGTTGCAGTGTTTTGCCACTCTTCCAAAAACTTTGTGTCCTGAATCGAGTCACGTTCATGCTGCTAGCCAACCACGAATCGTTATCTTATTTCTAGCACATTTGCAACAAGGGTGGCGGACAAGGACGAAGAGGACTTCATGATCATTGATGAATAGCCAAAAAATTTAAACAGCGCGTATCAAGCAAGGCCATATCTGAGGGACACTTTTAGTCCCCTTTATCGTGATTGCTTTCTTTGGAGAGTGTTTAAAATTTCTGCAAATTGATCTGTTGTCATTCTCATCATCTCGTATACGGGGATGTACCTTGCAGCGAACGTAAACTGTTCTACACGTTCTCTTAAAATCATTCTTTAGTCTGTTCTCGTTTGTATCGGTCATTTCCGTCCTCCAAAAGCTCGAGTGGCACAAACGCTACGAGGGGTTCTGGTTACAGTTTTAGCGACATATTTTCAAATTTAGCGTCAACTTGAACTTGAATTCGTCAAGCAATGTTGGACAGTGTTTTGCCACTACCTTAACAGACATTGACAACCAACTGATGCATGTTGGATCCAAATTTGTTGTACAGTTTGACCAGGGATTTAGGGATCTTTAGCAACGACGACGGGAACGGTAACGAGTAAGTCATCTCATAACATAATTCGCTTATTGTAATCACTTCGCGACTATTCCAAGCTTTCTAACATGACAATGGTGTGGCAGTCCCTAAAGAATGAAACCAATATGAGTCACGCGTAATTTAGGGGAGAAAACGAAAATTTATCTCCGAGTGCTGACGTCCTTTGGTTGTTTCACGTTGTTATTTTGCTGGCGACGGCAAAGAAATGGACAAAAATGAAAATCGCACGTGTTTTTGCCCACTAAATATGCAAAATTGTGACGTTCTCGTTGCCGTCGACGTTGCTGAAGCTCCCTAAAGCCTGGTTTTCACTAGCGACGCATGCACAAGCACAAGCATAAGCAGCTTATGCTAGTGAAAACGAACGTCAACATAAGCATCAAAATCACCCACAGCGTCTGCCCTTTTGTTCAAATTCTTAGAAGCGGGGAATCTGGAGCGAATGCTTTAATTGGCCAGACGTAGCAAAGCATAACCGCAGGCACCTTTTGATCCTTGTGCTTGTCTCATGCTTGCGTCAACCCCGTTTTCACGGTGAAATAAGCTCTCTTATGCCTGCACTTGTGCTTGGGTCGTAAGTGAAAACCAGGTTTTATGGCTGCAAGCCAGTACGTGTGGCACACCTTTTCCTTCAAGGTGTACCAAGTACCTCGCTCGGTTTCCAGGATGAAACTAGCTTTTGTTAACGATCATATGACAATTTTCAGCCCGGTGAGATCCAAAAAACAAGCCTGGCAAGAATTTCTTGATTTTCTTTGTTCAAGGAACCTCAAAATTCTTTTCACTTTACAAGGGGCCGGACAATCTTAAGTACCAAACCGTTTCTTTTAACCCCTTCAAATAGTTATCTCTTGAGTCCCTTTACAGTAATTTTTTTTTTTTTTTTTGCCAAGTGTGCTCTATTTAAAATTTCTTTGTCTCGTTCGACTCACAACCATATTTGCTAAATCACGTGACCAAAACAGAAAATGCCTAATTATGTAAGTTAACTATGTTTTTCACAAATTTTTAACGCAACAGTATGAGAACATTCTAACACAAAATCTGTAGCAAGGATTGAAAATGCGATTATTTCTCAAAAGATTCTGACGTCATAAGGCCCTCCTCTGAAACTTTCTAAAATAGCAGTTCCATTTTTTATCCAAATAGAAATTCCATGCTAAAGTTTACGAAAAATGATGGGATGGTTCCCATCCGGTGAAAAAACTGCCTCCTCCTTATGATTTTACTGAAACGCACGACAGGGGACTGGGACTTGTTGTGCATGCGCCTTCTGATTGAAGTGATGTCAGATTTCCATTGAAAAAGTTACTTCAAAGAACCATCCATGCAACCTTTCTGTAGGGCTCTCGACTAAAAATCGTCCTTAACAACCATTGTCTTTATGTAGTTAAGAGCGACTTCCTTCCCGTTAACCAGGGGATGGAGTGTTTATATGGCAAAATTTCCAACCTTGTACCCGATATCTCGGCAAGCGGGTGGTCCACCCTCTCGTATGAGCTTACTGAGATTTATAGAAAAATTTTAACGGTGAGGTGCGATCTCCGGAAACCGGACAAATGACGGCAAAGAAAGGCACCAAACTGGAAAACACACGAGCAGGGGAATACAAAGCGTGGGAAGCTATTGTTCTTTCCCTGGTGAAATAAGCTGTTTAGTGGCGTCCTAGAGCGGTTTTCAATTGAATTTCAAAATTAATCAGCGAATTGCTTTGGTTTTGCATTACTTCACTTAGTGATTGGTTCACAGCTCTTACGCCATTTTTTCAACCAATCAGAAGTGAAACCAAAACCAATCGTGGCTTGCGCGTGCACATTTTCCCGAGCTTTGTGTCGGCTACGTGTAATTACTTCGAGTTTTGATTAGTTTAGTGGATTGTCTCCGCCCCTTGTAATTGGCCAAAGTAATTACTTTGGTTTTGGTTTTACGACACTCGATTGAAACTCGCTCTATTTCAGTTGGCGTTACCATCATCAACGTCGTTGAGTATGGTTACTCCGATTAGAGGAAGGAAAGGGAGTAGAAGCATGTCGACACAAATCTGCATGATTCCTCAATCATGTGATTCGCTCCATAGACCAAAAATGTTAATGCTTTCGTTCAAAGTCATTAACCCGTCTTTTGAAATTTTGGTGCACTTGTTCTGCTACATGAATATACTCCTAACTATATAACCCCTATAATGGACCGAAGTGAGTGCTAGACAGTCGTCTTGTTGGCAAACGTATACAAAAGCAGGCTTACCGGCACAGGGGTGCTCACACTTCAACGTTACACCACATGTCGCATTACAAGGAATATGCAGAGGATTTTCGTGACATTTTGCATCATTCTCGTGTCCACAGGGCCAGGTTTTCTTCACTTTGGCAGCACACTTGACTGTGCAATCTTCAGAGCACTTATTTTGGCATCGGTGCCCACATGGCAAAATCTTTTCACAAGGTGAATGGCATTTCACTTCAGAGGGATCCTTAAAACAAAGAACCATCTGGAAATGGCCACAATTGAGGACCTTCTCCACGGGTTGCATGCAGGGACCACATTCTTGGAAGCACCTTTTTTTACACTTGTGGTTGAGGGTACAGAGCGACTTCGCACATGGCTTGTTACATCTGTAGTCTTCGTGCTTCGGATCTGTTGGATGACAAGCCATTTCGCAAACATGACCACACTCTAGTCGGGTGTTGCAAGGCACTGTACATCCTCCCTCGGGTGCCTGCCTGAAGTCTTCCGCACGTGCTGCTTGGATCACGTTCTTCGGGTGATTCTGACAGGTGAGTGTCAAAGCTTTTCCAACATTTCCTCTTTCCTCCATGTCGTTTATAATATTGCACCACAATTCGCTCTTTTCCTTCAAAAGGCTGATGTTGCCGATGCAGAAAAACCCCTTTTTTGCTCGAGACAATGCGACACACACGCGGTTTTCTGTCTGAAGGAAGCCGATTTTTCCCTCTTCGTTGCTTCGAACGAGTGACAACAGAATTATGTCGTTTTCTTCGCCTTGAAAGTTGTCCACAGCGCAGACTCGTACTCCGCGGAAGAAATCTTTGGGCATTTCCTTCTTGAGCTGGATTAACTGCCCTGTGTAAGCTGTAAGGACTGTGATTTGTTCTCTGTCATAGCCTTGAAGGATTAGGTAACGACAAAGGGAAGCTAGGAACTTGGCTTCGTGTTCATTTGACCGGCTCATTCCCTCCTCCAGAAAATCCTGCAAAAGTAATTAATGAAATGTGCCTCGTCAAACGTTTTCCGAAGAAACTGTATTCGGATCGGTATTTTGTCCCACAAGGCACAAGAATTTCAAGAGTCCATTATCCAAGAGTAAGATTGTCCCCATCAGCGTCAGAAAAATGACTGTTTTAAAACAGAACCAAAACCAAACCCGTCAACAAGTTTTGCGGGAAAACAAACAATAGACCAAATGTTGTACCCAATTCAGATCTCCCGGGGTTAAGGTTGTTTGTGTAGCATTGGCATTTAAATGATATGAAAATGCCTGGAACAAAAGGTTTTATTCGGGTACAACATTGAATTAGCTGATTTAGTCTATTGTATATTTTCCCCCAAAACGTTTCTGACGCTGATGGGGACTAGGCCAATTTGGGGAAAATTTCACTCTTGGGTGATGGACTCTTGAGAATACTAATAAATAGGAAAATCATACAAGTGATTCAAGATAAAGGTAAAGCTTGATCTTAACGGCAGCTTAACGAAAAAAAGGTTAATGCACCGGAAACTATGGAACGTAAGATCCTTAACATTTAACTTGAATATTATAAAAGAAACAACAACCACCCCGTACCTCGCCTTGGTCATGATCCACAAAGAACATGTTGCCAGCCACGCCCTTTATATTTTCGAAATGTAACACAGATTCGTGGTTCTCCAACTTTGGATTAACATAAATGTGTTCCAACATTTTGGATATTTCTGGTCTCATTCGATGCTGTAAACGCAACCGCTCAAAAGGCATTCCATTGTTTACCATTCTCTCAAAGAGTGACACGTCCAGGTTATAGTGCTTTGCCAGATCAAACACCGTGGGATTAGGACGGAGTTGCTGATGGTCACCAATCAGAATCAAATGCTGACATCCGGGAGTCAAGGAAGTTACAATGTGTGACTCTAGTACTTCAGCGGCTTCCTCCACAATCGTTATTCGAGGCTTCAGCCTTTGCAAAATTCTGCGGAACTTTGCAGCTCCTAAATGATGCACGAAGATCAAAATTCAGTGCGAGTTTGATACATAATGGTAATGATGGTAATGAATTTATATAGCGCATTTTCTGGTTACATATTCAAATTCGCTTTACAAGCAATCCATCTATGGGTGAGATCGGACATCAGCATATACAGGAGCCGCTGGCAGCCGCTAACAGTCCATTAGCGATCTCGGCCAGCACACGAATGAATGAAATGAGGCCTGACAACAATGAAATCCCAACGATAAAATTCATCATAAAGGACTCCCAAAGAATATGACGATTGTGCAATCAAGGTGGCTTACTACAGTTATCCGAAGAAAAAATATCAAAATTTTGAAATCTGTGAAATTAAAGCAAAATTATGTCTCATGTGAAGTCTTGGTCACTGCAATTGATGTAAAATGTACTTTTACCTAACAAATAAATACAAATCAGGGGAAAACGCTTAATATAGTGAAGGACTTCCTTGGAGGGGGGACTGAAAACTAGACACTTCAAAGGCCTTTTTCTCAAAATCTAGCAGTACAACCAGGTTTAAAATTTTGCGAATTAGTAAACAACATGTAGACAAAACCGTCAACATTTTTTCAAAAAGTTCTATTAGACAGTTTTTTAGTTATTATTACAAAAACAGACGAAAATCGACGTTTTTGCCATTTGTGAAAACCTGTCTGGCAGATTTAACTATTTATTTCTTTACATAATTATTTTTTCTCACTTCGGAAATCCTGAAATTTTGAGGTGGGGTTGTACGGCTGGTTTTCGAGAAAAAAAACCTTCGAAGTGTCTAGTAGCCAGTCCCCCCTCCAGGAGCTCGGTCACTATGTTTAGCATTTTCCCATGATTTGCATTTATTTGTTCGGTAAAATTACATTTTAGATCAATTGCAGTGACTAACACTTCAGAAGAGACATCCTGTTGCTTTAATTTCACAGATTCCAAAACCTTGATCTTTTTCTTCGGAAAACTGTAGTAAGCCACCTTAAGTTATTAACCAAAATAGAAAGCAATCTAAATCAACCAAAGACAAGAGACCGCTGATCGCAGTCGAGGGACATCCGAAGGCTCCTTTTGCACTAGCTTCTACCATATTTTCGACTGGGGGGGGGGGGGGGGGCATTTCTACCCGTTTCATGCACAACTTATGCCCCGGCAATACTGGTGCTCATTTTACCGACCTCAGCTGGATGGAAAGCTGAGTGTACTTTGGAACGCGCAGGGATTCGAACCCGGAACGCTGGCATCCTGCGTGTGAGCGAAAATCAACTACGCTACGGGTCCTATTAAATCAACGAGAAGGTTAAAATATGGTGTAATTTGAGAAGTAAAAGCAGTTGTAATGTGACCATGTACACCTCAAGCTCCGAGCGAGAAGAGCTCGTGCTGTTCCGTACATCCCTACAACACTTAACACAGAAATTACACGAGGCCTAGGCTGGATAAATTAAAGTTAAACAATATTTTTAATGAGGAAAGGCTGGTCGGATGGCACCCCTTCAGAAGGCTTAAGCTTAGGAAGTCAGTCAACGGCTCCTGAATGAGGCTTCTCCTGTTCTTAAAAAAAAAACCACCGGCTCCTTACATTGTTCCTATGAGTTACGCAGTGCTCCTTTCTAGTATTGGTAACTGGGTTTAGAGGCGTTTTTTTCGTTCTTCTCCGTCTTGCAAGATAAATCGAGTCCACCACGCACCAAAGTAGTGCAGGCTCTCAAGGTCTGAACTAGCAGCGGCCTTACAGTTATAAATACTCAGTGCTTCGTACAGCACACTTTCGGAGAAAATTCATTGGCCTTCATAAAAAAGGCGACGATTGTCGCGGCCGCTATCAGAGTTAACGGATAGAACTGAATTCCCTCTGGGCACTGTGCTTTGGCCTGCGAAAGTGAGGTAACCAGCAACAATGATACTAGCCAAAACGCGTCATTTCTTTAGGAAAAATCCGGATTATAGAATTATAAAACGTGTTCTCTGTTTCTTTACGACAACCTTGCAATTGATTTTGATCTAAAGAATCCATAAAAAGGATAGACCCTGTAGCTTTCCAGACGCGGTATGTGATTGGAGAACGAAAGAATAGATGATACAAAAGAAACAATGCACCTACTGTTGCCCTGATAACAAAAGAAGCTACGGGTCATAGGGACCAAGGAAAATAGCTGTATGGAATAGCTACAGGTTTTATGAGAATCCGGACTTTAATTTGGAAAACCATGAACCTTAGCCTTTTGTTCAGATTTCTAGGAATTAGCAAGGTGCACGTATGGTCAGCGGAAGAGGCGCATCCGTGCATGTAAGGAAGTGCTTACACTGGTTGCATGCGGTTCTTCGGATTCGCCGATTCTTTTATTGTCAAAAGCGTCGTATGATGTTTAACACTAAATCAGGCTCCGGAGTTTTCCAAAGTAACGCAGACGAAGTAAACTTACCAGTTGTTGTCATACCGACGACATCAGCGTTCT
>NC_090874.1:19874122-19899122 GCF_036669935.1 Montipora foliosa | reverse complement strand
GTTAAATAATCTTGGAAATCCATGCCGAAAAGAATCGCTCGTACTAAGAACAGATGTAAACAGCCAAACCGTTCAATTTCTAAGAACTAAGTTAAGAAGCGTTTCGGCCGGTCGTGTCTCATTCCACGTCCGGTACTTTGATTTTGGTTTTATTTTTTGTTATAAATATAATTTTTTTACAGCCTTGAGCAGGAAATTGTTTCTTGGGTTTCAGAAACACAGAAAACATCGTTTCTCGGTGTTCTGTTTTTAAAATTTCCTGGGGGGGTGGGGGGAGGGTAGGGGAAGGGGGGGGGTGCCCCCTAGATAAGTCGCACCTCCGGCGCACGAAAGGCGCCTTGCAGCGCCAAAAAGTGTCAAGTCTGGTGCTTTCAGCATTATGTCCGCTACTTTACAAAACTGTCGAAAGCCCTGATTAAGATCAAGAATTGGTTAGGAAGAAGTGGCTGTCTAGACCAGCTCGATGTTTTTGGTTTGTCTGCGTGTCCTGGAATTGTCCATGTGTTGGAATTACCCTGATTTCGCTTTTGATTCAAATCATGGATGTCGAAATTACCTTGTGGAACGATTCCACCCACTGCTCGTACAGCGTCTCGTCCCAGAGATTCAGCAAAAATATGGAGATCTGCAACCATTCCCAGAAAACAATCACCTCGTCCGCTGTCTGCTAAAGCTCCAATTCTGATGGAAAACTGTGTGGCCAGCTCCATTTTTTTTCCTATGTACTTCTTTTCGACTTCATTTCCCTCATGCCAAAGGCGTGCTATTCCGGAGTCGTGATCATATGAAGCGCCAATAAAGTTCCAGGCGTTCATGATTAGGACAGTTTTACTGACTTCAGGATGCTGAGAAAAATCTCTCCTCGCGAAACGGGCGGTCAGAATTCCTTTCCCACCAACCATTCCTTCTTGCCATATCTGGACTCCCAAACCGTTTTCTTGGAAGCTGATGATTGCCCCCCGGTTTCCAGCCGGGAAAACATGCATCAAAAGTGTTATCGACGTCCTGGTGTCGAGGTGACTTCCCGGAAGGTTCGGGATTTCAATGTATGAATCCGGTGTCCCTAGAAGCTGAATAGAGTGATTTTGATCACGCGCCCAGACTGTGCGGCGAGAAAAAGTAGCCAGGTTGCCTCGTGAAATCCGTTCCAGTCCTTGAACGGTTTGGTTGAGAGGAAAAACGGCTACGGGTTGAGCAGAAGCTAGGGGAAAAAGGAAAAAAGAAAGTTGAGTTCCTTTCCATTTTGTCTGGGTGATTGGGAAAATAGCAGAGTCATCCCTTAAATAAGCCAGGCCAATTGAAAGGGTAATTTTGTAGATTGCTGTGGTTGTCGTCCTGAACATTAGAACAAGCGCATATTTGCAAGGTAGTATTTTCGCTTTACCTTGCATATATTTGCTCACACAATTTCAAGCACATGCACTAGCAGGAGAGGATTTGTCCAGATATTCTTTTACGACTACTACGACGACGACGACGACGACGACGACGACGACGACGACGACGACGACGACGACGACGACGACTACTACTACTACTACTACTGCTGCTGCTCCTACTACTACTGCTACTACTACTACTACTACTACTACTACTACTACTACTGCTGCTGCTGCTGCTGCTGCTGCTGCTGCTGCTGCTACTACTACTACTACTACTACTACTGCTGCTGCTACTGCTATAACAATAACAATAACATTAACAATAACAATAACAATAACTAGAACTAATCACACATTAGTGAAGTGCGTTCGACAATAGAGCACCAATTAGAAATTCTACAGAAACAGCCACTCTTGTCAATTCAAGTCAACGGGTAGTAAAGAATCACAGCGAAATCCGTCAAGCAAATGAACAGGCTAGTCGAGCACGTAAACAAAGAGCACATGGAATACGAGTTCCTAATTGGGCATGCCCTCATTCCCAGAGCTACTCGTCTTCATTTGGATTCACACGTAATCGAGGTGACGTGCTCCAGGTACACAGTTGGATGTCCCAAAAAACGATACCAGCCTGACTGATTTCAAAAAGCGATATGATTAGTATACGTTCACCTTCGTCGAACGCAATAATAATAATCATCATAATCATCATCATAATAATAACAATAATAATAATAATAATAATAATGCGTTTGTATAGTGAGGGCATTGCCATGGTATGGAATTTCGTATTGAGAAATGTGCTCGTGTCATCGTGAAAAGAGGAAAGACCACATGTACAAGGTGTGATGTCATCAAGTTCCTTGACAATAAGCAGTTCTCTACACTGGAGCATGGTGAAGGATACACGTACCTTGGTGTGCTAGAGGCTGGAGATGTTATGCAAGATGAAATGACAGCAAACTTGAAGAAGGAATACTTTTGCAGAAACAAAAAGATTTTGAAGTCAAAACTGAATGGTGGTAATGTTGTGAGAGCCATCAATGAACGTGCAGTATCTCTTATTAGATATAGTGCAGGTGTTGTGGAATGTACAAAGGCAGAGTTAGAAGCTGCAGATAGGAAGACGAGAAAGTTGGTAACGATATATGGAGCGCTACACCCAAGGTTGGTGGGCGTGGACTGATTAGTGTTGATGATTGTGCCAATTGTGAAAGACGGAGCCTTGAGGAATATATACAAGAGACTGGAAAACCTGCTGAAAGCTGTGCACCAGAGTGTCAACAGTGTGTTGGAAGAAAGAGTAATGGGGCGCAAACAACGTCGAGAGAATAAGAGGTTGGATGATTGGAAGGAAAAAACTTCTGCATGGTCAGTTTCTGAGACAGAGGGAAGATGTGTCTAGTGGCAAGACTTGGCTATGGTTGAAGAAGGGAGATCCGAGGACAGAAACAGAAGGTTTGTTAAGTGCTGCACAATAACAGGCCCTCAGAACCAATGCAGAATGTGCAATGTTGCAGTTAATCATATAGTCTGTGAACGTGGTAGTTTAGCCCAGAGAGAGTATGAGGCTTGACATGACAATGTGGCTAGGACCGTTTACTGCAGCCTTTGCAAGAAGTATAGCTTGGATTGTAAGGATAAATGGTATGAACATACACTAGAAAGGGTGGCACAGAATGACGAAGTCAAGATCCTCTTGGACTTTGGTATACAAACCGACCACCGCATTGAACATAATAGACCCGACTTAGTGGTTACAGGTAAACAGCAAAGCGTACGCCAGCTAATCGATGCAGCGATCCCTGCTGATGCTAGAGTTGAAAGCAAAGAGAAGGAGAAAACCCAAACGTACGAAGATCTGGCTAGAGCCGGAAAATAAGAAAACGTGGAATGTGAAGATAACAGTCATACCCCTCGTTATTGGGGCACTTGGAGCAATTCCAAAAGGACTAGAGGGTCATCTAGGTCATCTAAGTCAAATTCAGAAGACAGCGCTACTCGGAACTGCCTGGCAAAATCCTCCGTAGAGTTCTTGATTGCTGAGGCCACAGGATGTGGTCTGGTTTGAGCTTTAGACACCAGTATTGTACTGAGACATTTTTATAATAATAATTAATAATAACAATAATCATAATAATAATAATAATAATAATAACAATATTTTTTATTACATGATGCGTAAACTTACTGATATTTGTCAAAAAAGGCTTTCCCGTGACTTAAAGAATGTAACAACGAATAACTCAGATTGATTAAGGCTAATACTTTCTAAATTTACAGTCGTTAGGAATATAAAAGTTAAAGATAAATACACATCATGGCAAATTACGTATAAATTACAAGTGATGATTTATTAAAAAAGTAAGACATTCTAAGATTGCAAAAAGCTTCTATATGAGTTAGTTTATCATTGCCAGCGTTCGAGCGAAAAACAAAGACAGGGGGGGCACAGGTCTCCTGTATAAATAATCTTGCAATATGATTGGCTGATTTGCCGCTGTCGATAAGAGTCCAGACAACGCTACTCGCGTCATTTTGGGAAATAAATTAATCAGATTGTGAGAAAGGTATAGACAACTCTTGCTCTTTCTTTGTGTCACGATCTTGGTCACGCTCTAAAATAAACCGGCATTTTCTTTGCCGTTGAATATCGTGATAAAAAATCGAATGTATATGGTTCAGCATTGTCTGTAGTCTTGTCGACAACGATACTCGTCACCACAGTAGTCAAAATGTGTTGTGGAGTCACTCGGCCTCGACATTTTGACCACTGTGATGACGAATGTATACCTATTTTTCACGTTGCCATGTTACCACCTCTAGCGTAGCTTCTACTCCACTATAAAAACTACACACAAACCATAATTCCTCGATTCGCTCTGACGAAGGGCTAACGCTCGAAACGTCAGCTTTTAGGATCCCTGTACGGTGGTCAATCTACATTATCAACTCCGTTGATAAAACCTTATTTTTGTGGACTACTTCCCCACCGACGCAGCACCACAGTTTCTTTAGAGTTTCTTTAGAAACTACCCCTTTATTAATGCGTAATACCTCCGATTCCAGGGTTTACTGCATTCCAAGCCAGTTGAAGCCAGTGTAACATTACACTGTTCCTTGAGTCGGCTTGAAGTGGATCAGCCTTCAGCGAATTATAGAGAGCATCTGTCATACTAGCAGCTCGCCGGTGAATATCATCTTCATGAATCACGTTTTCGTGACATCGTTTTAAATCTTCAGCTGCGTTTTCTAGGTTTGCCGTAGTATGCTCCATTTCCACGTGGGCATCGTAATACGCCCTCCTTATGTGCAACGGAACTTTCTTATCCTGAAAAAAAGTCGGAAAACACTTTAAAAAATCTGGAACTTAACAGCTTACATTTGAGAGTCGAAAGCAGTTGATGATTGGTTTCAAAATCTGTCGTCGCTTTTTCGGTAAAAGGGTCTATGGTAGCCACTCAAAAACACTTTTCTCAATAGTTTAGCAGCAGATTCAGCGCTTATAGCCCGGCGGCCTTTATACTGCAGTAAAAATATAATAGCGTCTAAGTTGCACAAGCATTAATCTCTTCTAATCAGGGAGACAGCGCACAAAGTACTAGACAAATATCTCGCTCAATTGTTTAGCCTTATTACATCCTTTTTCCCATTTAAAATATCGCGAAATGGTTTCTTGAGAGGATAAAAAATTGTTCCCACTACCAAGTATAACGTAATATTTGAAGACCTTATTGGTGAAATGTTTATTAACAATTTTAAAGCACTCGTGCCTAGTGCAAACTCCACGACGAAAGGTGCATGTTTTATTTTTCGCTTCTTTACTTTCTTTCTGAAAGAATGGCACTTTTACTGTTTACTTTCGTTATGAATCAATACAAACACAGCCTTTATAGTGGATATACAAGGAAGTGTTTGCGCCTGAATCCATCGTGTAAAACTATATTTACGCTTTCTGATACCCAATCGATACCAGATGCCAGTTTTTTTGTGCGTATAGGTTACGGTGCAATTTGTTTTCTTCTCAGGTTACTATTTAAAATTATAGACTACCTGTTTGAATTCTCGATTGTAGTAAACAGATTTGGAATCGGTTTTCTTTTAATGAATAGGCTGGAAATCAGCGATTCCCGTGATAATATCGGGCCTTCATGTCATACCGGCAATTTGTAGCTTGTACTCTGGCATTGACAGCAATTATAAGTAGAAGACTAGCGTGACCGGGTTAAACCACAATCGGATCAACTCACCTTGTGCATTTTGTGTTTCAACTCTGAAAGACTGCATGCCTGCATCACCTCACTCTGACTCCTGCCTCCAACACGCACAATGCCTTGAGGATGAAACTTGTGAATTCCTTCTAGAAACTGATCTAGCGCGTGGTTGGTGTAGCAAACAACCAGTATTGGACGCCGCTCAGATAAAAGATACCGCTCATCAATGTCGCCATCGAGATGATGGGTTCCAGTGTCCCACTTGGGTTTGTTATGTAGCAAGACATTGGCTATCTGTAGATAACGAGATTTGGCCCCATTTATGGCAACTTAAGTGGTTAATGCTGGATACCAAATGACATGCCTTCGAGTATCTCACCGTTGGATTGGAACGAGCACGTGATCGAGACTTCTCGCACTAGCATGCGTCTTCAGCGGATCACCACAAAATGAAAAACAAAATGCACTTGCGCACAGCTAAATATGCGTTTTCCGCTCTTAGCAGTGGTTACATAACTTTTCTTCGCGTTGCAATTGGCTAATTTGATGGTTTGTGTTTATGATGCAAACCAAAAGCTCGTACACCGAATCCGAAAAACCATAAAATTTCGACGTGATAGTTGCTGACATTATTACCGAAAAGTAGTGTTCCAAGCTCTTTAGTTTTTGTCGCCTTACCTTCAACCCAAGGTAGGTTTTTCCAGTACCCGGTGGTCCTTGAATGACCGCAAACTCCTTGGTCAGCGCCATTTGTAAGGCTTTATACTGAGAATTGTCTAGTTCCAGATCCTCTGCAGTCGGCCATGCTGCCAGGTTAAGTATTGGCACGTCAGTTCCTTTAAGTAAAAAGAGAAAAAGGAGGTATTATTGGTGTATATGTCTCAGGACAACCAAGAGTCTTCTTTGGCATTAAAAGGGCAAACTATCACCATTTTGTTCTTTCATCAGTTACTAAAAAATTCTTAGTATATAGAGCGATTTTCAACCAAGTTTCGTAAAACAAACACCAAAGTAATTACTTTGACTAATCATAGCGGGTGCAAACAGCGCAAAGAACCAATCCGAATTCGTAGCAATTCTACGTAACTTGCTCAAAGCGAGAAAAATCGCGTGGTTTTCCTTCTCGTCGGTTGATAAAATGGCGTGACATTTATAAACCAATCACCATAAGCGGCCACCCTAATTAATATGTGCCGGAAGGCGGCGATTTTGCCGCATGCAACGAAATATCTGCCGCCTACTAAAGTCCATCGGTAACAAATTATTAACGCGAGGTCTCCATGCACTAGACCAAAATTAATTGTAAACAAAAAAAAACTACATAACAACGTTTCTTTTGCTGAATCGAGCCGAAAATTCGAGTAAATTTTTGACACGAACTGACTCTTGCGTGCTGAACGGCGGGGTTACCGGGGCCGAGGAAAGCCTTGATCATGACTTAGAAAATGAGCCACATGAACGGTCAGCAGTCAAAGTTCTGCAGTTACTAACAAGATGGTGTCCAAATGAGCTCATGTAGACGATTCCACTACTTCTCCGAAAAATTCTACATTCTTTCGTAAGATATTAGGTATGTCGACTTAGAAACCTATAGTTTTGAATTTATACGATGTATTTGTAAGGAATCGAAGGGTTTGATTAAATTTGTTGATTTCATAAGGACTTTGTTTGCATTATTTTGACTATTAACTTACCATTATCACTCCAAATGGTCGCGTTTCTCACACTTTACATTGTTGGCTTAGGCTGGTAGTTGCTTAAATACCTTTGCTTTCCCTAGTAAAGCTACTGGTGGAAAATAACTGGCATTTGAGGGAAAAAGCTTTTGAGTAGTGTTATCTGTAAGCTGAAAAAAGAGGGGTTGAGTTTACTCCTAAAATGAGCCAGATAAAACCATTTGAAGCCGACATTTTCAAAATATTTCAAGGGAGCATGCCCTGGACCCCCCCTACCAGGCAAGGGCCAGATGCCTACTACTCAAAAACATTTTGACTGGGCTGAATTTAGCGTAGAAATTGCAATCGTGTAATTCCTTTCAACAGTCAGTTGAAAACAGCTAAATTGCTAATTTCTCGACCAAGTGCCCACGAGATGCTTTAATTTCGAGTATAGCTTAAGATAAAGAGGATGAAAATTGATTGAAACGTGAGAAAATCGGGTCACTTTTGTCAAGATTTTCAGCGTATCAAGAACAATTGCACAAAAATTTTTATTTGAATGAATAAGGTAGTCGCACACTAGCCGCTGCGGCTTACACGGCCGGAGTCGATCATTGTTCCAACTAACATGAAGCGATTGAGGGCATTGTTACTCGCATTGGATAAAATGACAGTACGTCGTAGGGCAACCCCCTGGGGCTCCTCATGGCAGTATAGTCCGCGCAGGTACCATTTACAAACCTGGGTGGAAAGAGACAGTTTGGAGCAAAGTTTCTGATCCTACGACGAAGGGGCACGGCTTCGAAACATCGTCCCCAGGGATCGGAAATCCGGCGTGCTAGCCACTACACCCCAATGTCGATAGGGATTGACAGCCCCCTTAAATTGTTTCGTATCATCTGATTTTGTTGTCAGGAATATGAAGCTTGCTGTTTTAAACTTATAACCCCTGATACGGCTTAACAACGAGACCAAGTTTACTGATATCTTTAATTGTACATGAGTCGCTGTGACCCAAACTTGAACCTGTCTTACCTGTTTTCTTCCCGTCTCCGAAACAGAGAGACCACTGAGGTTTACAGTAACTGACATGACAAACCAGAGTCTCTTAGAGGTCAAAAAATCGTCTAGACTGAGGAGCGGTAAAGTAATGGAATTGTTGCTTTGGAAAATCTTCCTAATCAGTCTTTGCCGTATTGTTGCTGTGTGATCATGTGACAAGCGACAGCCAGTCAGTACCGCTGTTTTCGAAAGTTGACGACAAAGAGGTTGCATTCAAGCTTGTATTTGCGCTCAAAACAAAGATCCACGAAGACGTTGGAGGAATCTTTTATGATTTTTTATGATTCTTCGTAAGCATATGCTTATATAATTGATCAGCCAAAAAAACAGCACTGAACATTGAAAGTACGTTGCATAATCAGCCAGAAATATCAGATCATCTCTGAAGACTGTGGCTTTAAAAATTTACATAGGCCCATCAACGCTTTTAATGATTTATGACTTTTAAATGGCTAATATTTCGCTGATGACCGCAACCGAAAGGCTTTTAACTGAAAAAAATGACTGAGTTCTCTGATCTTCTTAAGGCAATTTGTTTGTTTCGACTGTTAAGGAGACAAAGCTATTTAATTAGTAATGACGTCAACAGACAGCACCATCATGCTTCGACATTAATGCAATAACCGTCGTATTACAAGCAAAACAACTGTACATACCCCCATTATTATCTCTCAGATTAACCCTTGCAAAATATAACTGCAACCAGCCACCGCTACTGGAACTGATACAGAAAACAGAATACAAGATGTGTGAACCATTGCGAAGACGCCAAACATGATTTAACGAAATTCTGGTTGATTAAGCAAAAATGTATGTCCAGAAATGCACGAACACCCGCCTGGTAACTTGGTTGTGCCAAGCTGATGAGGCCTAACAAGGCCCAAACAGCTGCTGTCCGTGGCTGCCAATTAATCGGGTGAAATGGTTGTCGCATGCGTGATGTGTTTGCCACACAGGACTGGTGTTATGGTGGTTTGTCACCTTGTCACCTTGCTTGTTTTTTCACGTAACTGTGCCTTTAATTAAGTCTAAGAATTTGCCGCTTCCAACAATAAGGTCATTGTAAGGGTTAGGCTTATTTTTTGGTGAGGGTAACTGCGGCTGTTCATCTTTACATTACTTGAGGACTGGAGTTTGGGGGACACTTTATGCATGACATTCCCAGATGCGAGTCATGTTGAAGTTGGGTAGTACAGCAAAGGGACACTTCGTAACGCTTATTGAAATCGTGGTTCATCTAATTATGAGCATTTCTGGAAATATCTCTAACAAATCGTAGATACTTTTTGTCTTTTGCCAAAGATGCTTGATTAGAAATAGAACGCAAACTGCGGTGACAAACATGAGCCTAAACAAGCACAAAACTGAAATATAATTTTAGTGACTTAACGTTTCGTATTATATGTCTCAAGATACATCTTCAGAAGTAACCGTTAGCTAAAATTTATGAAATATATAACAGTAAATTGAGTAGTTTGTAAGGTAATATTGATAGTAACAAAAGGAGGTAATACAACACTTTACAAACTAAGATATGCAAGAAACAATGAAACAAAAGAGAAAATATATGCACTGTAAATGCATATACCAGTTTGCGCTCTATTTCTATCGCTAACAAAAGCTAAAACTATTGGGTTCCCTTACAAGTGAGCAAGACGTAATATAATGGGCTTTGGATGAGGGTCCCCAATAGGGTTTTCGGGATCCGGGATTTGGCCTTTCTGGAGTGCGGGATTCGGTATTATAAAGAAATATGGGAGCGGGATTCGGTTGCATTTATGGAAAGGACGCGGGATTTAGCGTTATTACGACGCGGGGATCCGGGAAATCGTCACTTTGAAGCCCCGAGATTCGAGATTTTTGATGCCGAAATTTTTAAAATAAACTCAACTTTCTCCGTCGGCAACGACGGAAACGACCAGAAATTTCCATTAGGCTGACACGTGCCTTTTCTAATCCCAATGAAATGATCTTTGTCGTGAACTTTGACTGTAATAAGATCCACAAACTTAGAAACGCAGCCAAAGAGGGTACAACCAATTGGGCGGCGTGCTATTTTACAAATCCTAAGTCATGGTATCCTGTACCCGAACGCGCCATGTTTCTCCCGTCCATGCCTACCCTGCATCCTTTGACACCTTTGACGATGACGCCACAATTTAAACAGAGCGTTAGAGATTGGGCCGAGACGTTTGGCGCAGCATTCCGTCAGCGCTCTGTCAGAAAACAAACTACGATGGCAACAGCCGGAACGCTGCCTTCCTATCTCTACCACAGAGAAGTGCGACCAGGGATTCGGTCTCCCTTGAGCCAGCTGAACCCTCCGCAAGGCAAATGAGAGGGACGAAGAGGAAGACGCAGACGACGAAGAAGGCGTTCTGAAGTACGATTCGTCTAGCAGCGATGAAGATTCAGAGGTATAGTCACTTGGTAATGAAAACGATGAAGCTGGCAATGATGTTGGTGACATTCCCGGCATTTTTGAACTGCGAGGCCAACTTCCTTCTTCTACTGCGCACCGGTGGCTCAGTTGGTTGAGCACCGGGCTGTCACGCGGGAGGTCGTGAGTTCAACACCGGCCGGACCAACATTCAGGGTCTTTAAAAACTGAGGAGAAAGTGCTGGCTTTGTAATTACATCTGCAAATGGTTAGACTCTCTAGTCTTCTCGGATAAGGACGATAAGCCAGAGGTCCCTTCTCACAACCCTTCAATGTTCATAATCCTGTGGGACGTTAAAGAACCCCCACACTTGTCGCAAAGAGTAGGGCATGTAGTTCCCAGTGTTGTGGTCTGTCTTCTGTGGTGTATCATGGTTGGGAGGGTAAATGCTCGGAGATATTAGCTACATCAAGCTACTCTAAATTCCGAGGGTAAATAAAGATATATGATATATATGATATGATGTCAACGGCTTCCCGGTTCGAAAGAACTATTCGCTTCAATAACAGAATGATATCCAAAGCCGTTGATATGATTTACTGAAAAGTCTGAGAACACTTCTTAACGGATGCTACTGGAAACACTTTAAAGTTATTATTTTAATGACTAGAGAGTTAAAGCTTCACTTATAACGGCAGTGATGACCACGTGACAATTTTCGTCACCTTTCAAAACGCCTGCTATTCGCAGTTTGCCATTCAGTAGCTTGACGGGCATTGTTTTCATACTAATTAGGAATGTTAGGAAGTAAAGTATTCTTGTAGACGATTGTATACATTAGCACTCATATCACGGGCCATTATCGCCGTTTTATGGAACACTGATGCTTAACCTCCATACTGCTTAATTAAATCTAAACCATAGGGAGCCCACACAAACTGTGTGACCGTTTGTATTTTGAATTTATAGAGGAAATGTATGGGAATGTCGAAAATCCTCGTATTATCGTACTAGATTGCGATAAATATTCTCATTTAACATCAAAATAAACGTATTTTTACCATAAATGTTGTGCGTTGCCGTTCTTGAGGTTGAAGACGGCGATTTTAGCAATTTGAAGGGTTCGGCGTTGGACGTTGCGTTCAACCTCAAGAACGACAACACACAACATTTAAGGTAAAAATACGACTATTTTGATGTTAAATGAGAATGTTTATCGCAATCTAGTACGATAATACGAGGATTTTCGACATTCCCATACATTTCCTCTATAAATTCAAAATACAGACGGTCACACAGGTTATGTGGGCTCCCTGTGGTTGAAGTAGAACATGTGAACAGATTCAATTACTACAAATCATGGACAATCACGCATCATTTCATTTCAAAACTCTAATTGCAAATTGCTATTATTAATTAGTACGGTCAATTGGGTCATAAAGGTTGCTGGAAAAGACTAACAAGGTGTATTCTAAATCAACTGTAGTTGTAACTGACGACAGTCAGCGGTCAGCGGTCAGCGAAGATGGCCGCGTATTTTTTTAGCTCTGCTGTCATTCAGACTTCTTACTGTTTATTTTAAATCTTTTTATGTCTCTAATCGTGTTTTTTGAGTGTGTGTGTGTGTTTGTCAATATGGGCACGTCGAGGAGAGGTCGAAAAATGGATTCTTCTGTGAGCGAAGATCAAGATTTTGAAACTTATGTTCGGGGTGTCTTGGTTCTATGCTCCGTGATATGGAATCTATCAAGTCCAACCAAGCTGTCTTCCAACAAGACTTGGCTGAAGTGAAGCGGAAACTTGACACCACAGCAGAGTCGCTGAATTTAAAATTCGAAACTTTAAATGGTGAACTGTACGAGTGTATGGTTAAAACTGATTCACTGGAAACCGAGGTCAATAACCACGCTGCCAGCATCGATAGGGCGTATGAAAAACTCCCTTCATTAGAAAGATATTCTAGAGAATTTAATTTGCGGTTCTACAACATTTCTGAACGCCCTGGTGAAAACTGTATTGAAAGATTACAAACTTTAATATCTGAAGACTTGGGTTGTGGTCACCAGTCTTCAGTTCTTTTGATGTTAATGAGAGCTTGTCTCGTTTCCTTCACATATTCAATAGCGTAAGCAACAAACATGCACCCTTGAAATCATTTAAAGTTAGAAATTCAGCTTCTAAACCGTGGATAACTATATATTTACTCAATTAAGTCATTATTTTTTCACTGAAGATATTATCGTATTTAATCAATATGGATTTAAGCCAGGTTGCACTACTGTGGATTGTCTTGTAGATCTTGTAGAGGAAATTTCTACAACTCTTGTTTCTGAGCAACATAATTATTCCACACGGACTGCAACTTCTCTACAATTATTCCTTCCTTACTCTAGGACAAACATAAGAAAATTCTGCCCTACTGTTATTGGTAAATATTTTTGGAATGATCTTCCTTTTTCCTTAATTCCATTCGAAATATTTCCTTGAAAATTCTTTTCAAAAAAGCAGTTTTCAAATATTATTTTGCTCAGTACTAATCTCCTTGACTCGTGTCATAATGTACGATGTGTGTGTGCATATGTATGTGTCTGTTTACGTGTGCTTATGTGTGTGTTTATTTATTTATCATTATTTCTTATTCTTATGTATGGACTTATTGTAAAGAGCTATAAATTATAATCAGTGTTAATGGGCACTAATTAGTTTTTACTATATCGTGCCCTTCTCCATTTTATTTCTTATACTTAAATTAATTACTCTATTTTGTTTGGAGAAAATAGTAAAAATAAAAATGAATTAAAATAACTGACGACGAGGCTTGGACATCATGTTGTGACGTCATGATCGGGATCGGGATCGGCCGATAAAAACGTTCGGGGTTTCGGGATGAAGGAAAAATGTTGGTCAGGATCGGGGGATTGAAGAACCCTATTGGGGACCCTCTTGGACGGGATGGGTTGTGAGACAGGAAATGCAATGCAACGGAACAGGATGGAATTACAAGGGGTGGAATCGAGTGGAATAAGACAAGAGATGGGTAACTAAATCGCAAGAGAAAAATAGTATAGTTTGAAAGAAATGTCAACTCTCACCTTCCTGAATCCTAAGATCATTTACAAAGCATACCTTGCTCTGGCGTTTCGACTTTCTTCTCTCATAACGGGCGTGAGGTCAAAAGTCACTCGTTCACGAAATCTGTTCCTCAGGTACGCCGGTGCTTCAACTTCTCTCTCGCAATTGACAATATACTTCTGTTTAATAAAACAAACACAGACATCCAGTCAAGAATGCTGCAACAAAATCAACATTCAGAATATTATTGAAAAATTAAAATTACAAGTTACGAAGATCCTGTAGATGAAAAGGAAACTCCTTTTTATGAGACTGCTCTACGGTTCCTTAAAACAGGCGTGTCACTGGGCGCGGTAGGGGAAAGTATACAGCCATCGTCCTACGACTGTCAGGAACTCTTATAATTTGCCTTTAAAGATTGAGTAGGCCTTATACGATTTCAGTCTATTCTCTGCAAGAATTCGAATAGTGAAAGATGCCTCTAAGTAAATGAAAAAACAAACAAACACATGTCATCTAAAGCTGGGGTTAACTTAAATAAGACTGTATTACTGTTACAAAGGTAAGGGTGGCAACTGATTGGATTTTGAAAATAAATTGGCTCTTTTTTCGCGAAATCTCGCACCTAAGGCATGAAAAATATTATTTAACATGGATATGATATTTTAAGGAACGTTTTCGAATTGTTTCTCCACCGTTTTGTCCGAAAAACAGCGAGACTCCAATGACATAGCCCCTATACTGAGCATCCATTACCTGCAAAGGAAGACTCGCTGGATCAACTTCTTTTAGACCCTCCAGGATGTGGCGATACGCTTCAAAGTACACGGTGCTTTCTACCATTTGGTACACGTCTCCTGATTCAAGTCTCAACATATCAGATAGATTAATGAACTGTATCTGAACTATGCCCTAAAGATAGAAAAAAATATTGCCTGAACTGATAGTTCTACTGAACAGGACCCAGAGTTCACTGACTGGAATATTTATCGATTGCATGATTGAGCCTTTTCTTGTTAAAAACCATACGCAGGCTACTACACTGCACACATGAAAGCAAGCAGTAACCTAAAGATGCCCATCGGGACGATTTTATTCAATTTCCTCTGAATATGATGGGACAAAGGAACAATAACCACTCCTCCTACCTTGAAAAACATTCGAGCGCACATTTCCAGAGATTTGACTGTAATGCTGAAAGCGGCAGAACAGAATAACTGTGCTCTGCGTATCTGGGACTATAGTCCGACGTAGTTCGTCAGTCATATTGAAATCACGTTTGCGCGACAGAGAAAGAATGGAAAGAACAAACCAGACAAGAAAAATAACTAAGAACGGTTTGGACATTTTTTTCGGCCAAGAGAAAGGTGCTCTTATCCCTTCCGGGACGGGGTCGTAGGCTGTTTCTTGCAACAATTAGCGGAACCGTTCCAGTTTTTCCCTTACCGTTCCAACTTTGTTCAGTCGTTTAATCGCGCCTCGAAGAAGCTGAGTAAAAGAGGGACGATGATACATATGTGTGAGGCTCGCGGTAGCTCGTCAGTGACCGGCGAGAGACCAAGTCAGAAAAAAAAAAGTTATCAGGAAAAGTGGTCTTGGGTTCTTAAGTTTAGTCCGTTTAGTTGCATATAAATATTTGGCGGAATCTTCACTCCGCCTTGGTACGTTGTACTCAACCGACATTTTCGAGAACAGCGGATGTTGAATCGAGGTTGAATGCAATTTCAACTTTGACGTTAGTCAACGAATCGCTACGCCGACATTTTATACTTTCGACTATGTTGAACATGACAACCACTCATGCGCTCATGTTTTGCCCGACCGAAAATCGTTCTCAAACATTTCAACTCGAGGCTCAGGGTCTATGGCCAATATGGCCGTCCCGCGAATACGGCCCATGGTTCCCCTAACTTTGCTCTTCAAGTCAATATCGACAGTTAAGACAACTCTAACCTAAAAGCCACCTTTAATCTAACCTTTGTGCTGTTACAAAACGATACTTGGCCCTTTAATCAAAAGAAACACATCGTGAAGTTTGTAAAAATTGAGTTTACTTCTGCATAGCTGCTGCACATAAGAGTAGGTATCGGGAGGAGTCGCCGAGCGATTTCTTGAAACTATTGGAAATATTATTAATTAATCACCTGTTTGAGGTCTTTAACATCGCGATTAGCCACAGTGGCAAAGACAAAACTTTCAAACTTGTCCTTTGACAGACACATAAGCGAGCCAAAGATCAGTCGCTTGCTGTTCTCCCAGCGAACATGCCTCAGCCTAGTATTGTCAAACTTGACTTTGTACTGCAATCCGTTTGATGTACAGATAGGATACAAAAGTTGAACGTCTTTATACACGCGGATGTCCTGCAAGGCACCAATCTTAGGAGAACCGATACGTACCAAGAGCTGCGCGATCCCTTCACGGAGGGGCCTTACGAAGTCTTCTCGAAGGAGCCGAAATTGAACGTCTAAATAATGCTCCGAGCTGTTGTAGCTCCCGTCTACTTTGTTCCTTCTGAGAAAGGGTCGCTCTCCGGACAAGACGTCCGCTTGAGTTGGAATAACGCTAAGCGTCCGAAAATCGTCCGGCGGGTCGTCATCATCATTCAGTCCAGCTAAGATAGGATGGAAAGTTGGTCAGGGTACATCTTTCATCAATTTGCATTAATTATCTAAGTGATAGATAAGTATAACATGAGGAGGACACATATCTGCAGTCACACCATAACATTGGAAGTTTCATGGGGGAAAAAATCGTTAGGAATTCTCTCAACTTTCTTTCGCTTACAGTTGAGAACGAGAACGACAAAGATAACGATGACGATGATGACATACAGGGGAATCGCAATGGTGAGCCCTAAGCGATCCATTGTAAATCCCATACAGGTCTCCTGCAAATATTGAATTTGACTTGTGAACTGAATGTGTGGAATACTAGGTAAATTACAATCCTGTTTTGACCATAAAGAATGTCCTTTCCTAATTTACATAGAGAATACGATTGGGGTAATATTTGAGCAATACCGGCACTTACTGAGGTATGTATCTGACCTGAACCAAGCTGTCGCCCTCGTGAACGGTGGATTATTAATTATCTCGCAATTTGGATTCTTAAAGGAATGTATCTTTAATTTGGAGCTAAGTTACGCGAAGTCCTACCTTTTACGGGCTGTACGAGTGTATTTAACATTTTATTTTACCATAGGGTTTTTCAATTATATTTATTGTAAATTGCTTCAGTTGCTTTACATCATTCGTATGCAAAAAGGGACTGTTATTGTTATTGTTTTTTTGTTGTTGTTGTTGTTGTTGTTGTTGTCTTCGTTTTTGTTATTATTATTCATTCCCTCACTTGTTACCTTGCCTTTAACTAAAAAGAATTTAAAGTCAAGGTAGAGTGGTTTATACAGCTCCGGAAATTTTAAGCCGGAAGTTATCCAGTGATTGTTTAAGTAAAGTTGGAGTCAAGGACGGCTAATGGACCATTGAGTCATCGTCAGTTAAGCCTTGGCTGCACGCTGTAACATTGTAAGAAGAACACGTCCCAACATTGTTATAAAAACGCTTCTAACAATGTTGGATCCTGACGCATATAATATTGTTGGAAACACGTCACTTTAGTCACGCAACCTTATGATGGCGTATTTTCTGTTTAACGAATTGATGTCAGTTTTTCATGCGTCTGTCCTGTTATTGATCATGAATTTCGCCATAAAATTCTCAAAGTAGCTGTGGATCCAAGAGGCGATACGACACGACACTAAACGTTATAAATACACGTCACAAATATGGATTATTTCACGGTTGGTGAGTGCGTACAATTTTTATTCACGAGTTGTGAAGGATCGCGTAAACGAACGAGTTTAGGCTAATTTGCACTTGGACAAAAGAATTATAAATTTGACCGCCATTTACGAATAAGGTCTATAGCAAAATATTTTTGAAATAAAAGAAATCTTTACCTTCCATACATCGCCAGAGCACTTTCAAAAACTTTTTAAGATCTTCTAACAACAAAAGATCAAAAACTTCGCCCACCATACACCCGTCGGCCCCCATGTTTGCAAGTGTTACTCCCGCGGTCGGTGTACGGGCCACTCGTGGCAAAGTTCAACATAATATTAGCCAATCAAAAGGCCGATACGACAATTTTGCACTACTGAAACAAAAATTGTCTGACCAATGAAAAGGCTGATATTGAAAACATCGTGTGTAATTTTTTTTTCATCATTAAGTGTACGTAAATCTTTATACTTATGTAATAAAATTGTTGATCCAACAAACGTTTTGTAACAATGTTTGAGCGTGTAGCCAGGACTTTAGAGGTTAAAATGGTGGTCATTTAATCAGTCGCTCACTCGTTCACTCACTCACAATGACTCTGTGGCCATGAAATCGGGTCTTGTCGTACCCCTTTGAATGGGCTTCAGGAGTGGCCAAAAGAACCGAACGAACAAAGATAGGATTTAGCACAGACAACAATAGGAAGTACGACACTATACGGCCAATGAAATATAGTGTTCAACAAGAGGTACGACCCTACCCATGAAACCAGTAGAGAGGAGTTTATCAACTTCCAGCCACTTAAATACTTTTGAAGGCAATCATTCAAGAACTAAACTGGTCGAGAGCACCAATCTAGCCAACCTCGTTCTCTAGGGCTTTTTCATTGGGGGGAGAGCGGGCCCTGGGAATGACCTTGTGTTCAGGGATAAAACGAAATCCTACCATCTCTCCGTGGTCTTCTTCTCTGTTGCTTTTCTTCCTCCCGTTTCTTTAAGTCTTCCGCCTTTTTGGTTCTTAGTTTGAAGAGCTCTTCCGCGTCGTTTAAGAGAGAATTTCCATCCACCTGATTTCCATCTATCTGTTCCGTGTCGAGCAAAATCTTGACTCCACAGTATAACTCAGACACTGGAAGATCGGCATAGCAGTTGGGAAATCTCCGTAGCAATTCGTTCATGATTTTTATGACATTTTTTAAAAAAGTAGCGATGTTTGTGGCCGGTATTCTGCAAGCACTTAGCCTATTGAGGAACGTTCTTAGATGGTGCGCAAAGAATGGGGATTTCGGTAGTAGGTTTAGCAACTTAATAAGATATTCCTTAGAGCTGCAAGAGCACGCTTTGGCAAGGATGCTTATGATCAGAACGATCCAGTCATCCTTCATGCCCGACTGTTGGAGCAAAAACTCTGTAGCAGGAAAACATCGGGTGGATGTTAAATCAAGAATGATTTCATCAGGATTTTTGGTATCCAGCTCCTCTAGTGCTTTAAATCCAAGCCTAACTTGGCGAGGTCGTTCTGAAGACCCTTCTTCACTTCGCCCCCCTCTTCCGCGAGTTCCTCCTCCGTGTCCCCCTCTTCCGCGAGTTCCTCCTCCGTGTCCCCCTCTTCCGCGAGTTCCTCCTCCGCGCCCACCTCTTCCACGCCCCCTACCTCTGCCTCCGACTGTGCCACTCTCGAAGGTACCAAAAGAGTCAGGTCGCTTAACAGGGTCAGTGTGCCACGTTTGCTCGCGTGCGACTCTGCGCAGGGCTTCCCAGTTGTCCATCACCAAGAGATGGTCTATGGAAACAAAAAGAAACTAATATAATCGGATTTAGAGCGGAAAAAAATCCAAGTACCTTTTGAAGTAAGTTTTTGTCATTTTGTTTCAGTCCAGAAAAATATCATTATAGCAGGCTCCTTTGGCGTGAAGCTTTCAATTCACACATCTCTCTTCTGAGATATTATTTTCACAGCCCATCTCGAACGGTTTCTCTCGCCAAGTGTTGTCAGCTTGCCTATCAATGTGCAATGATCATGAAGATTAAGAGATGCATGATCACAGCGGAAAAGAAATTCTCAGGTAAACTACAGCTAGTACGTGGGGCCCTAAAAATTTTCGGGATTTTCGAGAAACGGGCCCCAGGGGACTGTTTCTCAAAAGTCCCGAAACTTTACGGGTCATTTTCGGGTGTCACAATTCCCTTTGTATCTCAATAACGGAGACGATTTAAGTCGTCAAACTTCACAGTCATTTTTATTTTTGTTACCTTGAAAACATGTAAAAAGATCGGCTTTCCAAAAAAAGCGGTTGGCAGTTTCACAAATGATTTTTCGGGCTCTAAAAGTTTTCGGGATTTTCGAGAAACGGGCCCCAGGGGACTGTTTCTCGAAAGTCCGGAAACTTAACGGGCCATTTTCGGGTGTCACAATATTCCCTCTGTATCTCAAGAACGGAGAGGATTTGACTACTCAAACTTCACCGTCATTGTGCTTTTTGCTACCTTGAAAATATGTTAAAAGATCGGCTTTCCTGAACAAGCGGTTAGCAAGTTCACAAATGGTTTTTCGGGCCCGAAAATTTTCGGGATTTTCGAGAAACGGGCACCAGGTCCGAAAAAAAAAAAAACCACTCGAGAGAGTCTCACTGGAAGGATATATATATCACGGGTAACGGTTAACAAAATTGCTGTCTCACGTCTAACGGTATTTTTTTCCCGTCAAGGGTAAAGGTAAAATCTTCAGTTATTCACGAGTTTAAATTCGAAAATGGTAACTTGGAATTCGTTTACTGATGAAATTCTCGGTACATCACAAACAAGATGATTCTGAGCAAAAACGACCTTTATCCAGGCGATTTGCCATTAACTTGAAAAACGTCGGTTCGTCTTTTTAAGATTACCCGAATGCAATCCGTTTCAATCTTATCCATTTGTGTTCATCCATGCTTCTCTTTCCTTTTTCTGTATTTCTTTTATGTCCATTGTTCAGTGCAGTTTTAAGAAGTAATTGCAATGTTTCATTCTATTTTTTGGGCATTTTGGGTGTCAAGAAATTTCACCATTTTGCGTGACATAGCCTTCAACGTACATGAAAAACAAAGAAATATTCCTGGTTGAAAATGGAACTACACTGTTTTTTGCTTTTTCGGGTTCTCTGTGTTAGTTAGTGGAGTCTTAGTACACACAGTCATTGGTCATCACAATGCAACTTACATCAGTTTGACAACACCGTCCTCCAAATGGGCGGTTATTTGGGACTTGTTTTGTCTTGTCAGACAAGCCTGTTTACAAGCAGATAGGGTAACCCTAGTGCTACAGTAGGGTAACCCTTAATTTTGCTAGGGTAACCCTACTGCTAGGGTGACTCTAGCAGGAGGATTTCACTGGTAGGGTTACCCTACCACCCGAGACAATTTTGTGTGCTTGGTAACCGCCAGCATCGCAAACACAATGGAAACCGCTAAAAAGTTGTCCCGGGTAGGCGAGTTGTCCCTAGCAGAGCTTTTACAAGGCAGCTAGGGTAACCATAGCACTCAGATAGGGTTAACCTAGTGCCAGGGTAGACCTAGCTGCCTTGGAAACACGTTGATGAAAAAAAAAAGAAGAAATGTGTGAGTGCTCGGGTAACGCAAGTGCTAGGGTTACCCTCCCTCCTTGTAAACAGGGCCTAAAAGAGTGGAGCAAAGACGGCAAAACGGTGTCGAGTGCTCTGAAATATTTCGTAATACTCCCTATTCCACTTTTCAAACCTAAAAAATAAAGACGCTAAATGCTTATAATTTTTTTCACGGCTAACGGTTTTTTTGTTGTTGTCATTTTCACGCCTAACGGTTACTAACTTTTCTTGACGTTTCACGGCTAAGGTAAACCCCATTGCCTTCAAATTAGAGCCATTAGATGATCGCTCAAACTCATGGTTCCTGTAACAAGAGAATTAACTTTGGATTAACGTCTAATTCGCCACGAATCACGGATTGTTTATTTGTTTTAATTCCAAACTACAAGAAGCTTCGGATCTCTTCTCTTTACGCAGACACGGGCGATATCGTTCCTGCAGACTCTAGCTGAAAAATATCGAAAACCCCGGACTTTTCCAAATGAAGCGCTACAAAGAATCGAAGGTGCTAGCAACAAAGAAAAAAGTTACCTGACGATAGCACTGAAACATTACCTATCAGTATTATGCTCGCGGTTGACAGGAGATGATTGCCGCCGCTTATTCGATCGATATACCACTGCGTTCTTTCCTCCTCTTTGAATTTTCTAAGTGCGGGGAAGGCAAGTGTCCATAGTCTCAGCTCCTGCCACACAGCTGTGTGCTGTATTTACTTCACCAATCAGCACATTACACAAAGGCCCAAAATATCTTTGCGGCGCACGGAAAGAGAGTGGAAGTGACTGGATGAATCGAGTCCGTGCTTCAAAATGATCTTCAAATTGGGATATGACTATCGCCTTTGTCTATTGAGTTTCTTCTTAAGAGACTTTTACATCTAACTGACCATGTTGTCGTGTTCACAGCAAGGCAGAAAGGATAAAATTGCAAAGAGATCTCAACTTGAAAAGAGTTTCTCCATCACCCTATCTAGTTATTTCATTTGAATGACCTCCACGTTCAACCGAACTGACGCCGGTGAAAATAAGGCTTATTTGCTCTCTTTTAAAAGCTTATCTGTATTTACCATAAAAGAACAACGGTAATCGCCAACTTTCGCCCAGGCTGCCCAAGTTCAGTCTCCGAGATTCCCTACTCAAGTGACAGTCAGCAAAATTATCATGCGGCAAGCGGTTTGAAGCGTGCCGTCCAAGGCCCGTACTCGTCAGCGCAGCGAAGAGACATCTGCTAGCGCGCAGCAGGCAATCCTCGAGACTAAGTTGTATGGAAAACCGAGAGATCATGACAACGAGACAAAGGTGTGGGAATATGGCGATAACATTTTCTCACCTTTCTTCTGTTGTGTAGTAGCTTCTGAACGGCTGTTTTGTCGATTCATTTCAAGCCGGTTTTCATACCTTATCGCTCTCTATTTTAAATTATATCGCAAAACACCAGCCGCAGATTTTCAGAACCAATTTCTCACTTTTTGACGGTACCCTCTATAGTCAATGCATATGAATCCTACAAAAATTGTGACATCTTCGTCGCCACATTTTGGGCTTGGGTTACCGATTTTTATAAACCTGGAACGAAATCGAAAGCGTAAAACTCATTGTGTACTTCCGGTTTATGTACGTCATCGGTGATTTTATTTCATCAGACACATATATTAAGGAGTCAGTTCACTTTACGCTAGGTTTAGTTCCTTCTTCATATCTTCGAAATCAAAACAATCAAGAGACTGAGGAACAATGAACTGTGGAAATACGCCATATAAGAATATCTAACGTAACTATTGTAGTAACGGGAATGCTTATCCAGTACAGTCATGTAGTTTTCTACCGCTATAAAAACCGACGAATGAGCTGTAAACGTATCACCGAGCACGAAAATTTTACTTCGCTGGACAATATAAATGCTTTCCTCGTAGAATAATCATACGACTGACTGTCTGAGGATGGCGACTGAAATAAAATGATCAAACTTGTCTTACGGCAAACAAGTCTTAAAGCGCTTTTGAAATCGCTAGCAATTGGAGATGAAGTGTTTTCCTGAATCAATTGCAAGGATCGCCGTTCGAATTGCAGGGGCTGAAGTAAACCAAGCTTACAACACGATATACTTATTATTGATGATTACTAACTGAGTTTACCTGCGAATGGTTGCGAATATTCGAGTTTCCAATGTAGACTCTGTCGGTCGATCAACTCTGTCAAGCAATGATGTCCGCAAAGAGCTATATAGTCTGTAAAAATTGGTTCAAATCTTTTTAAACGCTGCAAACTTTTCTTTTCACTATACTAAGGGGTTTCACCAGGGAAGTACATGTTTTGTTAATCATGCAATACCATCAGCCAATGAACTGAAGCCAACTTTTCCGAGAAATCGAATTAGGATTTCCGAAAAACACGGGGAAAATTGTGACGTCACTGTTGCCATGTTTTAATATTCCACTTGACACCGAGGCTTGGGGGAATAAAACAAAGAAAATTGAATAAACATGTCCACACGCTTCTTCAAGTTCCTTTGTTTGATGCCCCAAGGCCTCGATGCCAAGCTGGATATTAATATATAGGAAAAGGGCTAATTTCCGTCGCTCCTGGAACGCAATCCAGCGTCAACGGAACGCGAAATCTAATTCGAGAATAGGCTCTCTTTTGCTGCGCGGAGCAAAGGATTTAACAAACTAAACATTTATCTTGTGACTTAAGGGACTGGGTCACGGAAGTGCAGTTGATTTTGTTTAGCCAGAAATTGCTTTTAAACAACCAAACTCAAAGCATCGTGACAACAAAATGTCTGTCGAACATACAGCATTTAAGGTGGCCGAACACAGTTTTCAATTCACCATTATTTTTTACCTATTTTCGCAAGAGTAAAGGTAAACCACAGAAGGGTTTATTTTCGCATTTTAGATTTCTACACGATTTAATGGTAAGGTGTAATGTCACGTTTGTATAAACTGAGGCGCATGACTTTGTAGAGCCGGCAGACCGGTGGGACACATTGTCCATACAGGACCTACAATCAGTGGCAAAAGTAGTTGGGACGCTAGTGTCAGAATGTGCCTGAAAACCTCTCAGACGTCAGAAAATAAGCGTAACTGTCAAAATTCCACTGAAAGCTTCAAAATACAAGTCCCCCCCTCCCCGCAATCAATGTTGAAATAGACAAGGAAATGTATGTTCACTATTGGCAACATTGTTCTGGGGGGGAGGGGGCTATTTTTCAAACTCAGTAAGAAAACCTCAAAATGGAGTGTCCCAAGAGTTTTTCCACTGATTGTAGATAAACGACCTAACTCTTAACAACTCTCCAGTGAGTTCTAGAGCATCTGATTAGTGTGACAGGTGTTATAGGTTCGAATCCACCCTAGGACTCTTTTCCATCAAATCTTGTATTTGAAAAACCGTTTGGCTAACCAGTTGTCAATAACCCCAATTGCAATTCATTTTAACAATTTTTCTCCTTTGGTGTTTGCTGTATTAACACTTAAAACCTTCCTTCGATGTTTTAAGCAGTTATTTTTACGATTCGCTTGATTCGGTTCGTTGCCAGTTCCCAGTCCCTGAATTTGGCTAAATTTTGTGACACAGCCCCTTAAAGTGCCCCTGTGACCAAAAAATCAATTCATATTTTTCTTTGGATTTCAAAACTATGTTAACAAAACACCAAGTGACCCACGTTTTAAGCCTTGATTTCAGAAAGACACCTCTTCATTTTAACTGTAATTTTCCTGTTTAATGGTCCGCCATTACTAACATTATGTTCTTGAGAGAGCTGGATCCGGGAGAAAATGACGTCAAAGGCTCACTAGTTTAAGAATGCAATACGTGTGTACGTAGAATTAATATGCAGCACGGGGCT
>NC_090874.1:19859122-19866622 GCF_036669935.1 Montipora foliosa | reverse complement strand
GACAGGCAGGCAAGCAAGAAATTTTACAACAAATGTTCCGAAAATTCTAGATCTCAAATCGTCTTCGAACAGATATTTTCCGAAAATTGTCGTTGGGTGCCCCTGTTCAAATTTCTTGAGACCAAGCGTGCCTGCTGCTTGCGAGCCGTGAACGCCTCCGAAAACACGGTACTCCCAATCCTCATTCCTTTGAAAATTATTAGCGTTCGCTAACGTGATCTGGACCGTTTTTCGACGAGATCAAAGAACCCTTTGAATAAGAACTGTTATGTCAAGTGAAATCACACATCCTATATGAAGCCGAATTGGGAGTCTCTCTCTCTCTCTTCGAAACCCTTACTACTTTCTCTAAACACATTCACTAATCACGGATTATGTCACTGTACAATGCACTTGCATCAATGATCGACGATGGTAGGTTCTTACCGCATTTTCGAAGTCGCTCGACATTCCCATACTCAATTCAACATCTTCCACCTTTAGATTAAGCCTTTCGCAAACGTCTTTACGGCACTGCACCAAGGTCTAGGAGAAAACCACAAGCATGGTTTAGCAATCAAAGCCCATGCAACATCAACCAATGAGAAGTAAAAGTTAAACCAACCAATGGCAACTTGCACGCGGACGGATTTTCCCAGGCTTTCATTCTTGCCTTCTTCAGAAGGGTACGGTTATGGCTAAATCGGAGAATAGCAAATATCAGTTTTGACATACGATTCTTCCGATTCTCCGATTCTCCGATTCTTTAGATTCTCTTTTCACGAACAATTCTTCCGATTGTTCTGATTATACGATTCTTCCGATTATACCCATTTTTATTCTCCGATTTTCCCATTGTTCCGGTTATACGATTCTCAAATTGTTACGATTGTGCGTTCTAAAAGAGTTTGCACCCGAACGAACACAACGCAAAACTTAAATACTCGATAATTCTCGTTCTCAAACGTTGCGCCCGAACGAACACAGAAATACTTGCTTTTTGACCCGTAACTGCAGAATACTCTGCCATTTTGAAGCTGCAGCTCTAAAGAGGCTGGATATTAGGATACGCAGTGGAAATACCACCCCTCCCCGAGTAATCTTCTAAGAATATTCTGAAGTGGATACGCGGATGCGCAGTCGACAGACCACCCCTCCCCTAGTGATGTCCTAAGTATATTTTGAAGTGGATACGCGGAAAGTGCGAAAAGACCACCCTTTCCCAGGTAATCATCTAAGTATATTCTGATCTCGTAAAACGCGTAGTTAACCAAACCGTAAAGTGAAAGCTAAAATTTTAGAAGAGTGCTTAGGCCTAATCACTGAAAGAAGCGCTTAGGCATAATCAGTAAAGGAGTGCTATACTCTTCACACGATCTCGTAAAAAGTGTAGTTCACCGAACCGTAAAATGAAAGCTAAAATTTTAAATGAGTGCTTAGGCCTAATCACTGATTGATCGCGTTTAACGAGACACAGTTGTTTTCACTCGATCATGGCTCTTTAAGAACGAGAAATACGTATCAATAGGGAGATTGATCGCGCTTTAGAATACATCATTGTTTTTCACTCGATCATCGCGCTTTAATTAATATACATAATTCTGTTTCGCTCGAGCATCGTACTTTAAGGAGAAATAAATTTTCATCAATCTCCTTCGCTCTTTTTGTTTTGCCCTTCAGAAAGGAAAAATACTGGGAACCAGGAAAACGACTCCGTATCCGCGTATCCAATCTCACTATAGGCTTTCCAACCTCGTATCCAACCTTTCCAGGGGTACGGCTTCGAGGTGGCAGGGTATTCTGCGTACTATTGTACGCTTTAGTCATAAACGCACTGCTGTCACCCTGGCGCCTGTAAGAAAGCCGGGCGTTCAATATTCGAAATCTTTCTTCTCCCTTTGGGTAGTCTGCGTGATTTAGTCCTCCAACAATTTTTTCTCCTTTAGCTTCCAGTTGTAATACTCTCTTGCCTCTTGTGTCAGGCATTCTCAATACTGGCCAAGCCATCTTTTTGATGACTGTTAGTGGGGATTTAAAGGACAGAGATTGTGTGACATTCTCGTTTCTTCACCTGTCTCTCTCGTTGTCACGCCATGAATTAACCGCAGGATCCTCATTTCTGTTGCCCGGATTTTACTTTGGATCTCGTTTTACGTAATTGCTTTGAACTGTTGCTTAACAAGTTCGATTGAATTACTACGCAAATAAACAAGGCCGCAAGCGTTTATCCTGCCTTTTATTTGGGTCATTCGGTTATTTCATTGATATCGCTTCAGTTATTTCAACACATCTGCATTTGGCTTTTACGTGCGAATCTTCACTGTGGGCGAATCGTCTTGGAGGGCAAAGGACTTATGGGCGAAACGATCGGAAACTTATTTTAAATGGTTCATCGAGACGTATGCACTTGCTGCATTTGATCAGAATAATATTACTTGGAATAAGTTCGATTTAAGTCCTCGAAAAACGGTCTGTTACATTTTCCTACGGTACGTACAATTTGCAAATAATTTCGCAATTTGCAGCCACCATATGAATTAAATGAAAAATGTTCAACTTACCACAAAATCAGGATTATCCCCCTGACTCCAGTCATAATTTATTTCACCAATGGTCATGAGTCCTTTGAATTTCAAGTTAGGGCAATTAGAGTTGATGTGATTGACTAGTTCCACACACTGATTCCTGGAGCAGCCACCCTTGTCTGCCAATAAACACCAGACATCAAAATATTATGGAGACTGATCAATATTATAAAGATTTCTCCTCAACTCTGGACCAGAAATAGCTTCCCGTCAAAGAGGAGTCCAGCTTGAGCACACCGGACATAAATGACAAGAAACTATAGTGCTTAAAGCTGATGTGAGGTACATCGTACTTAATTCGCATAATGCAAATCGAATCCTCAGCGACTGCAATTCTTTTCCAAGAATAACTACGGTATTTGGAAAAAACCACAGTCGCAGTGAAAGGTCCAAAAAAATAATATATTAATGTTAGTTACACCAATACTTATTGATTTAAATTTTTTTGATTACAAGGGCAGACAAGACAAGATGGTTGGACCATCACCCACGGTCTTACATAACAAGAACGTGTGCCTGCCTTTGTAAAGTGTCATCTGCATTTACTAATGGTTAGACTTTTAAGTCTTCTTGGAGGAGCTATAAAGCATGGGTCCCATCTCACAAACATATTTTATTTTATTTTACTTAACTTCGTCCCAACAAATGTGGGGCAGGGTAGCCTGCACGCAGGCGGTTGGATGGTCGAAAAACCAGAATTCGTAATGAGGTCGCCATCTTGGATTCGCGCGGCTAGGTCTGGGCCGGGTTGAGGGTCGACAAAGCGAGCAAGTGAGGGGGGCGGAGAGGAGAGAGAAAAACTTCTCTCCGCTCTTCCCACTCCCCACCCCGTCGTTTTGTCACGGGGCCCAGACCTATCCCATGCTCTTCCAATATGGCGTCTGATAGTGTTTCGTGGCGACACAACAACTACCGCCTGCAAGCAGGCTAGGGGCAGGGAGGCCACAACAGCATAACCAATTACTGTGGTCCCAAAAATAAATACTGAATTACAAAAATATTAAGCTTAATAGTTAAAAACAGCAAGTTATATCTTTGACAAGGGGTCGGGCCATATTACATTTAGGACAAACAGATTTCCATGTTTTAGGATTGTCCGGGTTGTAAATGTTCAAGAGAGCATTTGTATAATATTCAATAAGTTTGTTTTTAAACGAAGCGAGTGAAAGAGAATTGTCTCTAATGTAGGTAGGTAGAGAATTCCAGATCCTGCTTGTACTGCTCTGTGGGGTGAAAAAGGACCCACACACTGTTCCCAAAGAGCTGTGCATGGAGTTTACAGTGTTGTCATCTATCTCTGCCAGCATGTTGTCATAGACCAAATTAGCAAACTCAATATTGTACCCTTTGTATTCCATCTGGGAATAAAACAGTTTCATTCCAGGTATTTTCATATCACATTTAAATGTGAATACCTACTGGTACTACATTAAAATGCAAATACAACACAATCCCCAGAGATTAGAATTGGGTGCAAAGCTAAGTTGGTCTATTAACCTAACTGCATTAGTTTGAAGGGCTTCTGGGAAAATGAGACCATGAAAACAAAAATACAGCCAGAGGTCAGGCAATTTGCTTGGTGCTTGATCCCTCACTAAGAGTCACATTTAAGACAGAGCTCGCTCAGAATGAGAGTGCAAGATGTTACTCACTTTCTTCTTGGCTAGTGTTGACTTGTACCATAACATTAAGAGGGTCTGGTTTGTTCTGCTTGCCCCATGAGGAGTTCAGTGTATTTGCAAGCTTGACGCTGTCCACAGTCTCTACCATAAACAAGTTAGGCACACCTACAATAGTTAAGACAAAACAGACTGCAGACTGACTTGCAGAACGTTGTGTTACAACTTCTGTAAATGCTGGTTGCTGCCGAGGTTACAAGGCAGTCATTCTAATCATGTTCATTTGAGATGCACAGATTCCTGGATTTCTGGGTGTCTGTGCTGTGCCCACAACATTAACGGCAGCGTTGTTGCGCTTGGTGTGCGATTCGTTTTGCTTGGTCAGTGTTCATGATTAAAATCTTTTAAAAGTGTTGGATCTGACCCCAAAAAAGTTTAAAAACTTAATTTCCGGCAACATTTTGTTTGCGAGATGAATATTTAAAAGAGCTTTTTTAAGGCATGTTTTGATCCCTACCGGACACACTAAAGGGCAAATAGGCCTTAGGGAGAGGCTGGCGTTCATTTACAGCATTAGTATTTAGTGTGGAATGCCAAGGTTCTAAGAATAAACTTTTCAGTCGGTTGCTAACACCACGTTCTAATAATTCTACATAGTTGGCATGGATATCATGTCCAGTAGCTCCCGCGTGCTGATTAATTGCCGATTCATTGTTTCCTCTTGTGCCAGGCTTGTGTTCTGCCCCTCGAGAATTCCAAGATCTTTTTCGTATCACCAATGTACACAAATGGACACAATCTACACCTGACTCTGTACACAATTTCAGTCACTTGACTCTCGCTTGGGCGCTCTTTAGGTTTCTTGAACACATCACCAAGTGTTTTGATCAGACGAAAAGCGGTCCTAACATTCTCTTGGGCCAGGATTCTTTCAGAGACTCCTTTAACATACGGGATTGAGGCGAAAGCTGTTGTGCCACTCGAGACTTCTGATCTTGCTTCTCTCTCTTTCTCTTTGCATGTCATCTTGATGAATTTTGCCGGATATCCATTAGCTTTCTGATCACTGACAATGCGTTGTTCTTCACTACATCCATGCCAATTACGTAAAATTATTAGAGCATGGTGTTAGCAACCAACAGAAACGTTTATTCTTAGAATCTTGGCATTCCGTGCTAAATACCAATGCTGTAAATGAACGCCAGCCTCTCCCTAAGGCCCATTTGCCTTTTATTGTGCCACTTAATTAATTTTTAATTTAACTCTTTTTCTACAGGGGGATCAACAGGGGGATCTACAGGGGGATCAAAACATGCCTTAAGCTCTTTTAATTATTCATCTTGTCATTTCACTCTCAGTTATGAAGGCAACACTTTTTTAAGATTTTAATTTTGTCTCGTAACTTAAAAACTTAAAAGATCCTTTGGTTTGCACTTCCTTTGCAAAATGCTTATAACTAAAAGTGAAATAACCCTCCTCTGTGTCCAGGTCCAGCTCCTAGATGAGACCGCTCCCACGGCTGGCAAATCCAAGCAACCCAGCCATGAGCTCCCATGCCGAAGGAGAAAAACAGGCACCCGTCACACTGATAAAACAGTGGAAAGAAAGGGAGGGACAGGGGAGGGGAGACAGCCTCCAAGGAGTCCCCACGCTCAGGAAAACGCTAATGCTTAGAAAACGCTGACTAAAACGCCAACAAAACTGCTACAACGCACTATGGACTGAGAACACGAAGAATCCTGGCACATGCACATATCAAACAACCACTGACTGCCAAGGTAAAACTTGTGCTCCTAGTTGTTAACTCCGTTAAATTGCATTTGACTGCATCAAAAATTGGCTTGCCAGGAAGAAAACTCTTGAAGTACTTTGTGATATCATCACAGAAAAGGAAAATGCTAAATCCTATCTCCTGTTGTCTGGCTTAAAAAGCCTGTCCTGACAAAATTAAAGAACTGACAAAATGGTGTTGAGACATGTAGGTAATGACCACAGCAAGACTCCTTTAGACTTCCTATGTGTACCCTGCCTCTTAGGCTCTGGAACACTGTAAACTTAACAAAAGCTTTGGTCCATTAACAGTTACAAATTTAAACAGATTAAAGGAAAAAAGGGTTCATGCAATTTTATCAGGAAGTTTGTTGTTGTCAGTTGCTCCTAAAACACAAAGACACACTATAAAAGGGGTGGCTTCATGCTGTGCTTTTGTTTGAATTCATTGAAGCACAACTGATTAATTATCCAAGATGATGATCAACAAACAGCAACACAGAGACGGAAGCCCTAAAAGATATTTCTAGCGTGAGAAAAAGGGAAAGGGATTTTAAAAAAATAATAATAAGCAACATTTTAATGACAGATTATGGACACATTGCCATATTAAAGGGGTTTTTCATTGCACAAATTATCACAAAGCTCAGTTGCATCCATGGATGATTATTAATTTTAATAAATCATTTGCATGTACCTAAGGCACCGTGCCTTTTATAGTTCGTCTTTGTGTTTAAGCTTTTGTGGTACCACTGAGTACTCTTCTACCAGCACTTTATTTTTATCATTATTTTTCTTGCAACCAACTGGTACTTGCATAAAATTTTATGTTACTGGTACATGCAGTTTACCATGCACTTGGCTGATCAAGTGGAGGTACACTCATGCACCTAACAACCGCAATGACATAAGAAATAAAATTCCGATTTTAACTTCTACCTTACAATGCACCCTGTCAGACCTTATTAAACAGACATCCTTACCAGCAAGGTTGTTGCATTTGTTACTCTGTAAGTGACCTATGAAATGCCACTTTATATCCTTTAATTCTAAAAGCTGAAAGGAAAAAATTTGCATTACTATCAAATGATTGTGTCTTTCTCGTACATAAAATCAGAAACTGGCAAAATCACTTTCTACTACCAAGACCTTGCATTGACAGATTCTAAAAAACAAAAATTATAACATAAAAAAGAGAGAAGAAGCACACCTTTGGTTCATTGGATTTTTCTATTAGTTCTTGAACCTTTTAAAAAGAACACAAAAAAACTGAAATATACACTTAACACTTTGAATAAATTGAAAGTTTTACAATTAAGACATGCCTTGCAAATACAGCCTCCATCAGACCATGTAAGTTGTTGTTGCTTCATTTAGCACTCCAACACATATGTTTGATACAACGATTAATAGTTAAAATAAATAAAAGACATTGGATGATCATGGTGAAATTCCTCTGCTGTCATTAGAGTTTCCTATTGTTGTTTTTTTTTTCCCTAAGAAGATAAGCTCAAAAACTAAACAAGACTTAGTTCCCTTTGATGTCT
>NC_090874.1:19839122-19854122 GCF_036669935.1 Montipora foliosa | reverse complement strand
GAACTGATTGAAGTTTTATGGGCGAAAAAAAAAAATCAGGAAAAGTAGGATAAAACCTGTTGACGGTGCTTTTATGTTTGAAAAGTGTGGAATGACATTTTGTTGGTTCGAGCTGACATTCACTCATGTTTGTTTTCAAAATATTATTTGCGAAAGCCTTGATAGCTCTACAAAGCTGATACGGTAAGAAACCAGCTGTATGTATGACCAAGACAAGCTGATTATGTTTCAGGGTAACCTGTACAATGAATTTCTTTTTTACTTGTAACGAATGAAGAGTTATGATTAAAGAGCAAAGGGCTTTTTTATTATCATTACAACGAATTTGATCTTTGAATTTTTTTTTTTTTTTTTTAATCAATGAATCTTTCTGTTTCAAGTAGATCGCTGAAAGTCAGATTCCATCGACGAACTTCGTAGCGAAACTGATAAACCGAGCTAATGCCAAAATACGCGAAAAAGATCCCTTTGAAAGCTTCCCCGGTATATCTCTTTGGTTACGTTCAATGTGAACATTATAGTCTCCTTCGCAGCCGCTCGGGCCCGGCCGCTCCGGCGTGACTCCGGCCCGAGCGGCTGCGAAGGAGACTATGTGAACATCTGATCTGAAGATTTTCGAGAAACAAGCATGCCGTTGCAAATTAGGCCCTGTCTACAAGCAGGCAGGGTAACCCTACTGCTAGGGTTACCCTAGCAGCAGGGTCAAAGATAGCCCGAGTTTACAAGCAAAATTTCACAAGTTGGGTTACCCTACCACCCTTGACAACTGTGTGTGCTTGGTAACCACCAGCGTCACTATGGAAAAAGCTAAAAAGTTGTCCCGGGTGGGCGAGTTGTCCCTAGAAGAGCGTTTGCAAGGCAGCTAGGGTTACCCTAGCGCTAGGGAAACCCTAGAACTAGGGTAACCCTAGCTGTCTTGTAAACACGTCGATGAAAAAAAGAAGAAATGTGTGAGTGCTAGGGTAACCCCCCCCCCCCCCCTCCTTGTAATCAGGGCCTTAAATTAAATTAGGCTTGAAACTCAGCATCTCCGAATTCCACACCCCACCCCCTTAACGCCTTATTTTTTGCATGGAATCAATATATGAGGCTTTCTTGCTAGGCATAAAAAAGCAGCAGCATATCAATTTCTCACATTTCTGGCTTTTTTCAGTTTTGTACCAGTGGTTGGCCAAGGACACTTGACGACTCCAAACCACCCGAGAAACGCGTAGCGTCAGCACCGGAGAGGTTTGAAGAGAAACACGAGGTAAATTTGTTAACCGCTTCACGATTGGCTAATTAAGTGGGTGTTATTCTCCAGGACGGTTCATGTTTGTATACGATAACCTCTTTCGTAACCTCTGTTGCCAGGAAACCTACGAAATATCACACGTCATATTGACGTGACCTTATTGGTGAAGCGTGAGAAAAATATAGCTACAACTTCGGTCATAAATAGAACAGCAAGTCAAGTGCATCCAAGCTTTTAAAAAAGAAACCCCTCCTTCTCCCTCCCTTCAATGTTGCGTTTACCGGTTGGTTTTTGAACATCAACATTGAAGCCGGGGAGAAGGGGGAAATTGCCGTCTGTGTTACAACATTTGTGACCGAGACTGTAGGCTCTTGTGGTGGGTGAAGTACTTTGTATTTCTGACGACCACGCAGCCTTACCGAAAAAACTTTAGTCAGACATCAACCGCGCCTTCCACCTCGAGCTCTGCGATGGTGAGTGCGCTGAGTCCCTGTAGATCCTCAGCCTGACCCCAAGGGTTTTTCTCCGGGTATTTCGGTTTTCCTCCCTCATCCATGAAAATCCACTCCCGGCTAGCTCGGGGATGCGCTTCGCTTGGGTCTCCCACGCGTTTGCGCTTTTCCCTTCGGACTCAAAAGACAGTTCCGATGAATTTGGGACTGAATAATTTATGGTGGCTACCCTTGACGTAATTGTAATCCGTTTCCTTTACAGACAGAGACAGATCGATCTGAAGCAATGTTTTGATGTTTTCAGGTTCCGTTTAAACGGTTTCCTTTTTCCTCGCACGATAACAGGCATGCATTTCAAGATGAAGGAGAATACTTTGGGAATGTAAGTCAAATAACCTACTTTCAAGGCGTCGTAAGCCGTAACCCTAGGCTCGTATATATATATCTCTATATATGTTGAATATCTTGTTTTTAGACTTCACTGTAAACAATCAATTCGAAATCAATAACAATAGAAACCAACAAACACAAAAAAGCTAAGAGAGAGCCTTCCAAGTGGCTGCACCACTTATTAAACCGGGCCTTTAGCGAAGATCGCGAGAAAACTATGATACCATTTAATTTCTCTTTCGTTTCATGCGGTTGCGCCTTCCTTTGCTGTTATATATGTTTCCCTCATAGGGTCTTGGTCGACGAACTTTTCCCGATCGATGTCAACACTACTCCAGCAACCTAATCACATGGAACGCGACAAATGACGCAAGAACGTGCTACGTGGCTTCATTTCAAGGTGTCCCAGGCGCAGATAACAGCCGGTACAGACGCTTCCCACGGTTCCACACGAAGAAGAATCACGAATCTGCCCCACTGAGGACGACAACAACAAAATGGTTTCAGCGACCAGACGTTCCCTTTAAAACGCCTCTCAATGTCTTAGCCATAACGCAAGAGCCATTCTTGGCTCCTAATCAATGGGCTTATTCGTATAGACCGACATGGCGGTAGATGTATTTAAGGATTTTTTTCTTCTGACATTTTTCAAAGTTTGCGGTTTTTTACGGCGTTACGAGTTCCGGTATGAAATGGAACAAGTTGATTTTACAGTGTGGCCAGAAAACCACTTAGGCCAGCGAAAATCGATTGCCTGTTCTGTTAATGAATCCCGCATTTCGAAGACTTGTTTGACTCATTCAAAGTTTTATTTAATTTATATTCGTCCATTATACTCGGAAACGGAAAGTTATTGGCAATGTTAATAGTTCCTAAATAATAGCAATACTTATTTAATAGAGAGCAAAATCATGTGAATAAAACACCGTGCGTGATTACAAGCTTGTAAGTTAAGGCATGGAAAAGATTTATGTCCACCTCTCACTTTAATACCGAGTTTGAAGTCAATGCCGTAAGTTATCAACCGGCAAAAAACGAGAATCCGTAACTTACAGCACGGACTGAGAAAACGAGGTTAGAACTGAGGACATTGATTACATCTCAGCGGAACGTTCAACTGCATAAATGACATGATTGGCATGCGTCAAAATCCTCAAAACGAATAAATCTCATTGGCTTTCTGAAATCATTGTTCACAAGTTTATTTCACATAAACAACATGAAAAATTAGCTAGATTTCAAATTTATTGAGCTGGACAGCGGGCCGTATTGTTCACCATACTAGGGAGCTTTAGCAACGACAACGGCGACGTCAACGAGAACGTCACAAATTTGAACATTTAGTGGCCAAAAACAATAGCTTTGCACGCTCTGCACTTGCGTTTATCATTTTTGTCCATTTCTTTGCCGTCGTCAGCAAAACAACAACGTGAAATGACCACATTTGAGGTTTTATGAAGGACGTCAGCACTTGAAGATAAATTTTTATTTTCTCCCTTAAATAAAGCGTCGCTCATATAAACGGTTTCATTCCTAAGGGAGTGCCATACCCTTCTCACATTAAAAATAACTTGGAAAAGTCGTGAAGTGATTACAATAATGAGAATTTATGTTCTGAGATGACGCTCTCGTTGCCGTTCCCGTCGTCTTTGCTAAAGCTCCCTATTGTACAATACAGCCCGCGAAATTAGCCAATCATAGCGCGCGTACTACGTGAGTGAGATAAAGACATTATTATGCTTAATTTTTCGTGAAGGTAACGTGGGTGAAATGGAACTGGTATTGCATGCAATTTTGCGCTTGCATTGCGTTTTGCAATGCCCCGCTTCATACGCAAACCAAAGCGCAAATGCACGTGCAAAAGAATGGACATTTTCCCATTCCTTTTCTTAATGCGTCCGAGCTTTCGCGCTTGTGTTGCGGTAGTTCACTGACACGAGCTTCCGTTCACGCCGCATGTCTGAACAAGACCTAAAGGTCCGTGTTAATGGACAATTTTGAGCGTCAATTGGAAGATGGTGTGACAGAAGAGAATCCTCATCTCTGGGACTTCGAACCAGAGGAATCTAAGACAAGCCTTCAAGGAATACCTTCATCCGATTGCGTTTTGTCCCGAGAAGGACTGTTGTTTGTGACTGACATTAAGAAGTCATCTTTAGAGTCGGTTCACATCATTCTCCGTCAAGGAGCGCGATATGTCTGGAGCAGGAATGGCGCAGTGGTGAGAGCACTCGCCTCTAATCAATGTGTCCTCCGTTCGATTCCCAGACTTTGCATCACATGTGGGTAACGTTCTACTCTACTCCGAAAGGTTTTTTCCTGGGTATTACGGTTTTCTCCTGTGCCGATTTAATTTCTGTACACAGGGTCCCCAGTTAGTGTCCCAGACCTAACTCCAGTTGACACTTGAATAAATTTCATTATTCACTTCATTATACACGATAAAGAAGATAAAAAAGGGAGCTTAAGAAGGCGCGTTTTTGAGACGCGGACGGCAACCGGAAGTGAGCTGTTTTCCCTTTTAACTTGTCTTCACACAACCACATTTGCATTGCTGAGTATCTTTTCTCCATTAGAGATGACTGGTTGCCGTCCGCGCGTGCTTATGCTCCCTTTTAATTAAACTAGCAAAGAGGTAATGTCCGATAATGCTACCTCCTTTTATTAAAATGGGAGAATGAGTTTTTCGCCGATAAACTTTTGGAGTTCGTTTGTCAAAAGCCCTGAAACTTATCAGATGAATTTCGAGAGCTATATTTCCTTTCGTACCTCGAAGAACCGGTTGTGAAACTTTGCTATTCATTTGCTTTCTAAAAAGCAGGAAAAACTATCAGCTTCTCGTAATAAGCGTATCGTAGCTTCACTCCTCTCAGGCTAGCGATTTACACAAAATGTTTAAATAGTAATCTTGCATTTTTCCTTCTGAATAAGGTATAGTGGAAGGCCAGATTTTCGGAACAAGGATGGCGCATTATTTTTTTCGTCGAATGGCTACCTGTGCTCAGGGACTTGACTTTCGGGAAACGGGTCAAGGACCCGTATCGATGAAGGGGTTGAGTTCTCGATAGGGCTATGACGGCACTATTCCGCTATTCCAGAAGACTAACACGCGACGTTATTACCAAAGGTGTTCTTTTTAGCTGGTCTTTGAATTCTACCCAGCTCAAAGGAAAAAATTCTTCATAACCCCATCCAGACCCTTCCCGGTCAAACACGTCGGCTTCGTTGATCACTCGGGTAGCCTTGGGAAAGTTTGACGTCAGAGAGTAAGCCAGTTTAACGAACCCCTTACTGGTATGGCGGAAGTCACGTGTACTGATGGTCAGATAGAGACCTTGACAACCGGAAGTCCTCAGTTTTAGTTCAAGGAACCTGAAAATGAAAATGTGATATTGTTGATATAACTAAATACAAGTTAAGTTTCAAATCCAGTTCTCTGAACATTACACAGAAGATGAAAAGTGAGTATGAATGGTAACTTTGAGAGATTAGACTACATTTACACAAAAGCAAATGTTTCCGGATTCGTGACCAATCTGAAGCGTTTTGATACCAGATTTGCTTTCGTGTAACCACACACAATATGAAGCCGGTACAAAAGATTTCCATGTTTATCACGATTCCGAAACGTTATGAATCCGGAATCCAAAGTGCAAAGTTTTTTTCGGAAATAGTTCACTACTCACACTTGAATGCTCTAATTTTGCTTTAATTCACTTGAAATCACACTTTGTTTTCTCACACTTGTCGCTAGTACGATCACCTCACCAATTTACGTTGAAATACTTTGCTAGCCGATAGCAGAATTAAGGCCTCCCACGGTAATTTTTCACGTGATATGAGTTTGCAAATATAATAAGAAATCGATTCACTTCTTGCTCGTTTTTTCCTTTCAATACTCTGCACGAGCGTTTTACATTGTACATTCTTTAACCGTTCTTCCCTTAACAACGACGTAGGATGACCAAATTTGTCCTAGTGTCGAGAACGGGTGTACACCACAAAAGATATTACGATCCCTCCACGTTTCTAGAAGAGGCTGCTCGCGGTCGAAAATGGTCCAAGAAAAATTGTGACAAATTTCCACTTGTTACTGTTATCCAGGTTCGCGGTGTGAGCCGAAAGATTTATGCGATTCGAATTCCTAGTATAGAGCTCAAAAGTTCAAACAGGTTTAGCTTCAAACTACCTGAAGACTCTATGAAATTGTTCATTGTTTGCCTCACGAAGTTGTCAAGTGTGCAATCTCGTTCCCAGGGTCTCAATTCTCTGCCTCCATTGCCCTTCTCCTCAACGACAAAGGAGGCAGGGAAGAGAGACCCTGGAAACGAGGTTGTCAAGTGTGGTGCTAAGATCGCGACGTTTCGACTGGTTACGCGTCACCTCATAAAGCACGATGCTCTGCTGTGATTGTTGGTTTCTTCACAGCTGTTGCTCCCTCGGAAGTCCCCTGTTGTATAGGGCTCGCCGGTTGTTGTGTTTCAGGGTCGAGTGGGCATCCATGCTTCTAGAATTTCTGTTCCACTGTCCCTATTGACATTGTTAGGGACAGTAGAAACACCGTGAGACAAACGACTTAAATATTATTTTACTTCGCCACGATGAACACCCAAAACCTATTTCATGAAACCTCGGAGATATGTCTGTATACAGTGGAACCTCTCCTTTAGGGCACCTCTCTCCAGGGGACAAAGAATTTGGCCCGGGAAAAATGTTCCTTTGACTCCAACCCAACCTCTATTCAGGGGACAACAGCCCTGGTCCCTAGGGTGTCCCTTGAATGCAGGTTCCACTGTATACTGATAAATCCGAACGTGAGCTTTTGTGGATGAAGGATCTCTTACATTTCGTATCCGCTGACCCAAAAATGCGGTGACTTGATGATCTTCTTTTTCTTCTCCACTTCAACATCCTCTCCGATGTCCACAGTCCAGTTGAATACAACTGGTTCGTCATAAACTTTTCTTGAGACAGGCTCGCCTTCCTCACATTGCCTTTCCTGAAAATGCGAAAGCACATTCTGACAACCAACGATTTCAGCGATTTTGAAGTGCGTTTAAATTAGAGGCCCCGATTGGCTTAGGGATTCTCCTTGTCATGCTGCAATTGCGATTGGCTATTCACCCCAGCGCCTACTTAGACTGTGTGACACTCAGTTGGGAGCAGGTAAACGGGCTCATGTGTTCGCGTGAAAGGACTTATGAAATGATTGACCTGCTCCCAACCGATTGGCTTCATAGCTCAGTTGCTAGAGAGCATTGCACCGCCCATCCCAGAGGTCCTGGGTTCGTAATCCCGTTCAAGTCACCTGGATTTTTCAGGTGTCTCTAAGAAACAATTGCTTAAATTGTCCAGCCAAGGGCGACAACCATTTCTTTCAATTTCGTCTATATCCCGCGCTTCAAATATATACCTTATTTCAGAGCTGCAATCACTGACAAATTCCTACCTTTGAAAATGCGTGATAAAAAACAGCCTCCTCGAATAACAGCGGAAATTTGCCAACCGTAGAGGCAATGGGATGATCGCTGGTTACAACATCGTGAAGGTAGTTAATTGTCATGGATTTGAAACGCACAAGCTCTAGGAGTGGCTCCAGTTGTTCATCAAATACTTCATTCACTTCCGCCCATTTCATGAGTGCAAGGAAAACGGTGTTTTCCGAAGACACGCAAAGATCGTTACTGGAAAGAACTGAAACATAAGGACACCAAATACCACTTCATATGATTTAACTTGTTCGTTCGATTCGTAAATAGAGTACGACAGTTTTTGGGCACGAATCGCGCGTATATTTTAATCCCCGATTCCGAAGGAACAAAAAGTTTTCTGAAGACACAGAAAGGTCACTCTTGCAGTGCGAACGATTTTTGAAAAGTGCGGTCAACACTTCCCACAAAGACGCCTCGTCAAGTAAATGTGGGTCACGGGATATCGGTGTCCCAGCGAATTTGGACCCCCACTAGATTTGAACCCCATTTCTAACTTTAAGATCTTGACAGAGCTGAATCGACGCGAAAATGACGTCAAAGGCTCTCTAGTTTAAGAATGCAATGCGTGCGTACGCCGCAGAATTAATATGCAGCACGGGAGTTTTGGGCTTTCAGATTTTTAAACTCGCGTTTTTCATGTATAATAAGCTGAGCCTTTGACGTCACTTTTCCCTGGATCCAGCCCTCTGAGGTCCAATCGGTCAGATTTGAAAGTGAACAATGGCGGACCATGAAATCCAAAACTTACACTCAAATAAAACGGCCTTCGGATAAAAATTAAAGCTCAAAACTTTGCCAGTCAGATGTTAAGCAAACACACTTTCAAAATCTGAAGAAACAAAGAAAGTGATTTTTTTTTACAGGGGCACTTTAATCAAAAGAACGTTTATTTTCAGGGGGGTCAAAATCCGCGAAAGGGGGTCCATATCTGCTATCGGATCTGGACCGGGGATCCAAATCCGCGGTGGGGGTGGGGGGGTCCAAATCCGCTCTGACAGATAATTTGATCTTAATCAAACTAGTTGATAAAGGTCGAATTACCACCGCGACAAAAAAGATTCAATGGCTGACGAGGCGTTAACGCTCGAAACGTTAGCCATTCCATCCTTTCACGGTAACAATTCGAACTTTATCAGCTCGCTTGGTAAAATTAAATTTTCGCGTTTTACTTTCCCACCGACACAGAATAATACCTTCTTTAGAGACTACACCCTTCACTCCTGAGAGCTATTGAGGGCACTACGAAACCTGAAACAAGGCCCGAAGTTTTTTTAAGAGAAAGGACCATCAGGTCCATTTGTGCGTTTCTGTTGGCGCTTACAACAAGAAAATCGCAAATAAGGAAGATATCTGTTTACAAACATTGCTTTTGTTATTCAAATTTGCCACCCACAGGAACAAAAGACCTTTTGTTTCTACAGCCAGTGAGGCTCTGGTTGCCACATTAATAACAATAGGTGACGTCAATGATATCTTCCTTATATGTTCGCTAGTGGTGGCGAGATAAATAACTATTGAAAACGGATCCAAGATGGAAAAAAGGGTGATGATCACTCTATACTGAGAAAGTGATGATCACCTCTCCTATTGCGCCAAAATATCAGACTTTTTTCGGGGAGGATGAAGGGGAAAGTGTAATGTTGTTTACTAGGAAATCAGAGAAAAAAAACTTGCAGCTAATGAAGAATGAATATCCCTGGGCACGATTCACTTTCACTCCGGGCTTCCAAATCACAAAGAATTGCTGATGACATTATAGTTACATGAAAGACGACAGCACAAACCTTTTTGAAGGCCATTCGAACTCAAAGAGAGAAAGTCTTCACTAGACCACTGGGAGTCTAACGGGCTGAACTCTTCAATTAGGAATTCCTCACACCGGCTGATGAATTCAGCCATTTCGGGAAGTCTAAACAGTATGGAGAAATGGACTTATAAGGCTGTGTGCAAGCGGTAAATCTTGCCTTAAACTGCTCCCCTCACACCTATCGCTCACCCCTCGATAGCCTTTTTGTTGTCTCTCCAATCTATCTCTGCATCAGACATTCTAGTGTACCATCAGCATGAATGGGCAAAAACACACAGCTGCAAAGTATTACCAGTATTCTTTTCAGGGTTGCCTTCTAAATTCACATGGAGGCCTGGTCTCCAAAAATCACGAGTGATACTAGAATTTTGTAGCTCAGAGTATTATAGTGTTGTTTCAGATAACATCCAGACACTTCCCCACTGGGGTCACTGGAAATAACAAGATGAAGGGAATGCTCAAACCCAAAAACGTTGAAAAGCAACACAACTTTGTGTTTTGATACAGCATGGAAAAATAGGAAACATCAACAAAATAAATATTAAAATTTGACGAAGCTTTGTGATTTTTACTGACACATATCTCAAGATACCTTTCATGTTCTTGCATGTTCAGGGACTTGTCGCAAATTTCAACTGTGAGGTCAGCAGAACCCAAAAGCCTTCAAAGAAAGAAAGAAAGCATATTAAAACGGGGAATTCCCTGAGGCAACTACCTTCTGTCAGTTGCTTGTGGCTTTCTGCATTCAGAGATGATGAAACTTGGAAATGTAAGGGAAGAGACAGGTAATGACCAAGAACAATCCCACCCCTCTCAACATAAAGTATGTACACTCAAATAGAAAAGAAGGAGGGGATAGGGTACACAAGGGGAAGAAAAAAAAAGGGGTAGAGAGGAGATGGGAGGGTGGTACTGGGTAGCGGAAGTTGAGAAAAATAATAGAAGAAAGGAGAAGGAGAGTAAAGAAAAAGAGAAAACAAGAGTAGGGTACAGAGGAGCAAAAAAGAGAAGTGTAAAGTAGGGAAGAGAAACAAGGAAAAGGGATAAAGAGAAGGGAGAGAGTGGAAGGGAGGGAAGAGGGGATGGGAGAGTAAAACAGTGTAGTTTAGGGAAAGAAAAAACAGAACAGAATTAAAGAAAAGTGTAACAGAAGCAGGAGGCACAGAAAAAGAAGAGAGGATAAAAGAGGGGAGGGGAGGGGAGGGGAGGGGAGGGTAATGGAGCAAAAAAAATGGACAGGGAAGGGAGGGGCAGGGACTAGGAAAGGAATAAGGAAAAAAGAAGAAATGATGCCAAACTGTACTTTTGGCAAGTTTTAAGGGTGCTCTCTGCATCATAGATATGTGCCAGCCTCATCAGAGCAAGAAGATTCTCCACATTTTCATTCACCACCACATCAGGTTTGTACAATGACTCAATCAAAAGCAAGAACATTCCTGACAATGACTCGCTGATGTTCATTTCAACCTGTGAAGATCAAAGAAAAAGAGGCATTAGCGAGTGGTTAGGGCTAGCCATAACTGCATCATAGTATACACCCCCATGTTAACACTACCTTTCTCGAAAATACTCAGGATCATAAAGTTCAACGTCTAATATACATCCTGGAAGAGTTTCCTGCTTTTGGTTCCCACATGAGATGCACAACTGCATACATTTATTATAAATAATCTTTTTTGTTGAATTCTTTCATTCTTGCTCTTAAATTGCAATTCCCTGTTCAGACCAAAGCCATGCACTTTGGTGTTGACTGAGCACCTTTGGCTGTGTGGTCGAGTCCTGTAATACATCCTCATATCCGGCTAAGGGCTAGCCATGAGAATCACACCCAACCTCAGGGTTTTTGTTATGATTTTTAATAGCAGGGACAACTGAACATATAGCAAGGACCAGGATGGCGGCTCTGCCGCCATCTTGGCATGCTGTGCCAAGTCGGGATAGGTGTGGTAGGGGGTCGTCCCCCTCCCACTGGGGGGTAGGGGGGGCCTCCCCCAGAAAATTTTTGAATTTGTGAGGCCTAATGGGTACCTTTGGGTAAAATACTGGTCGATTTTCTGCTTCATTTCCTTCGCGCTACGGCTGACCGTAACCGAGTAACATGCACAGTCTCATTTTTGAAGAAATTTACTTCCAGCAGCCGTATTAGAGCCCGCCATAGCAATTTGCTTAAACTCCCTAATGACGAAAGCAGGGCGCGCCGATCAATGTGTTTTCTGTTACTTGATAACATCTTGTCATGAACTCCAAATAAGCTACACGTACATGTACGCAAATTGTGGTACAACTAACAATACCCAGTAGCAGAGAAATAAAGCACGATTTGGTTTAAGAAAATGTTAAATAATAAAATACAAATATCGGTTGACTATTCTCTTCATATTGAAAGAATCCTTGTACAACCTGTGCGTAAAATAGCCAGGACAAAAATAAAAATAGCAGAGTAAAGATCCCGGCGTCCCGGCTTTAACAAAAACCCTGCAACCTAGAAATAAACTCTTCATTTACACTGCCATTTGATCCCACCTTTTTAATTTTGGTTTCCATCATACCCGAACTGAAAAACAGACTCCTAAAATAGGAGCTGTTCAGTGCTAGCCAAAAACTATGAACACACAGCTGGTGTTCACCAACCAAAGTGTCAACTAGTGACAAGTCATCATCATTTGCGTTAACAGCACTGGCCTCGTTCAGGACTTGACTGCAAGCTGCTTGATCCCCAGGTGCAACGATGGCATTACTTACAGCACCAGACGCAAGTCCCGACGTTCCAGTTTGCAATTGGTTTACACTGCCGTTGTTTGTAATTAAAGTCGTATCCAATTCTGAATCAAAAGATGTTGAAGTTTGTTGTTCTGAATTCCCTGATTCTTCTCGCTTTTTGCTCTTGATAGATCTCTTTGTTTCGCAGAATGTCGAATCCTCGCCTATCCCCGAGTCACAGCTCAGGCTACTTACAGTCCGAGGATCGCAGCCGGGATTGACAAGTGAATCATCATCTGTGGAACACGTTTTCGGCGTTTCTTCGCCGTTTAACTCAACGGGTCGGTTTTCCCCTGTCGTGTTTATTTGTTCCTCTGATTTATTACAAGCTGCTGCTCTTGTTTCCTCGTCGCATGAGTTGGTTTTTGTCATGTTCTGCACTCTACGAGCGGCTTCTAATTTTTCCCAGCCGTCTCTCCTAATCTTGACCACCAAGATTCGGTCAGACATTTCCGGATTGTTGAAATGATCCCCGATTTTCTCAAATAGTTTATCCATGACCACAAGCGTCTTTTTCCAAACAATGATAACCCTATTTGTGAAAAACGACGCTAACGAAAGTTTGGAAAGCGATTACAAAAGCAAACAATCCACAAAACTCGTGTCCATGCAAAATAAGAAGAGACCGAAGAGACCTGGGTTTGAGGTACTTGGTACTTTTTATTTATCAGCGGTATCTCAAAGAGCGCATGAGTAAAGACCCGTTGAGTCATAGAAGTCGCTTGCTAGGGACATAGAGTTATTGAATTTATCGCGTTAAAATGGTGCTTGAGTCCACAGTTGTCTGGTAAGATTTTAAAGAAAACTCCATCCTGAAACACAGTTATTAAACATCCTCAGTTTCTGTTAAATTTTGTTGTGTTTGGCGCAGCGTGGACAACAGCGAGTGGATGAGAAATGGCGACTTTCTTCCCACGAGACTACAAGCACAACAAGATGCAGTAAGCTTAGTTTGTCATTCAAAGACCAGACAAAATCCAGAGAATAATATTGGTTTGATGACCTTAGCTAGGTGAGTCTCAGTGTTGGCTGTTTTTTAGATGTATGGAAACAGAAAATGAAACCTAAGATTCTGGCAATGTTACTTTTTCAGATTTCCTTATGAAGCAATCTTAATTACTGAAGAGAGCCTATCGTATTGCTAAATAGTTATAAATTGACACTAGTAATCCCCGGGAATAACACTCACAAATTCAGTTTTGATTAAAGAACGTTTCGAAAGATTTCGGTGGCAGAACCTGTATGTTGTTATTGATTTGTCCACCAGAGCCTCATTGGCTGCAAAAATAAAGGGTTGTTTTGTTCACATCTAAAAAAACAAAAAACATTTTATTGACAGATACCTTCCCAGTAACAGTACTTTTATGTGGAACTTGAAAGAAAAGCTTACAATATAGGTTGAAATAATTTTCAAGAACATGTTTGCTACCCAGGTGGAAATCTTATTAAGATCTTAGTAAGATTCTTAATAAGATTCTTACTAAGATCTTATCTTACTTCTTATTTAAGATTCTTACAAGATTCTTACAAGATTCTTACAAGATTCTTACAAGAATCTTACAAGATTCTTACGAGATCTTACAAGATCTTACCAAGAACTTACCAAGATCTTTCAAAGAACTTACAAAGATCTTACCAAGGTCTTACCAGATCTTACCAAGATCTTACCAAGATCTTACAGGATCTTACTAAGGTTCTTGTAAGATCTTACCAGATCTTACCAAGTTTCTTGTAAGATCTTACAAGATCTTACCAATATTTTTGTAATATCTTACAGGATCTTACCCCGATTCTTGTAAGATCTTACAAGACCTTACCAAGATTCTCACAAGATCTTAATATGAGATCTTATCAAGATGTTTCTCATATTCTGCTAAAAAACACTACCAAAATAGAAAGAGTAGAAAAAACTTTAGAATAAAAAATAAAAATAGTTTCAACATAGTTTCTACATAGATTCGAAACAGAAAATACACAACACATACAGTGTATACATAGTTACATACAACACTTACATAGTGATAACATAGGGTGTAAATAGGCTACAAATAGCCTCTACATACATGTAGCTGTAAAAAACTGGAAATAGGACAAACATAACTGTTTCATAGCATTTACATTATATTGTAAATAGAATACTATAGGATGTAAATAGGCTTTGACTAGCCTCTAAACATTTATGGAATAGTATTGTAATAGGAATTACACATCTCATGCCTAATGCTTGCATTTGAACAAGGTCAGAAAAATCAAGAAAAATAGCTTGAACTCACTGAGAAATAGAAGTACTAGTGCACACATGGAACACAAGAAACAAGGTTATCATATCCTGCTCCTGTAAAATAATATTCCAGCAAATAAGAAATGTGCTGGAAACTACAAAAAATCCATTGTAGTCAAGCTATTAACAGTTATTACCATGGCCCATAGACAAAAAAAATGGACTACAGATTTCAAAGCAGTAACATTTTTTATTGCATGAACCTAAACATTTAACTCATGCCAAAATCTTTGGATTGGGTTCTTGTTTTAAATTTAAAAACAAAAAAAGCTTTAAAACACAGAACTATAACAAGTCTGCAAGGAGAGATCCCCAAATACATCAAACCATAACTGGTTGAGGAGGCAGAATTGGCTGCTAAGCATTTTTGTCTGCTGTAAAGGACCTTTCCCTGCTGTCCCATCAAATAATTTTTTTCAGATGTGTCTCTTTATACTCTTTCATGGCAACTAAAAAAAATACAGTACATATGCTTCAATCACTGATCATTACAATTAAATTGTGTGAAGAGTAGACTCATAAATTTGGGTCTCTACTTACAAACGTCCATAATAGCTTTCTCAAGTATTTTCTGCATTGATTAC
>NC_090874.1:19829122-19834122 GCF_036669935.1 Montipora foliosa | reverse complement strand
ACACATCTTAAAATGGTTAGCTCTTCCCAGATGAAGACTACATGTATAAACTGTACGGATGTTGGCCCTTTCTCATTATCGTTGATGTTAACAATGTCAGGGACATTAAAAGAACCCATTTAGTGGAAATGAGTGCACCAAGGGTTTCATTAAGATTTTGCTCATTTTTTGGCAGCTGGGTATTTTAATGCTCTTGATATAATAATGTAACCAGGAAAGGCAAAAACAGCTGGTCAAAGTCAGTCATCACTTCTTTCCATCCCTCAAACTGACATTTCCCTTTTTATTCAACTTATACGACGTACAGTCTACTTTAGACTTCAAATCTACTTCAACGAAACAAAGATTTTAAACAAGCTGAGAAGATTCACTTGTTAATAGGCGAGGCAAAGAGTTAAACCCGGATTGATGGCTTCACCTTGCAGTTTCTGATATCCACTAGTCTCTAACGAGACAACCTTCCGGAAAATCGAATTTTTTAGAGTATTGAAATAGTAGTACCCAGCAAAACAATCATTGAAAGTTAACCGTCTTCAACGAGGTTTTTAGACCTAAATACTGTAGATCAACGCGGCATAGCTTAGAAACGCTATTTCTTGTTGGGATATTGCATCATGTAATTGTTACAAAATGTCCAATGTCAGTTTGAGGGATGGAAATTAGTGTTGACCGTCAAAGTCATGGCAAAAGAGTGTGCACAGCCAGTGAATTTGCCCGGTGCCCAGCACTTTATGAACCCCCTGACATATCATTTGTGAAACACTGGGCATGGACTAGGCAGTGTTGTGACCTTTATCTCTGCCATCATGTTGCTAGGGTGGCTGGATTAGCTTGAAGAGCTTCTGAGGAAATGAGACTGACGAAAACTAATATACATGCAGAAGTCAGGCTATTTTCCAGTTGTTTGATCCTTTAGCAAGACTAAGACTATAAAAGACAAGTTCACTTCTTCCAGAGTGTTTATTCATAAAATAAAATAAAATAATATCATTAGTATTTTTCAGTTTAATTTTGACATTAGTCAAAATTATTGCTTCTTTACAGTTTAGAGGTACTGGTGACATTAACAACAGATGTTGGCAAAATCTTGGCCTCGCTGCATAGAGTCCAATCCAAGGGGGAAATAAACTTCCTTACAGCAGTTAAAATAGCTCACGTAAGTACAAGGAGAACAGATTTACTTTGTGAGTGTGTCTTCAAATTACATAACATGTATGGTTCTTTCCTCCATCCTGCTGTTTGCTCAATTCAAAAAGATACATGTAAAAACAAATTAAAATGAACTTCGCTGCCGTAGGCCTCTCAAATAATGCACAAGCTATGTTTGGTCAATTTAGCACTTGTCATATTCTACAATATGCCATGGTTGACTTCATAATGTGCTCTCCTGTTAAAAGTGATTGCAGTGGAATGCAATAAAATTAATATTTTGTTGGCTCGCTACTTGTCTTTTCCAGTTTTTATGACCCACATGATTAATATTATTGAACTTGATTTGTAAGAAATACATGTGAGGTATTCTGCCATAAAGACTTTTGTAATGAGCTGTCTTACTTGTTGTAACCTGAAGTGGTACAACAGAATGAAAATGGAGGTTGAGAAAAGTGTTTATGCCTTCATCAAATACTGGTTTTTTTTTTTGCATGCAACTGGAAAACGGTACAGTAACTATGTGTGCTTTACTGCTTAACATCTGATGATGACTTGTTGAATTTTAATTAGTACCAAGTCACTTCTTGATTAACCAGATATTATTATCACTTTATTGTTTTTCCTTTACCCAGTTGGTGTTAAAACACAGGCAAGGAAAAAATCATAAAATGAGGATAGTTGTGTTTGTCGGAAGTCCTGTTGAATCTGATGAAAAAGATGTAAGTGAACTTCATGCAATGAAATAGGCCGTTTCCAAGTTGCTGTTTGTCTTGGTTTCGAAGTGAGTCTTGGTGCTCAACTATTTAAAGGGAAATGAATTTGATTTGCATGATAATACGTCCTGTTGTGAAAGTTATTCCTTCAAGTAAATTTAATAATTATTATTTATTGTTATTGTTATCATCATCATCATCATCATGATATCAATAATTTATTATTTTCAACATTTTAATAATATAGTATTTCAATGTTAAATCTCTTATGTCAAATTTGCTTCATCTTGCTTCTTAATATTGTTTTTTAGCTTGTAAAATTAGCAAAGAAGCTGAAAAAGGAAAAGGTTAACATTGACATAGTCAACTTTGGAGAAGATGTAAGTGCAACAAAAAAACTTGTTCCCATGTCACTACCATCAGTTGATCAGAAGTTAAACCAAGATACATGATGACGGCTTAGATTGCTATATCTTGAAACATACTTAAACCTCTAATTTAGCCAGCGTATCTTGCCTTCCTTGTGTTTGCGACTAACGTGGGTATGTTAGGGTTGTTAGAAAAGTAGTAGACAGCTGTGTTTGAAAAGTAGGTTGAAAAATAAGGAATACAGTGTATGTACTTATTGACTGAATGGGAGGTCCAGATGGGAAAATATTTGGCCCAAGGTTGCGCTCAGTTCGTTTGCCACGACCAGGAGCCAAATGTTTTCCTATCATGCCCAACCTACTGTAAACTCAGATAATAAGCATTAATTTTTATCATATGGGCTCTTTACACCATTCATGAGCACTTGGAAGATGCAGTTTGGACAAAATAAGTAACAAAAATTTGCATAGGAAATTTATCTTATGTGTTTTTTGCATTTTGCTTTTCTCGCTGTACAAGCAAGCTTAAGCTTAAAAGCATCGAAATCCTCTAAAATAACATCCCACAGAGCAGTATATTTTTCAAGAGGGGCTGTTCGGCTTTTTCTGGCCCTGCTGGTGCTAACGTGAATGGCCCTCATACTGGGATTTTCCCAATAGTGTCACAATTAAAGCGCATGCAGCACCATATGGGCCATGTGATACATGTAAAATGGAATATTTACTAACCAGCTGTGCTGTAAAGTAGTCAGCCAAGACTGCAAGGTACTACTTAAAGTCGAAACCCCTAAATATATTTGCAAACTTATTGCATAACTTGTAAAACTGGAATTAGGTTTCGTACTTTTGTAAGTCACAACAGAGTTAAAGGTTTCACAGTTTAAAAGTATTGGTTCGGTCCATGAACTTGATTGAGTCAATATGTCTGTTGATCTGGAAGCTTGAACTATTTGTCTTAAGTGGAAAATTGATTGCTCCCGCCTCTGATAGTCGAGAGTGTGTGGTTAGCAATTGCAATTCTCTTGTGTGAATGTGTTTTGAAATGGATTTGGAACTCATGGTGGAATTTTTTTGGCCACTAATATTATTATGCATACCTACTGTAAGAGTAGGGTGGTTTTCAATAACACATAGTTCATGAAATTCAAGCACTGTAGGTGGTAACTTTTTTCTGAAAGTTGCATAATTTTGACAACCATAGCAAGCCTGCATATAATTGTGGTCCATAAGCAGGTCATTTGTCAGGCCAAGGTCAAGTTTTGGCCGGACAAGAGAACAGTCTGGTCAGAAATGCCCGACCAGGCTAAGCTTTTGCCGGTCAAAACCTAAAATTCACCGGACATTTGTCCGACGACCAACTATTATTTGCAGGCTTGCATAGCATGTCCTTTGTAACTTCACAGCACTTTTGTAGCCTTGCCAACATGCGAGATCCATTGAAGTTTAATGGTACTTAATGATAAATTATGATATCAACAACCAAAAGAGATGCAAAACACTTTTTTACAACCATTATCCTGTTTTTTCAGGCATCCAATTCAGACAAGTTGACATCATTTATCAATGCTCTGAATGGCAAGGATGGTAACTTATGTCATCTGGTGACAGTTCCGCCGGGTCCATTATTGTCTGATGCTCTCATATCATCACCCATCCTACAGGGTGAAGATGGGGCTACCCCTGGAATGGAGTATGCCTCAGAATATGGCTTTGATCCGAATTCTGATCCTGAGCTTGCACTGGTGAGTGAATTAAAATTACTGCAAACTTAAGTATTTGAGCAGGGCTGGTGCAGTGGTGAGAGCATTCACTTCCCACCAATGTGGCCGCGGTTCAATTCCCAGTTGGTGTCATATGTGGGTTGAGTTTGTTGGTTCTCTATTCTGTTCAGGGAGGTGTTTATGCGGGTTCTCCATTTTTCCCCTCTCCTCGAAAGACTATACACTTAAACAAAGTACATTATCATCTTCATCATCATTACTATTATTATAACGGTTTTCAAATGAATGTCGAAAGTAAATTGCAGTTGCTTTGGTTTGCATTGCTTGGCTTTATGATTTACCAGCAAAACTGGCACCACTTTTTCAACTAATGTAAATCAAAACCAAAATAAATCGCCACTTGCACGCCCATATTTTGCCGCCCTTTATCGGTTTCATGTGATGGGCCATTTTAGAGTTGCCGCGTGCCTCAGTTTCAAAGCGAGTCCTGGTGCACAACCATTCAAATGGGAATAAGTTGCGTATTCTTATGCAAATGAAACTCATTTCCCTTCGAAATCGACTGAGACAAACAGCAACTCGGAAATAGCCCAAAGCGCTGACTTCCAATTGGGTCATTGCATTGTTTGATCTGTTGTGATTGCTAGAGTAATTGCTTTGGTTTTGGTTTTGGTTTTGGTTTTACGACACTCAAATGAAAACCGCTGTATTAACTAAGTTGAGAATTGCTGCTTAGTTGTAGTGTAACCTTGATTTCACAACGTACATGTCTGCCTCCACTTGAAAAATGTTACCTTCCATCCTTTCCTTCCTAAAAAGAGTGACACTTAACGGATTATGCTCTGTCTATCACCACTCGTCTGTGGGGCTGGTCCAGGGGTTAATGAAGTTCCAAATTACTAGGAAACTTAGTTTATTGCTCTAGGGATGTATTTATGCTGCAAAAGAGGAAAAGGATAAATAAACTACTGTAAGGAAACTGTTTTATTTTCAGGCTCTTCGTGTCTCCATGGAGGAACAGAGGCAGCGACAAGAAGAGGAAGCCC
>NC_090874.1:19786622-19824122 GCF_036669935.1 Montipora foliosa | reverse complement strand
TTTCTATCATTCTATTACAAGGGACTCTATTTGTAACTGATTACAATAGGCCTTTTTCGATATCATAAAATTCAGCTTGAAAGAGTGGTTTAGAGGACAATGGCAAAGGAAAGTGGATGATATGTAAATATTTTTCACATTTATTCCAAGGTGTTTCTATTGTTTTTGTTCTCACTGCCTCACTATCAAGCTGAATATTTGATATTTCGAAAAATGGCCCATTGGAAATCTCGCAATTTATTTTAATCAGGCAAGTATGTAATTTGAATTCGATTACGGCATGTTTGAAGTCTCAAAGTTCAGATCTAAAGAAGTTCATGCCATAGCACATTTTCGGCCGGCGTTGTCAGACTTCCAATGTAAACGGAGTTATGATATTTCTAAATCGATCAATATTCAATACATTTTCTTTCAATTTTAGCCGTGTGCAGAATGTGTGCTCCCGCAAGAGAAAAATAATCGTAATACTGAAAAGACAGACGGAAAACCACGACTGCATGGCTTCCGCAGTCAATACTTGTTATTTTACTGGGTATAGATATGTGCAAAACAAAGAAGCATTGAATATTTCCTGGTCAGCCTTGCTTCCAGGATCTCTATTCTTCCCTTCCCTTGGAGTGGGAGAGTCTATTCCACTTTTCATAATTTAAAAAAATCACGCTAAATGCGCGATCTTAACGGATATTTTTTGGTCATTTCACGCTTAACAGGTTAACATTTTTCGACTTTTCACGGCTTACGGCCGGTTAACCCCATAGGCGTTGAGACCCTCGACAAACGGACGAAACCCAATGATCGAATTGCAAACCGCATTACTTTCGCCTCAATCCAGTAGGTGGTATGAATGCAATAGAAGACGAGAAATTGTCGGATTGTTTCTAGTCGGCGTTTTCGTCTTTGTTTTTCACCGTCCCTTCGTCACCTGCTGTAAATTTGAATTAATCCCATTTTCAGACAAAACAATATATCCCCTATGGCTACAAAGCGAGGTAGGCTCATCTCTTGAACGTAAATTTTGACACAATTGCGATCCCTCACGCTATTAGGAAGAAGAAAAGAATTATAGTGACTGGAGGATGTAAAGTGAAGGTTGCAGGTTGGGTTGTAAGTCATAGTTTCACCATAACTGAAACAACCCAAACTTAATTTGCAAAAATGCTAACCTTAGGCTTAAACATTATCTAGAACAACAAGAAAAGCAAGGTGACACACGCTAACACCAACCCGGTGTGGCCAACACTAGAGCATAGTGTTTAGGCCTAATGTTAGCATTTGTAAAGGTTTGGGTTGTTTCAGCTATGGTGAAACCAAGACCTGCAACGCTATCCTGCAACCTGCCGCCTTACACCCTTGATTTAGCGATGATATGTTCACCAAGTTTGCTCTGATTACTGGGCATGCTTTTTGAAAGCGTGATCTCGAATTAGAACCCGAATCAGGTTTCGAATAATTCTATAGGTCAACCGAGATTTGAAAAAAACAAAATATATACTAAATTAACATTTGGGGCGCGCGAGTTTCGCGCTCGAGTCTCGCGCGCGGTGAGCGAGGGAAAGTTCACTTCGCTGAGAGATAGTTCATGGAATATTCTCGACAATGGTGCATGCCGCGTCAAGCAAGGGCGTTTGATGGCATGCCCTGATGAGTTGACCCTAGAAATTTGATGAAGTGCCACAGAAAAACATCTAGCAGGCTCTACAACAGGCCGCGTCTTATTCAAAGAGAATTTAAGACCAAAAGTCAAAGTTTCGTTCCTACCATCTCTTCATTATTTGGGGCCAGGACCTAAACTTGGTCGAATGTTTGACTTACGATAACTCCCATTCGAAGCGTGACGGTAGTGTCCATCACAAGGTCTCAAACTCGAGGTCCAGGTTACGAGCACTCCCCATTTTTTCACAAGTATCCGACCAGAGTCACTGCTCTCATCACGTCGCAAAGAAGAAGAAGGGTTTGCGCGCAGTTAGCCTGACTCGCTTTGATAAAAGCATCTTTGTTTACCAAATTTTATCATTTATCGAGCTCTTAAAAATATGCTGGAATATTTATTTTATTTTTTCACCTATGGATTGAGCCTATTCTGAGTGGTTTTGTGCCTGATTTAATTAATGTTTTCTGTTTTCAATCTCGTTCCCAGGGTGTCTCTTTGTCGATGACCTCAACGACAATGTAGACCCTGGGAACGAGATTGACTTTTTCTAATTTGTCAAATAAAATTAATGGTTGGTTGTTGTTGTTGCAGTTTTTCTGAGACTTTCGCATATTTCCAAGGTGTACCATACATAAATACGACCAAGGACAGCGACGGTTTTGTTAACTCTGAAGTCTCAGAGGAAAGACCACGCCACCCAAGTTTGGGTGGGTCATCCTAGGACTTACAGTCACGTCCCCCGTACGGCAAAATTCTCGGTAGGGGACAGAAAAAAAAGCGACAAACAAAAACATACAGACATTATGTAATACTCTAACAATTTGATACATAGTATAAACTGAACGAGCTGAGTAGTTTCAGTAAATTATGAGCTTGCATTTTCTGGCTTGTAACACACACACACAACTGACAGAGTAGATAAGAAGATAGATAAGAATCTAAAGGAAATACATATAGGGGGAAAAATGACAGCCGGCATGGTGGTGCCGAGCTGACACCCACGTCTAGCTACTTCTCTACGTTAATTCCGAATAAAACTCCGTCGTTAATGAACCCGTTTAATGCAAAATGTCTTCAAGAGAAAATGAGGGGACAGAGAAGGAGGCTCCCGGTCCAGCCCTTGGGATATGTCATGTCCACGAAAGTTATTTTTAGACGAGCGGAAGTCTTCCGAGACGTCCGCATGCACGCCAACCTCGGTAAGATGTTTGAAAGAAAATATATATTCATCAGCCTTCCACGTGCGCCATCATTTTCTCTTTTCACTAAGAACCTGAGAGCGAGGCAAGACTGCATGCGGACGTCTCAGAAGACAGACTTCGGCTAGAACAAAGACTTCCGCTCGTCTAAAAATAACTTTCGTGGACATAACATATCCCGGCCAACGCCTTGAGCCTCCCTCTCTGTCCCCTCATTTTCTCTTGATGCCTCTTATTGGACCGAAAAAGGAAAGTCCATCATGATGCAATTTACAATTTAGATAACGTTACCTTTCACCCCAGTGCTAATTAAGAGCAAGTATCGGGTTAGATACCCGGGGGGGGGGGGGGGGGCCTCCTATATGAAACAGACGGGGATGCTCGTCGTTTAGGGTGTTCCGGGCAAAGCGCCAATATTTTATGCCACCAAGGTCTCGTTTAGGGTTCCACGAAGTAACACAGAATTACGCGAAGAGAAACAGAAGTCAAATTTCCTTTTAAATTTTCTTTTTGGATAAAAGCATTCGATGATTATGCCTTTTTATCATTAAAACTCGCATGTCGTATTTTTGTGTTTTTAAACGGTCTCTTTTAGGGGTCAAAATTTGCTTAAGCCACGCCTAGATTGGTCTCCTTTAGGGGTTAAATTCAAAATTTCCGACGAGCATCCCCGCCTGTTTCATATGGGAGTCCCACCCCCGGGGTTACATGACGGGTATGCATGCTTGGCGCCGGAGTGAGTTGCAATGCATTGAGTAAGTTGGAGTTGTTATAGCACCTTTTTTCGCCTCCTTCCTTTGCAAAAGGCTTTAATACACCAGACGCTTGACTACCGAACAACGACTGTACATTTTTCAGTCGATATTCATCTCGAAGGGCATCGCAGCAGTGAGATAAAAGACATGGAATTCGTCACTTCTGAGCATGAGCGCTAATTGATGATAACAGACAGATAACTCGTTGTTCGCTGATGAGCAGTGCTTATCTGTTTTGTGTTTATTTCGTCTTATGTTTCGCATGCTGTGAATAGCCTACTTGAAGCAACTTGGTGGCAGTTTAGCGGCGAATATATTTTTGAATGGTCATTGGTCAGAATGAAACAAGCGAAAGCGCGCCGCGCGATGGTATGAATGCTGTCTGTCTGTGTTAATATAGGGAAACTGTCTAAACTGTAAGTGCAATCCTCGAAAAAATTAAGACATTTTGAAGTATCTTGTTCAAATAAAAAAAAAATCTTTTCTAACTTCTTTTGCTCTGCAAACTCTTTCACGACTCCTCTCCCCACTTAATAGTTTTATAAGCATGGACGATCACGACGGCTATTAGAACGTTTTCTAAAAATATAACTTTTTGTCATCGTAATGGCTTCATGATTGCTCCAAGTTATTCGACTCCAGTGTGTGCATCAACTTTCTTGGAATATAACTTTTTCTCCAAACATAAGGTGTGATTGTTTGGAGAGAACATTGAAATTTTGTCTTCGTTTACTCAGTTCCGTCCTCCACTGAACCTCAAATTTGGTCGTTTTTCGTCGTTGTCAGCTTTTTTAACTCGTTCGAACAACTGAAGAAATAACACGCCTTCTACTGGAGCTTCTACAGTGCCGCTATCCACAAAGAGTGTACTCCGAGTCCTGTTCTTGATTTTACTCTTCACTTCAATACGTGCCTTGTAGGATGTCTCTCTTTTAGTGTGATCATCAAGAAAGCACTATTCTTGAAGGAGTGCGTGATCAAATCGTTTCCTTTGTAAATGGGCGTCAGAAGAGGTATTCGGTTGGCAATAAACGTAAACAGAGCAGTGATGGTATGTATTGTGGTCACAAACACCCAGTTGAAATGCACACTTTGGTGGTAATTTATAAAATTCACCCAGGTTATCTTTCAAATTAACTCGCAATTATCATTTTTTTTTTCAAATCCTGTCGATAAAGAAAATCAATATTGAAATTCTTATATTCTTACATTTCCTCTTTTTGATCCTAGTTGCCGGATCATAACAAAAACCGCCTCCACGCAAAATATTTGCGTGACAAACCCGCGAAACGCGCGCGGTCACTGCAATGAAAAAAAGAGCATTTTCGTCGACATTCCAGAACTCCGTCATGTGCTGCAAAATGAGAGAAGGCATGTAAACACGCATGAAGAAATTAGGAAGTCCACGAACATTTCAATATTGAGTTGGCTGTCAGAATAATCGGAAAAGCACTGGAACTTTTTTGCCTTCCAGGAGATAACGCCCAAAGCAACTAATGGGCGTAAAGAATGTGTTCAATGAAATTTACCACCAAAACAAGATATCAATTTGCTCACGATAAAAAAGAGCCACAGCCATAAATAAATGGTAGCATGCTGATGATGATACACGAAACAGACACTCGACCGATAAACGATCTTGAAATGTAATGTCGCTGTCAGTGAACGGCATAATTTCAACCAGGGTGTTTTTCTTCCAAAAGAAAGAAAAACCTTTCAGGAAAACAAGTGGATAGATAAAAGGGCGTCTTGACAATGGACCCATTTCAGTCAGGATATTCACCACAGGATCTAAATTAAATATTATAGCTATAGTGTTCGACTACATTCGGCATCACAATGTTTAAGAAGTTAATTGTGTCCATGTATTTTTATCATTTTCTCGGATGTTGTTTCTTTTTTATACATTTATCTGTCGTCGAAAAGGTATTCGATCATTGACATTTAAAATGAGAAATTCATCCCGTGGAAGGTGGATATTAATACAACTTTCCTACTGGCACCAAGAGCTTTGGTTTTTCGACCGTTTTCCGCCTTTTGAAGTTTAGCATGTGACGAGTCATTGTGGCTCCGTAAATTCTCTTAACGACATTAAATGAGCTTTCAAAAGATCTCTAGTCTAAAGCATCCATCCTGTCTCTCAGAAATAAGACTTCTAATATCACTCAGTGTTTCGCGTTTTGTATCAACACCTTTCCAGTTGCGCGCGATCATTAGAGTGTTACCACGTGACATTTAATAACCAATGAGACACTTTCCTTCTCTCTGGGCTTCGAGTGTAACGCATGTGCAGTGAAAGTTCCCGAGTCTTCTGCGCGTGCTTTGGGCGTTTTACGAAGGTGTGATCGCCATTTCGAAAAATTTCATCCCTGAGTTGGCCTCGCTACCCGAGCCGAATCCGCCAAGATGTCGACAGTGAAAGGCAACAAGCCGCTCATTGAAGGTAAATCAAGGCGATTTAGCGCACCGACTAGAGGCAGAGCGGTTCGAAGGCCTGAAGATGTCGTCCGCGACGTACGTGGTCTCAAGCTTCGACAGCGTGTTTCTCTTGTGTTGAACGACAAAGTTCTTCGCGACGAGCTCGAAGGCCTCGTCCAGAACTATGTTTCGAATGGTCCTAAAACCGGTGGCGAAGGTATTCGAACCTATCAAGATTTTCTTATTCCATCGAGTACGTACTACGGAGGAGGGATGTCTGCCGTTGTAACTCCCATTGCAGACATTCGAGGCTCTGATACTTTGAATTACTCCAAACAAGAGAGGTTACTGCGCTGCAAGCTAGCCTCGACCTACCGTCTAGTCGATCTGTTTGGATGGAATACTGGAATTTACAGCTTCATAACTGTGAGTATGAAAGAACCACCCCTGCTTGTGTTATTAAAACTCGAGTGAAAGGTATTTGTTTTGTGATGAATCGCGCGTGAGTTTACTACCTTTCAATGGCTTCGTGACGTTGTCGATTTCAATCCTGCATAGTTCAAGTTAAATGCGCTTCTCGAGCATTTTTAAGCAAACTTTTCAACAGGGAGGTAGCTGCTATTTTTTTGCTGCGAAACGATCCGTGAATCTGGACATGTGTTTTAAACAACAATATAAAATCCTTTTCCTACTTCATTTGTTCCAGATTCGTCCGTCGGCAGATCAAGAGAGTTTCTTGATTCATCCATTTGGACTTTTATACAGCGAGGTGACAGCATCCAGTCTACTAAAAATTAATCCCGATGGTAGCGTCGTAGATCAAGGCAGCACAAATCTCGGCGTGAACAAAGCGGGTATTTTGCTCCACTCAGCCATACATGGGGCAAGGAAAGATGCTAGGGCCATCATTCATTTACATCAAGAAGATGTTGTTGCTGTAAGTTGTTTGGCGTTATAGAGCAGTAGTTCTATCTCCTTAAATAAGCATGTCTTTTTTTTCTAGTACTTTCAAGTGCAATCAGAGAACCATAATTTAATGGAGGTCTCAACATTTTCGTATTCCCAATACGAGAACACGTTGGATTGTTAATCGCCTGTTTGTGGCCGGTCGTTTTGAATAGTATAAAGTAAACTTATGTGAACGTTTTTGCGTGACTTTTTGTCATTTCAGCTGCAGGGGTCTATTGCAAAACTGCAAAATTGTGAAAAATAAAACTGCAATGACTGCAATCTTTTGCGGCTGGAATTAACGTTTGAAATTGATAGAGTTGGTTCTAGATCTAGAAGTATAATTTTGTTTATAAAATCATTCTCTTCCGCGGAGACTTGGAATAAAGCCCCACATTGCACATTCGCTTTTGAAAGGAGACTTGCACGGTCGTGTACTTGTATTTAAATTGGCGTTTGCTTTGGAAGTATTATGTAAACCATTCACTTTGAGAAATACCAAACAAAAGTCTCGCAGAGGTAAATCTAACCTACGCGCAGTTCATGACTTTGGTAGTCATCAAGTTACGGCCGAATATTGGATTTCAGTGATCCACATTCCTCACTACTGTCACTTATTTCTTTACTCTTCTCGGACCCCTCTTCTCTGTTAAAAGAGAAAAAAACGAAGGAGCTCTTTGGAGGCTGCCTTCAACATAAAGGTGAAACTTCAATACAGAAATGGAATGAATTTATTTCCATCGATTGTTTGCAGATATTTTGCGGTCGATTGTATTGATAATGCTCGCAACGGCATTCCTTACAAAGAATATTTTACGCCATAAATCAGTTATTGTCTCAAGTAAAAGCAACCGTGTAAAAAACGATGCACATCCTAGATCTACATGCTTCTGGGAAGTTTCTATTGTTTGTATATGGACTCCTCTTTTCACCTGTTCTATCGTGGGCTGGTTGATTTGAATAAATCTACTATTCACGGGTTTTGGAAAGGCGCTATAAATTAAACATCCAAGAAATTTTGATCACAAGGCGAGACGCGGGGCCAAGTTTCTTTGTTTACCTTGCAATTTGTTTTGACTGTTTGCTTTTCTGCTCCAAGTTCAGTGCATTGATTTGTGATAATTTCATAGATGATACCTTTTTGGCAAGGTTCAAATTCATTCTTGAATGTGCCCTTAAATGTGAAAATAGACTGTCTAAATAATTCTAGATTGAGATAATAATATATGCTTGGTAGTTTTCATGGCCAATTTACATTAAACCGTATTGAACAATGTCTATTTACCGTATATTTGAAGACTTGAGTGGAATTTGTGTGATAAAAGTTATTTTGCGATTCACTTAGAGTTAATTGCTAGACCACTGTTACTCTATTTGCAAAAAAATTTACATGAAATTTTATTCTACCTATCTACCTATACTTCATTGATTTTATATTGAATGACATTTCTCCAGGTTACTGTCAGTTTTGGATGATGTTTTAATGTTTGTTTTACATCAATGTCACATTTGGATAGAGTTCTTAGATAATGCAGTGTGATGTTTCTCTGTAGTTAATTAAGCAGCTTGCTACTTTTTGTGCAGTGTTGCTGCTTTTTAACCCGACTCTTAAATCCAAAGAAAGTCTACGGGATAAATGGTCCAATTTGGACGAAATCCTATTCTTTCTTGGAGATTAATATTATTATTAATCGAAACTAAGATAGAAGAAGGAAAGTGAAAAAAGCTGTATTCAGGGGGTTTGGATAATATTTTGTTATGATGTAATACAAAGAGTGATGTTATTTGGTGAAATTGTAGGTAATTCATTTGTAATAGGAGTTGACACAGAATTTGGAAAGGGATAGAGTACTTTGGCTCTTATCTACAGTTAATAATTTGAGTTATTTTTCCTCCACATGCAGTAAATTATGACGATTGATTTTGTGATTAAGTTTATCCCTACAAATAAGTGAGAAATGATGTTGTTTGTCAGTTATACATGTATTACTTTTGCCAGGTTAAATCCCCTCAATGAATTCTCAGTTTGGTTGTATTGTATTTCTAGGTGTCAGCAATGAAATGTGGACTTTTGCCAATATCCATTGAAGCTGCTGTGGTAAGTGCTATCATATCATTCAATTCACTGTTTATTGAAAACTTCTATGGTCACTCAAGGCTACGTTCTCTTTAGCCCTTTACCTCCAAGAGTGACCCTCATAGATTTTACTCTGTGTAATGCCTCAATCGTGGACAAAATAAAGTGAAAAATTAGTACGCCTGCCGTTTTTTTCATCATTGAAATTGGGGGGAGGGGTGGTCTTCATTTTCTATTTGAATCATACTGATCAGCTGGGGTCAAGGGTGAAAGACTAAGGGTGAAAGGCTATTTTGCTACTATGCCCCAGGGTAAAAATCATGTGATAACTTTCTCTGGAACCCTAGTAAAATTGTTTGCTGTAGTCATCAGGGTTGCAAAGTTTGATAGTTTGACATTGACGTTGAGTTGGTGATAATTTCCTCCTTGCAAAACAATGTTTTCTGAAAAAAAAAAACAGTAAAAAATTACCATAGTTGTCAACTTGTAGCCAAAAAGGAGGGTTTTTAAGGCTGGATGCATCAGTTTGGTCCATACATGTAAACCTCATTAAGTAAGTACCATATTTACCTGTGTATAAGTGGATCCCCCAATAATTAATTTATTTGTTAAATGTTCATGGGATACTAATCTTGTATTCTTTGATTTCTGGAACTGTGGATACACAAAAAAATCAGGGCCTCAAGCGCTTTTAAAATAGTTGTGTGCTTCAGCAGTTGTTGTGTATGCAGGCATTTTGTTTTAGAGTTTCGAAAAAGTTCTCAGAAAATTGAACATGTAAACCAGAAACTACTTGTAACATGTTTCGCTGTTCAGGGATAAAGGGCTTCAGAGGATAAGCAAAATATCACGGAAGCTGGAGTCAATGTTTGAAAATGACTTCAATAACGATGTGAAATGCGCAAGGTTAAATTGGTCCTTGACTTATGATATCTCACAAGACAAGCAAAACAAAAAAGTCAAAAACCAAACACTACAAACTTTGCAAAACATTAAATCACCCAGGTTTGTATACAGAATAAAAAAAATTATTTACCAACCAGCATTTTCAGGCAATGTGAGTGACGATGCTTGCACGCAAACAAAGGCAAACGTGAGGTATTGCGCCAGGTTACTAAGCAGTTGAACGATCATGTTTTATTTGAAGAAACAGAAATGCCTTTTTTAGCTTTCCGTCTTTGGTAACCAAAAATTTCCAGTGTCTATTTCATATTTGTGCTAGTGAGTATCTTAAACATTTAGAGTTGGACAAATCCTTTTTCATTGAAACTGGAATTGCTTACAATCATTTTGAAGTCTTTTGTTACCAGATGAAAAGCCAACCTTTAAATTTTCCACTGCGTTTGCTATGCCCAAGACAACATTATTATGTTTTTTGAATAAATTATTTAGCTGAAACTTGGCTCTAAATCTTTTGACCCGTGTATTAGTCGAGGGCGATTCTTGGAGCTTCTTTCAAGGCCATAAAAGGTCGACTTATACACAGGTAAATAGGGTAAGTCTGTCACTTTTCGTGACCAGAATGTTTGGCCACAGGTGAAAAATTAATCTCTACTGCCTGTTTTCTGACAAGATTGGGCGACAGTTATTTAACATCTTTTGGGCTTACATTAATTGTATTCCTTGAAATGGCTTTCAGACTTGTGGTGGGATTGTTTTGAGTAATTGCATTGACTTAGGACTGCGATCAGGGTGTGACAAATACTAGGCCTGGACGCCTGGGACAAGTTGAACAGTTGCTGGGCAAGTGATTCAAGCACACCAGGCTGTAGCATTTGACAAGTTATTTTACCCTGCTTTGTGATTTTGATACCCAGTGCTCTTTTTGGCAAACCCATGAAAATCGTAAATCCTTGACTTTGTGCTCTTTCATTCGACCTCAAAATATACGACCAAAAATTGTATTTTTAACCCTCAAAAATGCAAACTAAGCAAGGTACAGATTTTTTTAGCCTGCTTTATGCAAAACAAATATTGATGCAAAAGTAGATAAATATTGATTCGCAGTGTTAGGAAGAGCACAAGGAAGTTTTAAGGAAGTGTTGATCAAGAATAAAATATTTTGCCATCAGCAACAAAAATTGCAACATGGAAACAACTTAAATTTTGAACCGAGAATATAGAAAGTTACGATCAGGGAAAAACATTGTGGGAGACTTTTATTGTACTCTTTGGCTGCACAAGTAAATCGCAAAATCGAAAATGACATCGAATTCAGCAACACTGGGTTTTTGTTTTTGTTAGTTTGGTTTGTTTTTTCTTTCAAGTGTTTTAAAGATTGACAAGAAATGTACAAATTCAACACAAAGATTGCAATCGCCCAACTCTTGAGGTTGACCATTGTTTCTGCAAAGTCAAAAATTTATTCTCCTAGACGAGGTTATATATCACCAGGTAATTCCATCGTTTTGGAATTACATGTAGAAGCTACTTTAACATTCATCTGTATCACAGATTCTTGCCGATTTTGGGGCTCATTATTTTCTCGAAACTCACGCACGCTTCCAACAGACCTGTTTACTTTCATGATATGTGCACACACTTGAGGCCTATTGGCAACACAGACTTACACTCTTACAACCCGATGACATAGTGTGTAGTGCACTTACACTACCCAAGGCCGTGCTCTAACTGGCACCTGGTTGCCTGAGGCAACTAACATTTGGCTTCGGGCGAGTGAGAAAAATTACCCAGTCGCGGGTAAGGTGGCTATAAATTTTAATATGCTGATGGTTACAGTTTACAAAACCTCTCAGAAAATGTTTTTTTTTTCCTTCGTATCAATCGGTTCAAAGGCTGTTCCACATGATTTCACATGTAACATAATCTGTGACTTTCCATGTGATAGCCAGCGGCCGCACGAATTTTGAGTCTTTCTCAAAAAATAGCATTAAATTTGGAACGTGGACTTTAGCATTTCTTGGTTATAGTTTTGCAAAAGAGTTGTTACTTCTGTTGTGACAGCAGTAATCACGGCCGGCGAAGCAGTATAATTTACTTTTGTATGAACCCGGGAATCACAGTTTATGCAAATTTAATATTTTTACGATTTTTCACGGCTGCTCCTGCTTGGCTAAAATATATTTAGGTTATGGCTGTTTTAGCCCTGTATATGAAATGACAAAATAGAAAAAAAAGGGGAAGATATCATGTTATTTGTTGTTGTTTTAGAAACAGAGCCCTAAACAAATAACGCTGTGACTGGCGCTTCGATCAAATCCACAAAAAAGCTCATTCCACTAAACACGTTACTGATAATATAAGGAAAAAATACTTTAGTTCTGTCCTGTAGCAATGATTTTCGTCCAGATCAAGATGACTTGCTCAAAAAAAAAATTGATAGCTTTTGGGCCGCCATAGTTTCATTGTTTCATGGCAGTTTTCACAAAAGCTCCACAGGAATCAAGCGGCGGTGATTCATATTTTGAAAATTTATTTTCAACCCAGCTAACCAGTAAAAAGGTTTGCGTGTATTAAACCCAAACGTCTTTACATAAACCTGCCGCAATCTTTACTTTTTCATTTTTAAACCTGTAAAACATTGCCACTTTGCTCGTCTTTCTCAAGTATGGCTTCGAAAGTGTTACCGATTGTCTCGCCTAAAAACAGCTCAGGTCATGTCACGCATCACGTGGGAATTCAAAACTTAACTCCTCAAGCTGGACATAATTGTTGACAAAATGAAATCATTCGACTATAAAAATCCAAAAATAGCAGCTTACCTTGAAATTTAGGGAATTTGATCATTTCGCAGTTGTGAAAAATGGGAATGTTCAATTTCACCGTTCACATGTTTTTCCTGGCGTTTGTAATTTGCATAAACATTCGATTTTTTTTGTGCGCCCAGGTTGACCCCATATTCTATACATCACTGGTTTTGTTTGAGTTGATGCATCAGACATCGTCCTTGATTCATTACAACCGTAAGCGACCCTTGCTTGTCCAGTTTCCCCCATACTTCAGAAGGTTATGTTCACCAAGCTACACATATGCTAGCATTAATTTAAGGGGGTATTTACACAATACCGGGCTGAAGTCAGACCGGCATGAGTTCGTATCGGCCTCCTTACCTTTCTTTAAATGTGTTTACACGAGACCCACCTGACAATGAACTCAGACCGGACTGACTTTGTCTCGTTGCTCAGCCAGTGTGAGAAATTCACATACCAGTCTGAGTTCGTACTGGTCTCATGTAAGTCACAACAAATCACAGACCGAGTCCAGACATTTCAAGCCTGTATGCTTTGGATCAGCCTTTTACTTGTTAGAAAAAAGATAGTTTCATCCTGAAACCAGGCACCAAGCATCTTGTCCTGGTTTCATGTAAACAGCTGCAAGTTCATACTGGTCTGAGTTTTTCCCAGTCTTGTGTAAATACCCCCTTAGTTGCACAATTTTGGATGAACAAATAACACGGTCCTCTGCCAATCAGAATGGAAGAAAAATATTTCAAGTGTGCTGTCAGTGAATGTTCAAATTTCTGTTAGCTGTGTCCTTGAAATTTCTAAAAAGAAAACAGTCTTCTTGGAACTGGGAGGAGTGGGATGAGAGCAAGAAGTACGGGGTTGTAGTTGGCCACAGGCAGTTGCTAATTACCATTACCATCTCAAGTGTAATAATGCCTTAAGTAACCATTTTACGCCTGAATTGGTCCCCATTGATGAATAGACTCATCTGTCATAAAACAGAGTAAAATCTAGATTTGTCACTCTTGGGAGATAATGTACATGTATTAACCTAACATGATCGAGCACACATGCCCTTTCAAGTTGGGGAGATTTGCAAGTCAACCTAAGGCTGATCAAAGAAAATCAAATATTAGATGTTCAGAGGAAAAAGCAGGTTTATCCATAGAAAAACCTGCTAAGGAGGATAAGCAACTGACTCAACCTCAGCCTCGTTTTAGAGTCTAGGAATAGACCAATTTCGATAAAATTCAGTCCTAAACAAAGGGCATCATCTTGAGGTTCCTCAAGTTAAGTATAAAAAGAGAGAGTTTATTCTCCATTCGTCCAAATGGGAAAGCATAAAGACAATTTTGGAACAATTCCTGACGTCGCAACAACATTCCACAGTCTGGACAAAGATCAAAAGAATTTATTCATAAACCCACCAGTTGCTGTATTTTACTTCATTGTATTCTATTGTTTAAGTAGGAGTATATGGTTAATGGTTGTATCAAACCCAGTATTTGGAAATTTGTTTATCTTTAAAAGGTGCTGCATGTTTAATAAATTATGTTTTGTTTACGACTGAAAATGACTGTGTTATCTTTTATTATAATTTTTAACAGCTCGGTGAAGTGTCCTACCATGATTTTAGAGGTATTTTCACAAATGAGGAAGAAAAAGAATCTATAGTGAAGGATCTGGGTGATAAAAACAAGGTACTGTTGAGGGTAAACTGATAGCGACAAGTAAGTAAAGTTGGGTCCATCATGACTGTGGTGGTGTGGAAATTTGTTATACAACCCCTTTTATGGGTGGGAATATAAGCCACAACCGAGCTAGAACGCTTTTGTCTGAAAAGGGGTTGAACAGTGGCACTTGTGTGTTCTCAAGAATGTGATTACAATCTTGTGTCTGTCACTGTAACTGGACAATTTCACTTACAGCAATTTGCAAATTTATTTTGTTGAAATGAAGTAGGAAGGGGTTTTTGCCTATAATAACAAATTAATATGCTGTTTGTTTCAAGAAATTTTTCGCTGGAAAAGGTCGCCTTTGTGAATTCATCATGTTGTGTAATATTCAAGCTTAACAGATTTGCATACGTGCGTTGATACGCAAGGAGACAGGAATTTTTTTGCTCTCTGACAAATGATTGATAGGTAGCCAAGATTTTATCCTCAAAAAAATATCTATTTTGTCATTATTTATAGTGTAAAATGAAGACAGTTTTTTTGTTGAAGCAAACAACATATCTTTAACTTCCTGGTTAATCCAATTTATTGCTACGACTTGCTAGTGCGAAGATTGTGTATATGAAACTCACGCTTTTTGTGAATTTTGAGTGTCATGAAATTGCATCATTTGCGTGACATAGCTCCTTTCTCATGAAGATTTTTCAAAAGTATATCTCTTTACTCTAACCCAAAAACATTCAAATAGTAAAAAACTTAAATATTAATCAACCATTTCTTTTGCTTTTGTGCTTGTGGGCATTGTGATTTGCGATAATTCGCAACTCAGTTTTTGTATCTCATAGCACAGGCACCCCAAGCTAAGGATATAATTTTAGCATCATGATCAGCTAAAATTTTAAGCAACATGAATCGACAAAAATGCCTTCCCTTGTCTTTTTGATACCTTGTCAGTGTTTTTGTGGTGTGGTTTGGCCATTTCATCGCTATTCCTGTGGGTTGTTGGTTTTCTTTTTTCCCTCTATAATATGACAGAACAACGGTGAAACTAAAATTCCCTAGAATCGCGCTTAAACGGCCAGAAATACTAAGAACATACCATAAATAAGACAAGGAAGCAAGGTAAGAAATTCTATGTATTTATATTTCAATTTTAACGGCATAAATAACGATCGCTAAATTCCCCATGCAAACCCTCATAAAATTTATGTAATGCAATATTCTCTGTGAGCTTGGGTTACCTATGCTCATAGATGTTCAGAAGTTGGCCAAAATTGTAGGTGGTACATTTTGCTGGCTGTTTATTAGAAAATTTCATTGAACTGAAGAATTTGGCTTTTCATGTGTTACTGTTTGATGTTTCATCTTTGTTTTCTTACCAAGGCCATGATTCTTAGAAACCATGGTATTGTGTTATGTGGAGAAACAGTAGAAGAAGTGGTTCTACTTGCTCATGCTGCTGTGAGAGCTTGTCAACAACAGGTAATGTTTTTCTCTTCTGATGGGCACTTTCAGCGTGCTGCTCTCTTTCTTCAAGGACAATAATTAATCATCAAATTCCAACCTAATTGAGTACTGGTGACATAATGTAATATTGGCAAAAATTATAAGACAGTTTCTTGATTAGTTATGCTGTTTGAGCTGTGCTGAACACAACGATTTGGCATTTCTTTTAACTGCATTTTGATTCCCTTAAAACTTTTTGTGTGTTCTCAGATCATTATGGCCCCCAGAAAGTTAATCCTTTCCTATAACGCAAGGTTGAGATTTTGCATGTAATAAATTTGTATAACTGGCTTATAAAAAGAGGGATATGATCCAGCAGAACTTGTCCTTTTAATTTCAGAGCTTTTGCACTGTTAGTTGCTCCAACCTATCATTTCAAAAAAGAAATTAACAGCACACAAAAATGAGTTCAAAACCTTTTCCCTTATTAAAAGAACCATGTGGTGTACAGATGGCATGGTTGGAAAAAATGAATAAATAAATGAATTAATATTTTGTTGTCATACTCAAACAGAGTTGACTTAATGGGGACATAGTTTTTCAGTGAGCGATTAACCCATTGACTCCCAGAGGTTCCCCATTGACGAGTAAAATCGTCTGGTGTTAGATTTTACATACAGAGCAATTTTACATACAGAGTAAAATACTAAGTCTGGCCGGTTTAGGCTGGTTTGGACATCAAAGGGTTAAAGGTGCTTCAGACCACTTACAAGTCATAATTGTTAGCGAATTCTTTTGATTAACGAACGCGTTGACTCCCAGGGGTTCCCCATTGACAAGTAAAATCGTCTGGTGTTAGACAGAGTAAAATACTAAGTCTGGCCGGTTTAGGCTGGTTTGGGAGTCAAAGGGTTAAAGGGAACATAGTTTTTCAGGGGGTTAACCCATTGACAAGTAAAATTGTCTGGCGTTAGACAGAGTGAACTACTTTGGTGTTAGACAGAGTAAAATACTACTTCGTACGGCCGATTCAGGCCGGGCTTGGAATGCAAAGGTTAAAGCCACTTAACACTGAAAGTTTCAGACTAAGATCAAAATGCAAATAAATAATAATGTTGATACAGAACTGTTCCAGTGATAACGTCTTGCATGATTAGTGCACTAAATTTGTTTTACTGTGTCTCAAAGTTTTAGACATTGATGCTCCCATTAAAATTATTGTCATTGTTTTAGGTAAGGGCAATTTCTGCTGGAATTGATAATTTGGTGAAGTGTGAAGATTTGGCCAAGGAGCAAGTCATGGAAACAGTTAAATCTGGTGGCGGAGGAGTGGATTCTGGTCAAATCAAATGGAAAAAGGGAGAGCTAGAGTTTGAAGCTTGGATGCGACTACTGGACTCAATGGTAAGAAAATGACTTGTAAAATGTTGTGATTTTTCCAGGCTAAATGTAGTTTAAGTCCTTTTCAAGCCTACATTTTTTGCAGTCTTGCTTGGAGTCAAACCCCACTTAAAAATATAATAATTTCAATATATTTCACCATCATTCATTCTCCTTGTGTAATATTATGCTCTATCTCTTGGAGAATTGTAAACCATCATAGAGTCATTATACATGTAACCACAGTTTAAATAATTTAATATTACATCAAAATCATAAACAAGATGCTTGATAACAGGTGAGAGGACAACTGAAAAATCAGAGTCTTCAAACTTATGACCTCTGTACATAACACTGGTTAGATGCTCCACCTATTGAGCTACAAGAACTCTTAGAGAGCTAGGCCATTTATCTACTAGGTTCTGAATCGACAAAGTGTCCTGCTGGTCTGGGGGCTGTACAATGTCATACACTGTGAATTGCAGTTTTAAGTTACGGCTGATTTAATTAAAGTGGAAACATTTCTTTGTATTTTATTTTCAGGGTTACAAAACAGGCTATGTTTACAGGAATCCTGAGATATTCCAAGGTGAAAAACCAGCTGAGAGAGAAGTAACAACACCATCCACAGTGTCCTCCACTCGAGCAAAAATGTTCTACACACCTGAGATAGAACGAAACCCTGTTAGAAGAGCACACTCCACAGGCCGTGCCAATACATACAGGAACCGTGTCAAATGGTTGAATACTCCAGTGAAGTCAACAGAATACAAGAAAGAGAAGGAGAAGGTTGAACTTGATAGTGATGAGCCGGTTATAATAAAGGATCTCATGCCGGAAAGGGTTGATAAAGACATTGAGCAGGTGAGGCTTAAGTAACAGAAGCACTGTGCTCAATTCAACTGAACCTAGAGGTCTTGAACATTGCCAACTATTCCCAGTTCCAAGAGCTTTGGCTAATGAATTTGTTTGGTTGGTGGCTCAAGGAAGTTGGCAATCCTGGCAAATAATATAATTTTTTTTGTATAGGGTGAGAAAGCACTCACGCTTCATTATCCTAATGTGGTTAATCCCTCGGCCTGGGCTGCTCTCAATTGTGAATATTTCATGTTTTTTTCTAGTCTGAGGAAGTGGTTGTAAAGACAACAAAAGTTGTGATTACGGAGTCATCGCCACATGAAAAGGGAATCAATGGTGATGAAACAAAAGAAGAGAAGAAAGTTGTGGTGATCACAGAGGTGAATGGAGATGCTGTGGATGAAAAGAGTGTTGAAGATGGTGATGAAGATGGACCTGATGGTGAGCTTTTGATGCCAACAACGGATGAATCAGGAAGCCCAACAAAGAAGAAGGGGACCAAAGTCAAGAAGAAGAAGAGCTTCCGAGATGCTTTGGTCAAGAAGTTTAGCAAGAAGGGCGAGCGGCCAGCAAAGTATGTGAAGAATGAAGGAGAGAAGAATGCTGATACTGCAGCGGCAGCAGAGTAAATATTAACATCCTCTGGGTGAAAGTCAATTTCAATTGGCATTGACCTGCCGTTTAAATGCAAAATCAGCCAGTTGGCATATTACAGTAAAGAAAAAAAAACCAATCAATCTGTTTTAATGTATAAAGTTGTGAAGCTTGAGGAGGGCTCAACAATGACAGGACACCGTCAATGAACAGTTAACAATATGAATAATAGTTCCTGGTGGTTTTTTTGTTCCTAATTACCCAACCTGTAATTTTGAAGGGAAAAATAAGAATTAGGAACACATTTTTACTTTGTTTTCAGGGAAATAGTCACTCTCATGCAAAAAGTAGAGTGACAATAAGTTTGGCAGTATGTGTGAGCTCACAAGTTTGATTGTGGGATTTTGAATTGGCCCAAGCAGAAAATACCATAATACTCTTTGTTTGTCCACCCAAATTTTGAATAAGCATTGTTTTTGTTTTCTCTAGGGACCATTGTAAGTCTCAAGAGAAACAGGAAACAGTGCTTATGCAAAATTTGCTGTAAATTAACTAGATTTTTAGTTGTAAGTACTTATTTTTCTTGGGATTGATTTATTTTATCGCTTTAATGTGTATGTTTGGGATGCCATTTTCATTTAGAATGTGAACAATACACATTTATTTCCCAATGTTGCTGGGCATTAGTCAACAAAGGTGTTGCGGCATTAGAGGATAAACTGATTATTCGTATGTCAAAAGAAATAAAAACTCTGACAATGACCAAACCTTTGTTGGCAGCTGAACTAACTTCAGTGGGGTCTTGACTAGATAATGCCGGAGGAAGCCAAATTGATTCAACTCTTGAGCAATAAGGGCTTGTTTGGAAACTACACATCTGTATTCCCTGGTGCAAGTATGCCCCAAGTGCCAAGTTGTCTTAAATTCTGAAAATAATCATCATCATCATGTAATGGTCAGGACTCCAGTGCAAAACGGCCCGATTTTGGGAAAGGATGTTACTTTTAGTGAAACTAAAGCGGCTGAAAATGCTTCAAGGTTGCTTGCAAGGGAATTTGGAGCTCCATTTATGTAATGCAAACTAGAAACTTTCAGTAGTTAGATTTAAGTTGAATCCATGACAAGATTTCTTTGTTTGTTACAGATAATAATTATGAACTTCTGCAAGTCAACAATCTTCACTGCCAATTTGTTTTTTTTTTGTGTGTCAAATTGTAGTACCTTGGTCACATGTGTGCTAAGATGCAGACTGGTTCTGAAATCCAAGTAGATACAAAATTAATACATGCAATGTCATTCATGTTACAAATCAAAAATTGTACCCTATGGGTCATGCCAGCTTATTAGTCTTGAATATGTTTTAAATGCATCAGTAGTTTAGGTGATCCTTTCTTTTGTGTGTAGGGGCAGCTTGTCTTAGTACTTTTTACCATAATTCTAGTCGTTAGTAATAATTTATTAATCATCAGTGCTGTTAAAAGTTTTTTTTTTAAAGTTGTTGTGAAGAGATAAGTACTGTTGTTAATATCCTGTGTGTCTCGTCGCACATTTGAACATGTATGCACCATAATTTGACCGGCCAAATTTTGTTAAGTTTGAATCTTTGAAGATTGGAGTATCACTTCCTGATTGTGCAGTACGATATTTACTTTCATGTCAAAACTTGAAGCTTTACATCTGATGGAAAATAACAATTACGTACATGTATTTTACCCTGGAGACTGGATGGCAATTTCTTGCCTTTTTTTATTGAGAGGGAGAGAGCTTTTACGAATAATCCAGCAAAAATACACACTTCCTTTACGTAACAATTGAACGCAATTTACTGTGGAATGGAGTTGCTAAAGAAATTCCCAGGCTGGTGATAAAAGTACACACAGAGATTAATTGATCAGAGTTAATAAGTAATCAACCAATCAGTTTTGGACTTTCTGATTGGTTGTTGATTCTTGGACAGAAAATGGAACAGAAATCCCCCCTTCCCCCAAAATCAAAGATAAGTCGCGCGATGCCTATTACGGGCCATTTTCCCATCATTGATTTTGGGGGGAGGGGTGGTCTCAATTTTTAATTTAATCTGTCAAGGATTGTCGCCATTATTGAATCAGTTTATTCTGTAAGTGCAGATTGTCTAAAGTTCCCACAGCTTGCAAAGCGAACGCGAGACCATGCTCCCCAAATAACTGACTGTCTGAGATTCCAAACAGGCTGAAATAAATTGAAAGTGTTCTTGAAATCAACTAGTTTTTTCAACATAATACACCTTTTTCCATAATGGCCGCCGTTTAAATATTCTTCCAGGTTGTTTTTACTCAAATTAGCCCTTGATGCCTCGCTCTTAAGCTTAAAATTCAAAAGAATATTTTGCCTTGAACGAGGCATGAAGGTTTAATTTGAATAAAAACAAGAGAATATCTAATTTGCGGCCATTTTGGAATAAGGTGTATTGTGAAACTATTCTTGGTCCGTTCGCTCTTTCACGCGAAGAACTATGAAATGTCTGGTGTTGGTGAAGTCATGTACTCATCTTTACACCAATGTCTCTAATTTGGAGCTATTTCCGAAGGATTGTCCGTCGTATGCAAATGCTTTGATGCAAATAATTGCAATAGGAGTCCAGCGAGTATTAAGAGCATTACGTGACGGATTTAGATTAAGCATTCACGTCAATGTCTTTTGCTAATAATTATTTTTTACGTTCAGTTGCCTTACTTTCTACATTAACTGGATTATTGTAGGTTCAATGCAATGCAGATTACAGGTGTGACTCTTGTAACGGTTGCCTTTTATTGAAGAATGTAATCTGGAAATTTCATTTGTCATTACTGAGACTGAAGGTAATGTACCACTAATGTACTGGTTTTACTCAATGAATAAAGGATGTCTTGAAACTAATAAATCAAACAATGACTATGCATCAAAGAATGAAAAAGAGCTAGTCGGAGACTGGATGTGGGTTCTTCTGTTGACGAGCAAATGAGCTCGAAATGTCTAAAGACTGCGCAGATTCGAGGGTGAGAAACGGTCATTCCTTTTTTGGCGAACCTCGTGGTCCTCACAAACTAACTTTTTGAAAAAGTCCTGGCTGAGCAGGTATCGATGAGATGGCGTTTAGGTAGCCTGAGCGCACGATAAAATGCGGCTACCGCAGGCATCCCAATTTCACGAGTGCTAAGTGTTTATCCAAGGAATACACGGAAACTATAGTATTGCGGGTTAGGGAACTTCGGGATTAATCCAATAAGGAGTTTGAAAAGTTTGTGTCCTTTTCGTTAGTATGTTCTTCCTTTCCAACGAGAAGGGATGAACACAGTCAACTGGGATTGTTGGGCCACTAGAACCGCTTTTTTGAAATCAGTGTTGCTACACGACACTCACACAGCCGTTTTCAAATACAAAAGTGGCTATTAGTACGTGACAGGAACCCATGACCCGGAGCCTACAGCTCCCATACTGGGCCTATGTAACGGCATTTTTACAGACCGATCTATTTTTAGACTATCTTTTCCCGAAAAAACAAAGGCAGTTCCGGTTCGGTGACCCTATGACGTCAGCTTAATTTCTTGTAATTGGTCATCGTGTTCCTGTGGGAGTCTCATTCGCGGGAAATTCAATCTAAAAATAAATCGGCCGTGACACGAACACACTAGAGTCATGGGTTCCTGTACGTGACCCGTACAGCAACCTATTCATACGGGAGTGTTCTTAGAATGATTGTTACAGGTTCAATAACACTCGGAAAACCTTACTCGTCTTTTAATTCTTTATATACAGTTCAGCTATCTTACAACGGCACCGATGCCTGTTTTAAATTTCACGAAATATCTCCTTCGTCTCGATGTCTCCGGCCATCTGACCTGACTTGTGTTTCTCGCATTTAAGGCTAAGCACCCATTTTAAAACGGTTAGATTTCAATAACTACGTGGCTATGTCGTTCAAGGCTAGGGTTAGAACCTGTAATAATCATTTTAACCCTTTGATTACTATCTGGCAAAATACGTCCAGCTTTATCCACGGTCCCATCTACCCCTTGTGACGTCATCACTTTTAACGTTCAGGAACAGCTTTGTCCACTAACTTGTGCAGGGAGAAGAGATTTTTCAAACTATACCAGAATGAGCACAATTCAGTCAAGGAAACTGGAGAAACGGCCAAAAAAACAATGTAACACTAACCTGAAAATCTCCATGAAAAGCTTGCTCCATTACCCACCTACCTTTCTGAGCACCTAATTCTAAGATGATGAAAGGTTTCTCAGAAACTCTTCCCACCAAAATAAAGCCTACCAAATGCCCAGGAAGTTGAAAAAAAAATTCAGGCAAGGAAAGCGAAAAGAGAGGGAAGGAGAGAAAGCGAAAAGTGAAAGTCGAAAGTGTTGTGCTACTTTTAAACCCAAAAACTGTCGAAATTTAGCTTTCTGCGCATGCCCGAACTTTGCAAGCGCTTATTTTGCACCTGGCTGAAAAGGCCGCGGAGTGTATAACCTGGAAACGGGTTTGTAGGGAGATTTAGCTCTTAAACACCACGACAGTGACCAAAAAACCCCTCAACTAGCTTTAAAACGTGCTTTTCGGCCAAATCTCCAGTAGCCAAAGGGTTAAGAGGCCTCCAATACGAATAGCAAATGAAGGTCGGTGTACGGGTCCCGTACGAATAGCCACTGCCTTTCAAATACGCCTTTCAGCACTGGTGTGAGGCTTAACTTTGCTTCAGCGACCTCCTGTGATCAAGTTACCGTGGATGCGCTGAGCAAAGCAAAAACGAAGGAAGTTCTTCCATCGGCCTGTCCTCCCGCGCCGGGAGCCATGATAGGCGTTCATTTGTCAGAACAAAAACTGAGACCCCCTCTCCAAAATCGAAGTTTTGCAAACGATGCGGTTGACCCTTTACAGCAAAGGATAACGAAAAATCCTCTTGTGCGACCTGGGTGATGGCCGAGGTTTCGAGAAACGACCAAACGCAAATTGAAACGTCATTGGGACACAATCATCTCACAGGAGGCAGTTTAGTGCATTCTGAAATAACAATTTGGTCTTCATCGGCATTGGCAAATTCATTTGTAATATCTGCTGCATATATTTTCCAAAGTTTTTTTTCCTCTTCAGTTGCTGTAGAGTTGCAGTTACCATCCTGCTTTTCCTTTTGTCGCTTTTGGTCTCGAAGTTTCCAAGCCCAGTGTAAGTCCTCTGTCCACATCTATAGAAGAAATCAGTAATTAATACATCCATCTAAACATCTCGATGAAAGAAATGTATTTATTTGAGGTCCTTTCACGGGAACACATGAGCCCAACAATTAACCTGCTCCAACCTACGTGACTTCATAGCTCAGTTGGTAAAACATTGCAGGGTTAGCCTTATTTTTGGTGGGGGTAACTGCAGCTGTCTGCAGCTGTTTCTCTTTACTTGATTGATTAATTAATTGCCTTTATTCACAGATGCCAGTGATGTTTAGCAAGGAGACTCTCCGTGAAACCGATAGGCTTTTCGACCGTTTGTTTTTGTTATGGATATACGCATTGCTTATCGTAGCGATCTAATTGGATGAATTTCAGCTTTTGCGGAATTGTTCCGCGGCACGCAATGCCTGTCGGTTGAAGGTGGACTTTTAAAGCAGGCTGAAGGTGGTTTTGCGCATGCTTGATTTGTTGGCCACTTCGGGTTGGTGTTAAGGTGTGTTCACCCTGCCTTTAATGCTTTTTCATCTAATTATGTGCATTCCTGGACAATACGTTTCCACTGCTTACTGCTAGTCTTCGTCAGGCGATGAAAACTAATAATAAAGCACACATTTTTACAGCTCTGAGAGTATTTTGGATTACGTCAGCTTTGGAAAGGACGAAAGAAGAGTAAGGGACAGTCTTAGGCGGATCTGGGGGTGGTTTCAGCGATTTGACCAACAGGTGTTGCACTGTCTCTTTACTTTCTCCAGTGACATAGTCGGCATTTGTCTTGCTCTATTAGTCCTCTCGGTTTCTTCCACGCTCTTGTAGCGAAAAGATTGATGCCGTTTTCCTCGGGTCCGTGTTGCTCCTCAACCAACTAACTATCACTTAGCTTTAATTATAATTATAATTATAATAATTCGTATAATTATTACAATTATATAAAAATTAAAATTAAAACTTATTTAATTAAAGATAATGAAAATAATGATGATGATGATGATGATGATGATGATGATTATTACTATAATTATTATCATCATCTTTAATTTACGGTGCCTTTGTTAAAGAGAGAGGTTGAGATTGCGTCTCTATAAGCGTGCAGAAGAAAGATTGCAAAGCTCGTTCACGCGTTCGTGAAATTGCGGCAATAATTGTAAAGGAATGTTGCCATTAGTTGGATGACCACTGGATGAATCAAATGTTAATTTCCGTGTGTAGTAACTAAATTATCAATTATCTGTTACCACTCCGTCTGGCAAACTAAGGAAAAATCCAAGAGGTCTAATTGCAAAAAGAAGTACCAACCCATTCAGTCATTGAGCAAAAGTCTGGCTCGAGAAATTGTGCACTCAGCTCTGATGAACAATACTTGTGCATGAACAATGATATCAGTTCAGCGTATTTCAACAAAACAGTAATCGATTTTACTTCCTCCCCAAACGTTCGAGAGTCATGTTGAATTTTTGAAGCAGAGGAAGGTTGGCAATAGAGAAAAAAATTGCTATACCAAGGGGGTGGGATATTCTCGAGATAAAGGAAGTAGGGAGAGGAAGGGAAGAAAAAGTAGTCTTTCCGAACTCGATGTTCTTTCAAGAAACGCAGTTGATGACCGCGTGAAGGTCAATCAAAGTAAAAGAAAAAAAGAATTGCGCACTTTGTAGAGACTTTCGATTCCCCTCTTAGTTCTTCATCTTGGGATGACTCGTAGTTTACTTCCAGAGCAAACAGATCAAGTGAAGATATGATCCTCGCAGTAGTTATAAACGCAATTTTATGAATTGCGTAGAGAAGCCTGAAAATTTCAGGACTTCAACTGGGTTTGAACCCGAGACCTCGCGATACCGGTGCGACGCTCTAACCAACTGAGCTACGAAGCCACTGATGTTGGGAGCTGGTAATTTGTGGGTTCCCATGTTCCCGTGATGAATGAATCAATGAACGAAATGATATATGAAATGAACCATAGAAAATTATATTGTACTGCGGATATGAAATCAAGTGAAGCTATAATCCTCGCAGTTAGTTTCATAACTGCGGGGATCATACCTTCCTTTGATTTCATATCCGCCGTTCAATGTATAATTCATTTTATAGATCATTTCGTTGAGAAAACAGAGGCAATTTTTTCTCTGGTATCTGGAAAAGGTTTACTGGGAGCGCCCCCAACACTGCCTTTGGAAAAAGCTTTATATCGGACAGCGGTTCTCTGTTGGCTATTGACGTATTCGGTGGATAGCGCTACCACCTTTGCCAGATATTGGTTCAAATAATGCAAACTATGAGAGGAAATAGCTAAGCACAATCCTTCTCAAGTTGATTAATTAACTGCGATGATCGTTTTCACTTACATTTATATAGCTGCATCAAAATCCAATATTGCCAACAGATATATTTTTTATTAATTTTGGCCAACTGTCCAAATTTAAAATAAATTGAATAGTCTTTGCTGTAACATTTGCTTCAGTTTTGAACAAAGCGTCCAAGAATGTACTTTCCATCAACCAATCAAATGTCAAGATAAATAAAAGAACCAAGTATTGGCCAATCAGGTTGCACCTATTAGGGAGCTTAAGCACGCGACGTTGTTGAGCCACAGAAAAGACACCGGAAGTGAACATTTCGCTCGCCAGGACAGTGGTTTCTCTCATATTTTTAAACTAACCGTCTCTAGCAGTGAGAACAAACCGTTTTTGGAAGCTTTGTAATTAATACGTTTCAGGATTACCCGTACATGCTTGTCCAATTTGGACATAACTGGATCAAAGAAAGCCCTCGGATTGCCAGTCCTCAAAATTTTTCTCAACCAATTATTTCCAAATTGGACAGCATGTAGTCCTATTACATATACGAATTACGTAACCGCAGCTCAAATCTAACAAATTTTCATATATTCAGTATCTCAGAGGCATCTTCAGTGGGCGGGGTTGAAAGCAGCTTCCCACACTGATTGCTGTTGGGAACATACCGAGTACAGTGAATACTTAAAGGGAACCTCCACTAAAACAGGAATATATCTTTAAAATAGTTAACATAATGCTCTCAATCAAATTGTTCGAGTGTTTTCCAATGGAATCGTTTGTATCCGAAATAAATGAATTTCAAAAACGCTTGTTTTGGTTTTTAAATTTCCCGGGCGCCGCCATCTTGAATAATTGTGACGTGTCATGGTTGCCCTATTGTTTTAAAAAAAAAGCTCTTTGTGCAAATACAAAAGAGCAACCATAACACGTCACAATTATTCAAGATGGCGGCGCCCAGGAAATTTGAAAACCAAAACAAGCGTTTTTGAAATTCATTTATTTCGGATACAAACGATTCCATTCGAAAACGTTTGAACAATTTTGATTGTAAACATTATGTTAAATATTTTGAAGTTGTATTCTTGTTTTAGTGGAGGTTTCCTTTAACAACTATTCACCGACACTGACATGAATAGTTGCTTTAGTATATACTAAAAGAGTGAAATAATATAGCACAAAAAGATCATTTTACTTCATTTACTCCCGCAACGATTACAGTATTTTCGGACGCAAATCCCGCGGGAGTCCGCGCGAGTTGCTCGAAGGTGGATAGCAAACGATATTCGCAGTTTGAGTAGCCACAAATTAGTGACCTTTAGATCGGAGGACGAAGACAACTACGAGTTCGAGTTTTCCGTACTGAGCATGCGCATAAGATTTGGAGGCCGACATTTTTCGAAGTGCGCGTGCTCAGAACGGAAAACTCTTAGTCGTAGTCGTCCTCGTCTTCCGATCTAAAGGTCCTTATTATATTTGAGCCGGCAGAGGAGATCTCGGCCAAGCCATTTCTCTTATCTTTGAAAAGGACGAATTCATCTTTTCATCAGAACATGCACACCTTATTCCAATATGGCCGCCATTTTAGTATTCTTTTGTTTCCATGCAAATTGACCCTTATGGCCTCGTTCAAGGTTAAATATTCTACTGAATTTTACGTTTGCAAGCGAGGCCATAAGGGCCAATTTGCATGGAAACACAAGAATACTAAAATGACGGCCATTTTGGAATAAAGTGTATACTGTGGAGATCTGGACCGATAAAAAGCTTGTTGATTTTAGCAGGGTTATACATGACGAGTTCTTGGCGTACTGAACTGGATAACTTTCTGATTTTAAAATAATGATTTAGGAGTTCATCGTATTGCCTTTATTTTTCGGCATGAAGCCTAAAGAGGAATCTTTGGGATACCTACCCACCCATCTCTCGGCTGCGGAGTTTGAACTTGAAAAGTATAAATTCTCACCTCTAAGTCACCTGGTTGCAGATGAACTGCTCTGGAGAAACTCTTTACACCCTAACAAAAATAGTAAAAATAAAATATGAAGAAAGAAGTTTTTAACCAGGTTTTTAGTATTTTTAAGAATGTTTAGATATGTTTTATGGCAGTTTTTTATAGTTGAAAAGAAGATTGAACTAAAAAATTTTCTGAGCATGCGCAGTGGCCTCATGGTTAGTGTGCTCGACTCCGGATCGAGTGGTCCGGGTTCGGGTCCTGGCCGGGAGCATTGTGTTGTGTTCTTGGGCAAGACTCCCAGAGTGCCTCTCTCCACCCAGGTGTATAAATGGGTACCGGCGAAAATGCTGGGGTAACCCTGCCATGGACTGGCATCCCATCCAGGGGGGAGTAGAAATACTCCTTGTCGCTTCATGCCACAGAAACCGGGATAAGCTCCGGCTCTGATGGGCCATTTGGCTCGTAAACAGACTTTACTTATGCGCATATAAAAAAAGGATCTTCAAGCCTAGCGTGGTCACAACTGATAAACTTGCATTCGTAAGAGACACGTTCGATTTCAAAGAGGCCACGATTCTTTAGGCCAGCACCGAGAATTACAACCTCCCACCGGTTCCAATCAAAGCACAATGAAGAGGGGACGTCCATCAATCAAATAAATGTATTTATTTGGCCATAGACGAAAGAGCGAAGTTAACCGCGCACCGGTGGCTCCGTTGGTTGAGCACCGAGCTGTCACGCGGTGACTCATGGTAAACATGAGTTCAACTCCGGCCGGACCAACACTCAGAGTCTTTAAATAACTGAGGAGAAAGTGCTGCCTTTGTAATTACATCTGCAAATGGCTAGACTCTCTAGTCTTCTCGAATAAGGACGATAAACCGTAGGCCCCGTCTCACAAACCTTCAATGTTTATAATCCTGTGGGACGTAAAAGAACCCACACACTATTCTCAAAGAGTAGGGCAAATAGTTCCCGGTGTTGTGGTCTGTCTTCTGTGGTATATCATGGTTGGGAGGGTAAATGATCGGAGAGACTAGCTACATCAAGCTACTCTAAAAGCCGAGGGTAAATAAACATATATGATATATGAAGAGTGCTTAAATTGTCCAGATAAGTGCCAAACGTGTTCAAAACATTCGGGCGTCGTAGCTGAACGACTCAACTGACCTAAAGCAAGACGATTTCCTTCACAGGTCTTGTGGATTCCCTTTAGGTTTAATTTATATCGCGAAAGAAATTCTTAGGAAGCTCAGCACACACATATCGTTTCGAGAAAGGGATCTGAATTAATTAACACTTCGAACCTGGGGCAGCTGTAAGTGTCAACTATTACTAGTCCGTCTAGGGCGCTTCATGCTGCAGAAACCGGAGATAAGCGCCGGCCTGATGGGCCTTCTAGGCTCGTAGCAGACTTTACCTTTCACCTTACCTAGGGCGCTGATTGAAATGATTGAAGCTCCTGGTGACGAGAATGGAGTGCAACAACGAATTTACGCTCTGCGCACATGGACTGAAAACATCTTCAAGGCTGATGCGCATGCTCAGGAAAAAAAACTGTGCTGTGCTGCTGTGCTGCCCTAAAGTTTGCTTACAAAACAACCACGTTATTTCAATGGAACTATGAGCTTTTTGATAACAGTGAAACTTGCCATTTCAACGTCGCCATATCCCATCTGTGCGCGCCCAAGTGTCTGATGCGCGACAAACCAGTGAGAGTTGAGTGAAACAGCTTTCTCCGCAGCTTCTATGGCAGGAAATAACTCGTGTAGCTCCAAAAGTACCTTGGACAGAAATCATTTTAGTTCACTATCACCTTAAACAGTTGATGTTCTTGAAACTATTTTTCAAGAGAAAAAGGGCTGTAAATCTCTTACTGCATTTAATAAAGTTGCTGGTGGAACCTAGCCTAGCTTTTTTTTCTGTGACGTAGACATTATCCACCAATCACAGTGTAACTCTAAAAAGTCCCGAACGAACTCGCAGGAGTCGTGCGCGGCGGCCACGTATTCTCATGGAGAAACAAGGGCGGACACAGTGGAACACGCGTTCAAAAGGGTTTGCAATATATGTGGATTTGACAGTTTGAATACGCACCAGAAGGAGTACATCAACTACATCGTTCTTTGAAAGAGGAGAAGGATGTTTTCGTCAATCTGCTAAGGGGTTCCGGAAAGTCGCTAATTTAGCAGGCTTTGCCGTTGGTATATTCGTGCTAGCAGTCAACTGACGAAAAAAATATCGACGTGATTCCGCTTAACAGCCCGACAAAAGATTAACTGTTGCGCCTAAATTCCCTTTCCGAAACCCGTTTGCAGATTGACAAAAATATCCTTCTTCCCTTGAACGATTTATTGATACACTCCTCCCGGTACGCATTCAAACTGTCAAAACCAAAAACATTGCAAACCTTTTTGAACGCGTACTCCACTGTGTCCGCCATTGTTTCTCCACGAGAATACGTGGCCGCCGCGCACGAATCCTGCGAGTTAGTTCTGGAATTTCTAGAGTTAAACGGTGATTGGTGGATAATTTCTACGTCACAGAAATCGTTTGGCAGCTTGAGCTCCCCTTTTAGGGGAAGGGAAACGGCCGCCGGAAATACGTCTGCGCACAAAGGCTAGTGAGAACCAAGTTTGGACTGGCCACCACAACACGTGGCAACCATTAGACCGCACCCTCTTCTACAAGATTTGGATGTTAAATTCGGGAGCCAAACAGCAAGGGTAGGAGTTAATTTAAGAGAACATTTTCTCTTTGTTGCATTATCTTCACTTTAGAGTGGTTTTCAATGGAGTGTCGAAAGTAATTAGATAATTACTTTGGTTTATGATTACTTCACTCAGTGATTGGTTCAAAGTTCTCGTGCCACTTTTTCAACCAATCAGAAGTGAAACCAAAACCAATCGTGGCTTGCGAGTGCACATTTTCCCGCGCTTTGTGTCGGCTACATTTAATTACTTCGAGTTTTGATTGGTTTACTGGATTATCTCCGTCCTTTTTGATTGGCCAAAGTAATTACTTTGGTTTTGGTTTTACGACACTCATTCGAAAACCGCTGTATTACACATCTACCAAAATCTTAACATGCTGTTGTTTTTCTCTTCATATCCACATCCACTTCAGGTTTATTACGAACTCACAACATGAAGAGCTCCCAGTTCGCTTGACAGCTCTATTGTTAAGTAATGCATCGGTAGCGAAGAAGTCGTGGGTTCGAATCCCGTTCACACTTGAGTTTTCCACGATTTCCTGTCGTTACTGGATCAGTAACGCCCATAACTGCCAATAGTCGTACTCTTAAAAATCTCAACACGCTCCTTTCCGCGCAGTTAAAAAATATGCCGCATCTTCTCGTCGTAACTATCACCGGCTTAACCTTCTAAAGCCTGTTTTCGTGATGAACTGAAGACTGTCTTTGGTTTTTTCTTGCTTCGTTCAACGATTTACTTGATTTTTAATAACGAGTGAACCACTTCAAAAAGAAAAATTCTGCATTCAATTGCAGCAGCCTGCTATTGCATAACGAACATTTCAAGATTATATACCATTTTGAAATCTTGTAAAGTGTACTTTCCAAACTATAACATTTTATAAAAATGATGAAGCAAAATGAAATGTTTTTTTCTCTCGAAAATTTGACCATAATTCAACCGCAATTCAACCATTATTTTGTGGTCTTCACAGAGCTTCTATTTTTCTTTCAAATTGCAGTTTGCTGGGAAAAAGTGTTGCTTTTGTAAGATCATCTGCAAATGGCTCGACTTTCAAGTCTTCTTGGATAAGGACTATAATAATAAACCGCAGGCCCCATCTCACAGATATCTCCCATGTTCACAAGTTCATAAGTGGGACGTTGAAGAACCCACACACTGTTCGAGAAGAGTAGGGGATGGAGTCTCTGGTGTTTGGCTGTCCTGTTCGCCGGCTTGGCGTGATGTTGTTAAAAGAGCCTTATGGTGTATGACGCCAGAATCAGCCAGATGTCAAACAGGACTTTGCTGGAGCACGTAAAAGGTAAAATGTAGAATATGTTGCCGGTCATTTTGTTCCTTAGGTTAATTGCAACCAAACTAGGTCATTTTGTTTTAACCTAGGTCGTTTTGTTTCAACCTAGGTTGAAATTGATAGTAGGAAACATCAATAAAAACCCATCAATTATTAGTAAGTATGTGTAAAATATTGGTTAGTAAATTGGTCCTAGAGGAAAGGGGATAAACTTAGTGCAGCTTAGATTTTCATGAGTATTTTATAAAACCCCAATGGTTGTTAAGTCTAGGCACTGATTTTAAATGGTTAGCATTAGGGTTAGGGTTAGGCATACAGTGCATGATAACCGATTCTACTTTCCTTTCTCAGAGATTTTTAGGACATTGTTCATTGATGAATCTCCTTAGGATGGTAGAGGGCAACAATATTGAATTATCGTCCAAGGAATAAAAGAACTGAAACATACATGATATCTTGTTGATTTTTAATTTGCTTAGTTATTCCCACTATCTTTTGCTTACTTTGAATTCGCAATAATCAAAGGCAAGTAAAAACAAACTTTGAAAAGTCAGGGAAAAGGGTTTCATATCCTATTGATTAGCTATTTTGTAGGCTCTTGTAAGTGTTATTTCTTTTGAAATATGAAATAAGATATTTGTTTCTTTTTTTCAATTTTGCTGAGTCTGCTTGTAGTGATAAATCCAAATGTTGTGATTATTTTGGCACAGTCCCCTTCAAGTTCTTCAATTTGAGCAAGTAGCACATTTGGACGAAGGGGCGTTTCCTTTTCCATTTTATTAATTTTCCACGACACATAATCCTGAAGTTCAAACTTCTTCTTTTTCTTCTTCCCATTCTGGTGTATGATAACTGCAAAAGGCAGACTGCTGGCTGCCTGCAAATAGCGCTGATAAGCAGTATTTAAGCTAAACACTCATTTCAAACAGTGCTGATAAACAGTATTTAAGCATCAGGATCCATTTTTGAGAGGTTAGCTTTCAATAACGGTGATTCAGGGTTAGTCTGCGGTCCGCGGTCTGCGGTTGGCAAGTGTCAGACACCGCTCTCCTTTAATGTCAGGCTCATCCTGCCACTTTTTCAAATTATTCTCCGTTTTCCTGCTCTGCATGTGATGTAGCTGTGACTTGTCCACTCATTTGTGGCTTTTTAATTTCTTTTCTCCGAGAGATTCGGAAAACCACTTCATACGGCATTTTGCCAATTGTTCTGTGAATGGTTGTGTTTTTTTTACAAGCGGTTTCTCCAAGATGATGACACCAGTGGTTCGGAGACGAGTTCTTTTCTTTGATTCAACTGCATAGGTTATCTTTTGTTGTTCTATTTGCCCATGCCACCATCTTTTTTTCACTGTGGGAATGCTGTGTTTGCGGCGAAAAATCGGTTTGTTATCATGACTAGAAATGATGCCTTGATCCTGGTGTATTTTGCATAGCGATGTAAATAAACTTGGTACAATAAGTCTCACTTTATATCATTTACGCATGTGCTAAATGGTGGTTGTCGTGAAGGCTTGGAAATAGCTTAACGACTTCAGTTGCCGATTCGATGGCTTAGCGGTTAATACAGAGGAGAAGTAATCTCGGATGTCCTATGGTGCGAGGGTTCGAATCCTTGGAGCGGCACAGAATGTTGTGAAAGTTCAAGGTAAGAGGTACAGTCCGTTGGTAGTAAGCAAGGACAGTAATGGGGAAGGAGAGAGAGAGACGGTAAGTGGACGAAGAACGGAAGGCAAGGGAAAGGTTATTTATTCCCAGGCCCCATTTTTTTAAATTAAATCCCCAAAAAAAAGGGAAACCCTTTTTTGACAGTTCATAATAACCTAGGTTGAAACAAAATGACCTAGTTTGGTTGCAAATTAACCTAAGGAACAAAATGACCTGCAACAAATATTTGGATATGAATCCAAGGTCTTGAGACAAATTCCATAGCTTACTATTGCTTTTCTAGTAGATAATAATAATTATTAAATTCTCAACCTCGGATAATGCAATTCTCGTGCTCTGATTGGTTCACTCAATCTCGGTTATCAGCTCATATACCTTAGTTTGACCTTATATGGTAAATGATTGCGCTTAGCGTTGCTAAACTAAAACCGTTTAGGCCAGAAAGCGAAATTTCTTTCGGTATAAAGCAAAAGAGAAACGTTTTTGTGGAAAGTTTGGATCACTTTCGAAGTTTAGAGATACGCGAAAAGGTAAGAAATGTTTTTGTGATGAGCCTGCGTCTGTCTGACCACGAGGTATTACACAACATCGCATCTTCATCAACTTTTTTCGATTTCGCTAGGATTTTCTCGCTTTTTTCGCTCGTATTTCGTACTTATAAACTTTTGGAATTTAAGGAATTTAATAAAACAATTATTCCATTCGCGCTTGTTGGATATGAGAGTGGTTATAGCCAACTCGGCGCTACGCGCCTCGTTGGCTATTTACCATCTCATACCCAACGCGCGCTCATGGAATAACTGTTAATTATTGTCCAGAATGTATTTTATGTAATTAATTAAGAAATCTTAGAATTGATCATCTATTTTGGCTATTAATAGTTAACAGTTAATCAATAGTTTTTATTATTATCATTACTGTGTAATTTAGGACCTCTTGTGTGTACAATATTTATCTTATTATTACTTGATGCATTTTAGTCAGTGTCCCAATTAGTGGTCTACCTGTGGACTGCTATAACATTACAACAATAAAGTTATTATTATTTCCCTGTCTCAAAAATCTCAACAAAGACTTACATTAAAAAGAACATTGATATTGTCCTAAATGTTCAAGAGTCATGTTAAATAATGCAGATGCATAAAATATGTGCTATAAACGAGCTTATGCAAGGATGATGATGAAAATGGGAATGTCAGCAGAGAATGTAACTATTATGCAATAATATCCCAATATTTTCCAAGTTGATCAGAATGTACAGGTTATGTAGTATAAGGCAAATTTTTTGGAGATTGTGTTCTCTTCAACATGATAACTTCTACAGCCCCCTACTACCTTGCTTGGATGGTAAAATAAATTCTGTTTTACCTGTGACTTCATTTCATAAAGTTTCTCATTTTTTGGTGTTAATGCTATTGCTTCATTCCATCTTGTGATGGCTTCCCAGTACCTTAAATTACAGTTCAAATTTTAATATTATAACACCTACAAGAATTACAGTCGAACCTCGATTATACGGACTCGTTAGGACTAGACAAAATAGTTGAGATACACTTGGGTCCGGATAATCGAGAATATGAATATCAATGAAGAACAAAAACTGATTATATTAAGAAAGCAACATTTAATCGTGAAACAAAACATTTGCAAATTGTTTGGAAAACAATATGGTCTACACCTTCACTGTCCGTTGTGAATACATGTCCACATGCCCGCAAAATTCATGATCTTTTCCTTGTTCTTGCAGATATCAGATATCTGCCACTTACTAATGCCATATTCAGCTAACAAATTGTTAGATTTTTCGCCTTTCTCTAATCGCAAAATTATAGACTGTTTATCTTTTATTGAAAAAACAGATTGCTTACGCTTCAAGGACATGATGATCATGAATAAACATTCCTGATGCCGTATAGCTTGTTTATTTTGCATACCACACTGAACGAGCCAATAGAGCGTGAAATTTCACTCAGCAACAAAGCAACTCTAAGCCAATCAGAACTCATTCGAAAGTTCTTCATTTGTTACGACCGGTGCAAGCGCTGCTTTTGCTTTTGCAAGCGAAACAAACTTGCCTTTACTTCACTTTTCAATGCTGTAGTTTGAAAAGAATATGGCTATGGATCTTGATCATGACTAATAAATATTCATGACAAAATTGGGATCAGAGAAGAAGTCTGGGTAATCGAGGTCCAACTGTTTTAAGAAAAACAAACATGATCTGAATTTGTAAAGTAAATCTCATGGCTTTTTTCAGCTAGACACCATTTTCCAGTGGCTAGTGTACTACATCAGGTTCAGAGGAATTCAAAGTCAGCAACGCTAAAGACAAAGCAGGTCTAAAACACAGGCCTCATTCCACAGATCGAGACTAGAAGTCCCTGCTCTACTGATGAACAACTAAGCCAAAAGGTTCCCTTTATTTATCTGTGGCACAGTGACAAATTGTACACTGACCTGTGATGTGTGTTTTAGACTGCCACTAAAGACTGAAGCTTGACTTGTCCAAATGTTTTCCTTGATTTGAAATATTTCTTTCCCATTTCACTGTCATTTATCTATATCTCTTGTTTACAAACATTAATGTCACATTTCTTTTCACATTCAAATTTGCCAACCATGGAAGAAAAGTATGGCATGCCTTTCCTGTCAATAATTTAAATATGTGTTAAGCACATTTATTATTTTTTTTGGCTCCTTTTATTTTATATTCGTTTTCTATGTGTATTTATATTTGTGCTGTATTTTTGTTTTCATTCTAATTAAGTATGCAACACATGATCGCTTCAATCCATGTATTGCAAGGTTTCAGTCGGCTGATGATATGTTTTGATATGGAGAATAGATTCTTTTTCAAATCGTTTTCCTTTGTATACTGTTGTCGTTCTAGGAAAGTGATCTCCTTTTCTGAAATTTAAGCAATTAACTTTATAGTTAGCTTGAAGTAATGTTAGTTTGTGCAATGAACAGGTTGATTTCCTGTTTATCTACGTGCCATAGTGTGAAAATGCCATAAATAAACCGTTCCACATTGTTGGTTTAACTTTGCTCTGGCTTAGCATTTTTGTTTCAATTTCTGGGTGGTGGACAAAACACTATCCCCAAGCCCATTGACCACCCTGATGGACTACCCTAAAAATACTATTTCAAACTGATCAGTACTTATTGGTCTACAAGTACGCAGGGTCTCAAATAGTCCATAAGTCTAAAAAGGGCAAAAAAATAATAAATGTGCTTAACACATATTTAAATTTATGGGAAGAGATGTAAAATATACCAAAGCAAAATAAAAAAGCACATTGAAAGGAAATAAACATTTCACGACAGAAATGTAATACATGCATTACACAATCAAGCTGTTTGAAGATTGACTGGAAAGGCCCACCAGAGAAAAGAAATCATTGTTTCAACAGCAAATTAGGTTCTGGTTGGCATATTTTAAAATGAAGAGAAACATCGGTATTAAATTGCATTTGAGCATATCCAAATAGCAAATACACGATACGTAAATGATACATGATCAGCCAATTATAGACTGTTAATATGTGCTTTCCAAACATGGCAACCTGTCTGCAACCATAGAAAACCACTGAGACCTTACAGCGTCAGTGCATGCATCAGACTAAACTAAATTCTCATAAGAAAACAGCCGTAGCTTAACAAGAACAGATTTACAGCTGAGCTAGATTAAGCTTTAAGTAACCAGTAATGTACT
>NC_090874.1:19744122-19776622 GCF_036669935.1 Montipora foliosa | reverse complement strand
AAGATGAAAATGATTTACGTTCGTTTGAACGTAGTGAATTAGAACGTAAATGCAGCTGTTGATCTTTACTTGACGAACGCAGGGAAAGGGGGAGGGGAGGTTGCGCTGATAGATACAGCAGGCGCGTAGCGTGGTCATTTTTTCAAGTACGCACAAGTACATGTGATCTAGAAACCTAAGTAAACTGAGCGAAAAATACTGCGTTCTTTATTTCTTGTCGAAATAGTTGTGTGAATACAAGCAAAGAACAAAGCGTCTTGCCTTTATTTTGAGCAAACTTGGTGCAAACAAAACATTGTTTTGGTTGTGCTAGCGTGACTGGGATTGTCAAGAACGTTCTCGGAACGTCGCTCCTTTGTCACGAACGTTCTTGGAACGTCGCTCCTTTGCAACCTGGCCTTTTTGTTGCACGCTGGCCAAACAACACGGCATTGTTAGTGCAAAAAAAAAAAAAAAGGGCAATGCAAAACTATAAGTTAGAACATGGTATAGCTTTTGTTTTAGTTTTTAGAATTTAATCAAGTGGTGCTTTCATCACGAAATCTTGGTTGCGTACAAGTAAAACGTTAAGAATAGAAACAACTGCTAAAAATTTCAAAATTTTCTGGTCACTTCAAGTACGCACGTGCGTATATGCGTATAGGACGCTACGCGCCTGTACAGAGACCTAGAAAATCTTTTTCAAGGTCCAAGAGAACGCTACGAAAGTTGGACGCAACGACCGAGGACTGAGTTGTTGCCTTCGATTCGAGTAGCGGGTCTTCTTTCGCCAACCTCGTTTCCAGGACTTTTTACCGCCAAGAGTAGAGCGGGCGGGTTAGCCACCCACCCTACTCTCGGAGGAGAAAAACCCTGGGATCGAGGTTGTTCTCCCGCCCACCCCAGAAGGCAAGAATTAAGAGAGAGGCCCTGGATACGAGGTTGAGCCATCCCGTTCGACGGAAAACTATGAGGAGCTTAACTTGGGTCAAGAATGTGGGTCCCCGCTGTTTAGGTAAAAAAAAAATCTCAGTGGGAGTTGTAACAAGACTCACACTAAAAAGGCAGAGCGAGAGACAAAGGGAGAGAGAGGTGTTAATCTCGACACATTTGTTGGGCCGACTTCGTCATAAAGTTTTAATGACGACAAAATAGTCCAGAGGCACAGCAAATCAATCTGAAATATTTTCTAAAACACGGTTTACAACGGCCAGCATCATGCAATTAAAAAATTTCTTTATTCTCTTCGTTTCTCTTTATTCTCTTTATTTCAAATTAATTTAAACACAGGCAAATTATATCTTAACTTTCAGGCTACCGAGATGCAACTTGTTTTGCCTGGCATACACTTTTCTCAACAGCAACGGTGAATTGGTTCTTTTCTGATTTTAAAGCAATCCGTTTTTAAGTTTTATACTTATGGAACTCGATAACTGAGGAATAAAACTCAACAGCTATTACACCTTCGAACATCTGCTTCCCTAATTCTCCGGTTAAACATGAAACGTTAGTGATCGATGTATTGGTGTATTTGTTAATTTAAACACAGGCAAATTATTTCTTAACTGTCAGGCTACCGAGATGCAACTTGTTTTGCCTGGCATACACTTTTCTCAACAGCAACGGTGAATTGGTTCTTTTCTGATTTTAAAGCAATCCATTTTTAAGTTTTATTATACTTATGGAACTCGATAACTGAGGAATAAAACTCAACAGCTATTACACCTTCGAACATCTGCTTCCCTAATTCTCCGGTTAAATATGAAACGTTAGTGATCGATGTATTGGTGTATTTGTTGATTTAAACACAGGCAAATTATTTCTTAACTGTCAGGCTACCGAGATGCAACTTGTTTTGCCAGGCATACACTTTTCTCAACAGCAACGGTGAATTGGTTCTTTTCTGATTTTAAAGCAATCCATTTTTAAGTTTTATTATACTTATGGAACTCGATAACTGAGGAATAAAACTCAACAGCTATTACACCTTCGAACATCTGCTTCCCTAATTCTCCGGTTAAACATGAAACGCGTTAGTGATGTATTGGTGTATTTGTTAATTTAAACACAGGCAAATTATTTCTTAACAGCGCTTAGATACCTAGTATAAAAGAATCAGTGGTCGTCCGATACTCTCCCAACCTCCTGCCTCAAGGTTTTCTCAGGCAAACAGACATAATGTATGGGTTATTGACCAAGCGTGAGGTCAAGATGGCTGGATATTGGCCAAGTTCTTTTCTTGCGTGTTTATGGACCGAGACGAAGTCGAGGTCCATAAACAAGCAAAAAAAGAACGAGGCCACTATCCAGCCTTCTTTACTGAACAAGCTCGGCCAATAAAGGATTTACTATATGGGATAAAACACCAAAAAAGTGATCTTTGATCTTGCAGGACCAAGCGAGAAATCCCAAGGGGGCAGTATACCTCCACCTTGCCCGCTCGGGTAGCCAATCACAGCGAGGGATTTGGTTCACGGAGCTAGTCATATAATAAAGGACAAAACAGCACAAAGGTTCTTGTTCCCATCCGTGTGTCGTATTTCAATTCTCCAAGAGAAACCGGCCAAATCTAAGCAAGCCCGAGAGGCCGGACTCGAGATAAAAGGAATTTATTGCCCATGATTTATGCAGGTTATATCCAATTTTCGCAAAAAAAAAAAAACTCTGAAGATGATGTGCTGGACAGTTACATCAACGATTTTCTCATTTTCAATTAGTGTATGCAATAAACCTGTGAATTCTCTGGCAATGTAACCAATGAAACCATCCATTACCATGGTACATGTCAATGGCTATGGCATTTTTGTCCTTTTCATTAGTTGGCTCTGGTCTCAGCTGCACTTGGACCTGACAGTTTGCTACCAGTTTTCTCTATGTCATTTTCAAAAATTCCTGTCTTGGCTTGTCGTGGGCACCATAAATTTATTTTCATCTCCTGAAATTTCACTAGTGCTGAAAGTACTGTCATGTAAGCAGTTTGACTATCAGGGGGCTATCTTCACCAGATAAGCAGCATTTATCTGAACAATAACCCGGCCCAAAAAACAGCTGGATTGATATCTTATTTCAAAAGGTAAGCACAGGTGACTTAGTTTATGTTAAGATATGTTTTGAAGCATTACCTGAAAGCAAGTAATAACAGAAAATCTTTCTAAAATCTACCAAGGGCAGGCTTCAGTGACATGGTGAACTAAAATTATATTTTTGAGGACAGACTTTTTACAGTTTTCCAGTCCATTATGTGACAAACAATAGAACATATTTCCACCTTCATGAATTTTCCTCTTTGTCATCCTTTAAACTCTCTCCCCCGCTAATGTTTGTCCAAAAAATATTCCATGGCCAGCCGTTTCTGGGAAAGACGAACAGTTGCATTCAACATTCATCCCGTCAACATCTCTAACAATGGAGCAACCGGTAAAGTTTCCTTTGGAGGTCGAGGCGATTGAGCAATGGCTGTTTCTGAGACTAGGATGCTCTCCTCGTCGCTTTCTTGAGGGTCAAACTACAACATGAGAAGAACGATCTCTAAACATCACGGTGTTGTACATTAAGCCAAGAAAATCTGTCCTCACACAGTTTAGAATGACGATGGCTCAATCCCGGGGGCTCAAGCCTAAAATACAGGGGCATCCAACGACCAATTTGTTGTAAAATGTATTATTATACCCCAGTTAATGAAAATAAATGTTATTAAGGCATTTTAAGGTGTTTTTCAGTGTTGCAGTGGCCACCGAGCTACTGCAGAATTATGGCTTTAAAAATGGCGCTGTAATCTGTAGTTACTACCGACGCCGACTTCAGAGCATGTAATTTGCTCGCTCAGTCCATCTAATTTCCTTTTTCAGTGGAAAAATGCACATTCGTCTTTCCAAAGGAATTTTTTCTCGAAACTGAAATGGGCAAAAAACTCATTGAAAGTAAATAAATTGAGCATGTCGCAGCGATGTAAGAAGATGCAAATGGAGCTCTCAAACGAAGTTGACTCTGCGTCCTGTCTATCAATGGTGTCCATGTTCACTACAACGCAGACATGTGTTTCCCTTGAAGTCTGGAGGCAACTGACTGAAAAATAAAAAAATTCCATGACGCATTGCGCGCTACTGTCCAACCTTCTGAGTGTGACATGCTTAATTAGTTATTTCCTCTGTTGCAGTTGGGGCATTCCGGTCATCCGGGATTTTCTCTAGTTCATTCACCATTTGTGCAAACCAGGTGGAGGCTGATTCAACAGAGTCAATTTCCCTCCACACCCCTCCCTTTTTTTACTTTCTTGTGGATGGCAGGTGTGCCCTCACTTTCGCTGGGATCATGTCTTCTATATTTGGGTATTTCCTAGGTTACCATGTTAATTTTCAATAACCGGCCTAGCCCATCATGATCAGGGCTTGGCCAAAATATCTCAAACATATGTGTTATTATTTGTGTCCCTGCCAACGATATCAGGCAGACTGTATGGAGCATGAAGCATAAAAGCAAAAAAAAAAAAAGTGGAAAGTAAATTCCAAGCGATCAGATATCCTTCCATTAACGTCAAACCTCTCCATTTTCACGTAACGTAGTCTGCTGGCAGCCGGTTTTTTCTCTAAGGGTCACTAGGACGAGCGCTTAGTTACCGCGAATATGAAGCTATATGGCGTTGGCCGTGTCTCGACCCATTCCCCTTTAGCCAAAACGTCTCGCCTCATAACCCATACTGAATTACGAGAGAAAAACAGACTGCCAGCAGTCTACAAGTAATGTATCAATAGCCTGTGACGTAATTCACCATCATCTCACTGATCTGGGCATTTGTCTACATGTCAAGCTCTTCTTTTGTATACAGAAATCTACAAAAAAAGGCCAGCAAGATTTCAGTTGTACAAGGATTAAGGCGTAATTTTTGAGCTTCGCTTTGAAAAAGAATGTGTATTGGAAAGTGGTTTCCATTTCTTTGTCTTGCGATCACAAGTAAGTGAGCCTTCATCTCATTGTTTTGCTGCCTGTTATAAATATTTTCATCTCCACGTAGCAGGAAGTGTTCAAATAATTTATTTTTAAAGCATTGTCCGGTCTTAAAAGTTGACCACAAAGCTTCTTGCGGAAAAGAATCAAGAAGAACTAAGAAAAAACAATTAAGTTTTGTCCTGGTGTTTACACTTTTCAGGTAGGGTAACCCTGGCAGGAGAGACAACTTTTTCGCATGTAAACAGTTTGGCTCGGCTACCCGAGACGAGACAGCAAAATCTTAAATGCGCACGCATAAAATAAAAATCAAAGAAGCAACAATTTGGGAGCTTATAAATATTTTCAGCGTTTACTTTCGAGAGAAAAGTTTTTTCCAGCCAAAATTCTCACCGCTGTCAACGGAAACTCTCGATTCATAAACAGCCTTTTATTTAAACTAGATATTACTGCTGCGTTAAGATTGTCAGTCCATTTGCTGAATGTGAAAACGCAACTATACTTAATGAAAACGAACTAGAAAGAAAGAAAGGCAAATGATCGGATACGCTTTTTTCGAAGATGCGTCTTAAAATATATGCATAATTAAGTAGGGTCAACTTTGTCTCGGTCACGCAATTGACAGGGTACGGAAGACCATATAAACAGGCTGTTGAAAACTGGAAACTAGTATACACGAGCGATTTAGTTTGATTGACATGTGACGGGAGACATCTGAAAATTCAGAATTACATTACGTTTTCGGCGGAAGTACATCTTGTTTATCGGCGGTATTTTATATATCTTGACTGTGTATTGACGGTGTTATATCTCGGAATCTTAAGAAATTGTCTCTACCAGGACTTGTATTCTAAAAGGAAGTCATCTATCATTAAAGAGTTTGGATCATTAAAACATTTGTTTGCCGAGGATTGAAAGAGTGAAAAAGTGAAATTAATAACCTCGTGTAAACATGTCGTCGGACCCAAGAAACGGCTGAAGAAGAAATACATGGTCCGGGCAGGAACCCATCACCCGGAGCGTGCAACTTCCATACAGCGTCTGTGAAACGGCGTTTTTACAAGTAAGGTTATTTTTAGATACGCCTTTCCCGCGAATTAGTTTTCAAAAGCCAATCAGAAGCGGTGCATAATTAATAACAGTTTATTATTAATTATGCACCGCTTCTGATTGGCTTTTGAAAACTAATTCGCGGGAAAGGCGTACCTAAAAATAACCTTACTTGTGAAAACGCCGTTGCACGAAAATAGGTAAATTGCACGCTCCGGGTAATGGGCTCCTGGTCCGGGAAAGTCATCGCGCATTTGTTAGGAAAACAATCCTCGCGGCAAAGGAACAAATCGATAAAAACGGGGAGATCCTACCGTTGTGAATAACCTCAAATCCTTGCGATGTACTGTTCTGGATAAATTGTCGGAGCTCAAAAATTATCGATTTGGTAGACGAAACGAAAATAGAAGAAGACGTGAGCAATAGCTGTGACTTCGCCAGCGCTATTCAAGCCTGCATAGTCGACCTAGAAACAGCAATAGAAGCTGAGGAAAATACTGGAAAGGGTCAGGAGATACAATGAACGACATTGGGCTCGCAAAACTCTAACTCAAGTATTCAGGCGGGAACACAATCAAACGCGTCAACAATTCCGCCCCACGCAAAGTTCGGCAGGTATTTTTTGCAGGTTGCAGGTTGAAATTTAATTATAACTGGATATACTTACCGCGACAGTTACATGAATAGCTAACCTTAGGCCTAATTAGGCCTAAAGAAAGTTTTTAGACCTAAGGTTAGCTATTCATGTAACAGTCACGGTAAGTATATCCAGTTATAATTAAATTTCAACCTGCAACCTGCAAAAAATACCTGCCACGCAAAGTTGCCCACACTGGAATTGAGAAAATTTTCAGACGACCCAATCAACTGGCATCCCTTCTGGGAATCGTTTGAATCACAATTTCTGGTTTAGCATTGACAAGCTCGAATTAAAACCACGCAATCCAACTTCAGTCTAGACAAGCGCTTCGGAAATAAAAAGTCATTATTTCGAAACACATCGAATTGCTCATGCAGCTTCCAAAAGTAATCGACGGGAGCGACTTAAAGCAATTGCGCCAGCTTTTGGATTGAACGGAGGCGGCAGTTAGAAGTATAAAAGGAATCGGTATTTCGACTGAGACATGGAACATTTTTGACACCAGTAATTATGGGAAAGATCCCACAAGAGTTACGCCTCATCCAGAGTCGCGGCACATCTGAAGATTGGGACCTTGATACATACAATCATCAAGTCTTTCACAGAAGAATTGCAAATTCGAGAAAGATGTACTTTGGGAACGGTAACCGAGCAAACAAAGTTAAAAGAAAAACGAGAGTTTGGTTTTGGAATTCGCACAGGTCAAAACAAGAGACCCCCCATATCGTCAACCCTGTTTGCAAAGAACGAAAGACCACAGCTACCTAGGGATAAATGGTGCACTTTCCGCAATGGACCTCATCCAACTATCAAATGTTCTGTTGTTACCGATCCAGAATCCAGAAAGAAAATTCTACCTCAAAAGGGAAAATGGTTTGGTTCTCTGAGGAGCGGTCATGTGAGTCAAGATTGTCAAGCAAGGTGTCATCCTTGTAGTGGGAAACATCACATTGCTTTGTGCAGCGTTCAACACTATCCAGAGTATCCAATCACGACCAGAAAGGCTAGAGACAGCAATCGAGAACAAACTGTGAGTACAAACTTGTATTTTACTCAAGACGTCAATAACAAGTGCATCTTGTTACAAACGGCCAGAGCTAACGCCAGAAGTCCTCATGGAGGAAACTCTTGCAATGTGAGAATCCTTTTTGATTCATGTTCCCAAAAGTCTTATATAAGCGCACGGTTAAGGAGCAAATTGAGCTTACCACCAATTGGAAGCGATACAGTTCTAAGACAAACTTTATCACGTGGTAAGGGGGGGGGGGAGCTCCATGGACCAGTGGCAATTCACACAAGGTTAGGATATGTATTGAGTTGTCCTGTGAATGCAGCAAGTGCGAATACACAGTTATCAACTGTTAACGCGTCCCATGTTATGAAAACTGAATGTCAAGTCCTTGAAGAGAACTTAGTTTCAGATGATTTCTTACTGAAAGAGGAGCTAAGTACGTTTTGGGACTATGACACTCTTGGAGTAAAGGATAGAGAGGGAGACTTTCTCGAAGACTATCTTACCAAAGTGAAGTTCAATGGAACCCGTTATGACGTGTCTCTTCCCTTCAAGACTGAACACCCGATCATTCCAGACAATTACTTGTTGGCACAGAATCGCCTTGTTTCTTCATTGCAAAGATTAAGGTCCAAGCCAGAATTGCTCCAACAATATGACAGTGTCATGAAGGAACAATTAAATGCTGGTGTTGTTGAATTGATTGACAAGAGTCACGATTTTAGATACCCTTCCTGGCACTGTACATTACATTCCTCATAAAGAAGTATTGAAAGAAGACAGAACCACTACTAAACTACGTGTGGTTTATGACGCTAGTGCTAAATCACGCCATGAGCCAAGTTTGAATGACTGTCTCGTACCAGGTCCTACCTTAACTCCATTGATCTTTGATGTGTTACTGAGATTTCGTCTCCATAAAGTGGTTTTGATTGGTGATTCTTGAACATTGAAGTCAATCCAGCAGAGAGAAACTTGTTAAGGTTCCTAAGGGTAGATGACATCAACTCGCCGAATCCAGAAGTGATCACACTGAGATTCACTCGTCTTGTTTTTGGCCTAGTTTGCCATGCTCCCCATTTATTTTGAATGTAACATTGAGGAAACACTTAGCAAGGTATGAGAACATTGATCCTGAATTTGTGGCTGCTGTTGTAAGAGCTTTGTATGTTGATGACTTTGCATCTAGAGAGAACTCGGTAATGTAGTGTTTTGAACTTTACCACAAGTTGAAGTTGCGGTTCAGAGAAGGAGGTTTTAATACGAGAAATTGGGCATTAAACAGTGAAGAGTTAACTGAAATGATCAAAAGAGCAGAAAAATCTTTGTCTTGGGAACCGGAGCTGTCTTGTAAGGCCACTCCTACATTGACCGAGCCTAACATTGAGGAAGAAGATTTGACAGTTTCAAATTCAAACAACGCTGTGAGCGAAGAAACCGTTTTCAAAGTAATGGGGGTTCAATGGGATCGGATGAAAGATAATTTCGAGTTTGATCTTGCTACCTTTTCTAGACTAGAAGCGGACATTGTTGAGCAGTACTGCTCGATTCTATGATCCATTAGGCTTGCTGTCACCATTTATCTTACCCTTAAAGTGCTTGTTCAAAGAAATTTGTCATTTAAAACTTGGTTGGGATGAAGCTTTCCCGGAAGGTCTCGCGTCGCGCTAGAAGGAGTTACTACAAGACATGGGGGAAGTCTCAAGCATTGAAGTGCCTCGTTGCATCTTGGGTGATGTTCAGGTCGAAGACATCACGTCTATTTAACTGCATGGGTTCGCAGATGCTAGCAAGTCTGCGTATGGAGAAAATGTCTTCATCAGGTTGACAACCTCTGGAACCAGTTCTGTTTGCCTTCTAGCCTCCAAAACAAGAGTTGTTCCCTTGATCAGTGAATCAATCCCTCGGCTGGCGTTGATCACCGCCTTGACACATGACAGCCGTGCATGAGGCATTGACCTGCACTATGAAAATAGACGCTGTCTTCAATTGGACTGACTCTCAGATCGTGTGGTGGTGGATCAATAGAGAGTTTAAACAATTCAAGCTGTTTGTACAGAATCGAGCTCAGAAGATTCGAAGTCTGTGGAGTAAGGATCACTGGAGACATTGCCCGTCTGAATCTAATTCTGCTGACATAGCGTCGCGAGGCTCTAAGAGTTCTGTTCTCGCCCACAGTGATCCCTTGTGCTGAAATTCATCCAGAGGCTTAAGAGGAAGATAGAAACTGAACTGGCATCAGTATGGAGGATCAGAATATTGCTACGAATCTCTGGTACAAAGACGTTCAAGCCAAACTTGAAGAAAAGGAGAAATCAAGTTCGCCTTGGGACCAGTTAGGAGTCTTTATAGCATGCCAATGGACTTCTGCGATGCAAGGGAAAAATCCAGAATTCTTCACTTCCGTAATCAACAAAACATCCCATTCTGTTATTAGTCCGGGAGGTTTCGTGGGCAGTTCGTGAAGAAAGCAAACCACTAGGTTAGTTGTGTTCAGGGGACCTAAAATAAATAGAAAAGTGATGTTGCCACCTTTGCAACCCGCACGGAGGAGTTTTAAGGGGTGTTTTAAAAAAACGACGTCTAACCGCCAGCATAAAAACAAGGCTATTTGGATAAAACCGTATCATATCCTCGATACACAAGGCTCAAGTCTCCGCAAATTATTAGAATGTGTTAAGTATGCAATAATATGCGATCTAACCTATTGTTTAGCTGTCACGTGGTCAATGTGACATGAAAACGAGGCTCTGAGTGGTTGCTCCAACGTCGATAATGCCGGCAAAATCGACATAACTTTTAACAAAATGCGTCCATTGTTGCAAGGGTCAAAAAACAAAGCCATTCTTATTAGGTGCAGTAATTGAGGAATACCACGCATTTTTCCTGTTTTTTTGTTACATTTTCTCGCATTGGAGCTTAGAAACACCACAGGCAACCCGTCTTAGAGAAGCACAATTTTTGGTTCCTATGAAGAATAGTAACTACAAAAAATTCGAAGAACCTCTTTTTTTCTTTTTTTTTCAAAATGTATTTTTATCTGATGTGAACGCTCGTGCTTGATAGAAGATATAATAACTATTGTTTCAACATGGTACAATGCCTGCAAATTTCGAGCTACAGCTAGTACTGGAGATAAGGCATTACCATGGGTATTTATCATTGGAGGCAGAATGTAAGTTCACTTTTCTTATTCAGATTCGCTGTCCAAATTATCATCAGAATCAGATGTGTACTCGTACTTGGCTTTGTCATAATCATCATCATTTCCGTCGTCTTCGTCATCGTTGTCACTATCACGAGATCAAGCTGCAGCCAGTAGTTCGTGCTCTTGGCCCTACAAAGACAGCAGCACTACCGACTTTCCACGCCTTGACAGAAGCGGATAATACAGGCTCATTCTCAAACAAGGGGAAACTTACGTGCTGGAGTATTTTCAATGAAGCAAGTGAAGATGTAATCCACGCATTGTCACAGCTCGGGACAAGTGATCTATCATGCAGCGAGTCCCAGAAGGCAGTAGAAATGTTTGTCTGCCAGTTCTTTCTTCCCAACACAAACATCTCCACAGTCAAGGCGTTGAGATGGTGGCTCTTCACAAAGAAGCAAGCCAAATCAGAACGGCTTCCACCCACATTAGCTGCATTACATTAGGCCATTCTTCATGCCCACTATCAGTTACTAGTATGGAAAAGTGACAGGGACCCCTATCCAGCCTTGCCATCACCGAAGGACTTCGGGTGGGAATGGAAAGAAGAGGACAAGGCTTGGTTTCCCGTCATGACAACACTACCCCCTGCTCCTGAGGCCATCAATCATCTCGTGAAGTCGAGATGTGTCAAGGAAAGGTGCACCACCAAGCGCTGCCATTGCAGGGAGGATGAAATGAACTGCACAAACCTTTGTGGCTGTTCTAACACTGGCAAAGATTGCGAAAATATGCCCGAAGATGTCGGTGGTGACAACGATGACGAAGACCACAGAAGTAATGATGATGATGATGATGATGATGATGATGACAAAGCCGAGTACGAGTACATACCTGATTCTGATGATAATTTGGACAGCGAATTTGGATAAGATTGCTAGTGAACTTATATTCTGCTTCCAATGACAAATACCCATCCATGATAATTCCTTATCTCCAGTACTAGCTGTAGCTCGAAATTTGCAGCCATTGTACCATGTTGAAACGAGAGTCTATTATATGCTGTATCAAGTGTGAGCATTCACATAAAAAAAAATAGATCATTCGAATTTTTTGTAGTTACTATTTTTCATAGGAACAGAAAATGTTCCTTCTCTAGGATGGGTTGCCTGTGGCTTTTTAAAGCTGTAATGCTAGAAAATTTATTTAAAAAACAGGAAAAATGCGTGATATTCCTCAATTTCCTCGCTTAATAAGAATGGTTTTGTTTTTTTACCCTTGCAACAATGGGCCCATTTTGTTAAAAGTTTTGTCGATTTTGCCGGCACTGTCGACATTAGAGCAACCACTCGGAGCCTCGTTTTCAAGTCACAGTGACCACGTGATAGAAAAACAATAGGTTAGATCGTATATTATTGCGTACTTAACACATTCTAATAATATTTCAAAATTATCCCACTTTATTCTATGGTTGGTTAAGAAAACATGATCAGCAATTGCAGATTCGTGACAATTTGTAGTTAGGGCTTTAAAATGTTCTGTTTTTCTGTCACGTAATCGGCGTTTCGTTTTCCCTATGTAGAAATCATTGCAATCCCAGCAGTTTGCTCTGTACACTACTTTTGACCTGAAGGAACGAGCTAGTTTATCTTTGTAAGGGAAAAAAGACTTGAATCTTCAAGTGTTCTGAAAAACTACTGTGACGCTGAGCATACCATAGAATTTGTTTATACTCTGCTGTTTTGTGAGGTGTTTGCTGTGATGACCTAAGAAAGGTAGAACGATAAGAACTTCTTTTTTCTTAACTGTTTGTACAGGATCTTTTGGCTTATTTTGATGTTTCTCACTGACATCATTCATTTGATATTTAACAGTTCCCATAGGGTAGCCATTAAGTAACAAAATCCTCTTAGGGCAGACTGTAACAGTCGGGGTGACGAACAAATTCTAATGCATATTCTAATGCAAATTCTAATGCATAATAAATTTCTATTGAAATTTGCCTTGATAAGCTGTATGCCCTCGCAAATCCACCTAGATTACCGCGATTGGTCCTAAAGAATTTACTCTTGTTTGCAACAAACAAGAGTCATTTTGTTTTTGATGGACAATACTATGACCAGATTGATGACGTCGCAATGGGCTCTCCACTTGGTCCTGTTTTGGCGAACATTTTCATGTGTGATTTTGAAGAAAAATGGGTGATGAAGAACACCAATCAATCAGCCTACTATTTGGTTCCGGTACGTGCCTGGACGATACCTTTACTCTTTTCAAGAACAAAAATGATGCTTTGAGTTCTTTACGTTACTAAATGGGAGACACAACAACATTAAATTCACAATTGAGTTTGAACAAAACGATGAAATTCCATTCCTTGATATTCTCATGAAACGCAATCGTGACAGCTCCTCCTCAACATCAATCTATCGAAAGAAGACATTCACCGGTCTTTACACCAAGTGGGACTCTTTTACTCCACGTAAATACAAAATAAACCTAGTCCGCGCTTTGGCGTATCGCTGCATTAGAATTTGTTCGCCACCCCGATTGTTACAGTCTGCCCTAGATGACCTCAAGAGGATTTTGTTACTTAATGGCTACCCTATGGGAACTGTTAACTATCATATGAACGTTGCCATTGAGAAACATCAAAATAAGCCAAAAGATCCTGTACAAACAGTTAAGAAAAAAGAAGTTCTTATCGTTCTACCTTTCTTAGGTCATCACAGCAAACACCTCACAAAACAGCTGAGGTCTTGTATAAACAAATTCTATGGTATTTTCAACGTCACAGTAGTTTTTAGTTCTTCAGGTCAAAACGTAGTGTACAGAGCAAACTGCTGGGATTGCAATGATTTCTACATAGGGAAAACGAAACGCCGATTACGTGACAGAAAAACAGAACATTTTAAGCCCTAACTACAAATTGTCACGAATCTGCAATCACTGATCATGTTTTCTTAACCAACCATAGAATGAAGTGGGATCATTTTGAAATATTAGCAACTGGTCGATCAGACATGCATTGCAAAATTAAACATTCTAATAATTTGCGGAGACTTGAGCCTTGCGTATCAAAGTTATGATATTGTTTTATCGATAGCCTCGTTTCTGTGCTGGCGGTTTGACGTCATTTTTTAAAAAAAACCCTTAAAACTCCTCCGTGCGGGTTGGGTGGCAACATCACTTTTCTTGTTATTTTAGTTCCCCTACACACAACTAGCCTATTGGCTTGCTTTCTTCACAAATAGCCCACGGGAGTACATGTGCTCCCAGACTATATCTAGAAAGCAGCATTTCACTAAACTTGTGATCATGCAGTCCCACGAAAACGTGAATCACAATGGAGTTGGAGAAACTCTTTTTGAAATCCGATCACAATTCTGGATAATCAAAGGAAGACAAGCTGTTAAGGATGTACTTTCCAAGTGTGTTACGTGCAAGAAATTACAAGGAAGAGCCTACAGCTCACCACCTACTCCACCACTACCTACATTTCGAGTTTCAGAGGAAATGGCTTTCTCTAAAGTAGGTGTGGACTTTGCCGGACCCTTATACGTGAAGAATATATACTTATCTAAGGGGGAAATGCACAGGTGTTACATTGCTCTGCTTACATCTACTAGTACAAGAGCTTTGCACCATGAACTTACGCCAGACCTTTTCGCCAATTCGTTCTTAAGAGTGCTGAGGCGATTCTTCGGTAGAAGAGGACTACCAACCTTGTTCATTTCAGAAACGGGAGAACTTTGCGAGATGCAAAGGTTAAGAAGTTTGCTCTTGATCGGAACATTGACTGGAAATTCAATGTACCGACAGCCAGCTGGTGGGGCGGATTCTTCGAAATCTGTGGGAAACTGGTGAAAAGGTGTCTCAAGAAAGTGCTCGGAAATGCGAAGTTGAGTTATGAAGAGTTAGAGTCAGTGTTGATCAAAACTGAAGGCGTTTTGAATTCTAGGCCCTTCACCTATGTCTACGATGAGCTAACAGAAACTCCACTTACGCCTTGTCATCTTGTAATTGCTCGTCGACTTCTAGATCAATCTCTTGCCACCACAGTACCTGTAAACACTTTGCCCAGACGAGAGAGATATTTAGACGGTCTTCTCACCCATTTCAGAAATCAATGGAAGAAAGAATACCTTACAGAGATCCGCGAGTACCAGAAACTCAAGGGAGGTGAACCAAGAAGAACCATTCAAGAAGGAGACTTTGTGCACATCTATACTGACAAGACGCCCAGGCAACAGTGGAGAATAGGGAAAGTAGAGAAACTGTTACAGGGACAAGACAACGTTGTGCGCGCAGCAGAAGTGGTGACAGTAGATAATTCTCTCCGCAAGACTCGTTTAAAACGTACAATTCAGAAGCTTTTTCCTCTTGAAATCAATGTGCGTGACGAACACGCAACTAATGCGAGAACAGGACAGTTTGACAGTGGAATGAGCATTCAGATGGTCAGAGATGAAGATATCCCTACAGTGATCACTGCTCCATGAACTGTCTGACCATATCTTGAGCGTTTAACACTGAAGCTAAAGAGCTAAATTAGGTTTTTGCGTTAAATCAGTCTGATTTCTTTCAACTTTCTTGATTGACTTCCGACGTCAATCAGGGGGGAGTGTGTTGAAAACTGGAAACTAGTGTACACGAGCGATTTAGTTTGATTGAAATGTGACGGGAGACATGCGGAGAGTGGTGAGACGTTTTCGAAATTACATCTTGTTTTTCGGCGGAGTTGCATCGTATGTATCAGTCTTAAGAGATTGTCTCTACCAGGAATTGTATTCTAAAGGTTAACCCTAACCGTACGTTCCTTTTAACCAGTTTTCTTTCGTCTTAGGGGAGTGGTGGGGGGGGTGGGACTGCCACACCCATCACTCTGCTAAGTGCTGCCAGAAGCCCATGTCTAGGAGCGAACTACTCCCAAATTAAACCTATGTCACGGTATTTTTATAAACCGATCTATTCTTAGATTACCTTTTCTGAAAAAAAAAACAACAACAACAACAACAACAAAGGCAGATCCGGTTCTGTGACGCTATAAAGTCAAGTTAGTTTCTTCGAGATGATTGGTCATCGGCCTCCTGCGGGAGTCTCATCCACGCGAAATCCAGTCTAAAAATTAATCGGTTTGTGAAAACGCTGTGACAGGAATATATGGCTGTTGTTCGCTCGTAGTCATGGGCTCCCGGCTGGTGCTGCGCTAACATAGTTTTAACAAAACACACGTTCTTCTCCTGCCATAAAATCGTCCTTTTGTAAGCCTACTTCCTTTCTTTTTAGTTAAATACTAGGTCATTTTTCCGTGCAGTAAGGCAATACCTCCGATCAAGGATCTTAGAAAGGGATTTATCAAGAAAGCTTTTATAAAAAAAGTTCATCCTCTGGATTTTGGTGATCATCGAATTCAAAGATGGACAATCTAAAAACTGTAGTCCATGTTTTGGATGGCGGAAAAGCTATAGTGAGCACAGTATATTGTTCGTAGCAAAGGATTATCTGTCACTTATTAGCTGGTAGGTTATAAAGATGACCGATGGGCAAGAACGGAGGCTAATACACGGAATATCTTCACTTTTTTTTCAATGATTTATCCTACAAGCTAACATTAGCCTCCTGAAGCGGTTTTGAGTCAGCAACGGCGCTGTTGCTGAATCAATAGGGAGCTTTAGCAATGACGACGGCCATGGCAACGAGAACGTCATGCAAAAACATAAATTCCCGTTATTGCGATCACTTCGCGACTATTCCGAACTTTTTAATATGACAAATGTGTCGTTGCTAAAGCTCCCTAATAGGGAGCTTTAGCAACGACAACGGCGACGGCAACGATCGAGAACGTCACAAATTTGCATATTTAGTAGGCAAACAAAACAATATCTTTGCACGCTCTGCACGTGCGTTTTTCATTTTGGTGGTGAAATAGCCAAATTTGAGGTTTTATGGAGGACGTCAGCACTTGAGGATAAATTTTCATTTTCTCCCCCAAATTAAGCTTGACTCATATCGGTTTCATTCTTGAGGGACTGCCACACCATTGTCATGTTAAAAAGCTTTGAATAGGCTCGAAGTGATTACAATAATGGGAATTCATGTTTTGAGATGACGTTCTCGTTGCGGTTCCCGTCGTCGTTGCTAAAGCTCCCTATTAGGGACTTTACGATCTACGACGCGGTCGTCAACGAGAACGCCAGGAAACAACAATGTGATTGGTTAAAAGAGGAAAAATAATCGAGCTGCACGTGCACACGCATTTTAGCACAAATTCGTGCGGTTCTCTGCACAACGACGACGTGAAATAACCAAATTTGAAGTTTTGACGACAACGAGAGCGCACAAATGTGAATTTATAATTCTCTATTTTTACTCTGAAACCGCTGGTACCAATTTATTTTTTTAGGATACTTTGCCCACATTTGAATAACCTGCGATCAGGCGTACTTTTCCTTAGACATGGTGCGAAAAGGTACGCCTGATACAATTTCTTAATGCGTCGTCTGCCCGTAGTCGACCCGTAGTCCAGAATCTGGACTTTACTCTGATTGGCCGAAAAACAATAGAGTTCTTGCAACCTCGCTCCGATTGGTTACAGACTTCTTGTAAATCGGTTAACAGCTGATGAAATTATGGCCGCCGAGAAGGATTTGAATACAAGTGATGTTTAGGCTCTGTTTACAGCTGCTGTTGCTTCAACTTCTGATTGAGCGGAGAGAATGCATCTGAAGAATGGTTTGAGTAAAAGAAGACATTACAGTTGTACTTCCTACGGGATTTGGCAATAGTGTTATTAATACAGGCCAGAACATTCTAGAAGAAAATGCATCGTTCTTCTTCTAGTTGTGGCAAGTCCTTTGGAATATATTCGGAAGCAACAAGTTGCGAATCCAAAAAGAACCGAATAGAACTTTAGGGCTGCCACATTGGGGGAATCAGCCGAGCTGGACAGAGAAATTCGACACTGTTTACGGAATCGCTGAACAATCTGAACACACTTCTAACAAAATGATAGCTGAGTAGCTGCTGCTGAAAAACTAGAATTTCTTAAAGTCCATTTTCCTCATATCTATTTTTATAGCATCTTTTATTGGCAAATATTCGAGTTTAAATAAAGTTTATTGTACTGTTGATTGCGCCTGATGATGACATGAAGAATTCGGGCTTTTTCTGCCATTTTATCTCGAAATTCTTTGTTCCTTGATGGTTTGAACAGAGAAACCCCACCAACTGTCAAGCAGGATTTGCAGAAATAGCTTTGATTGCAGACATCAAAGCCAGAGTGCTATTTTGTTTTTGTCGCGTCTTTACCTGAATTGCTGCGTGCAGGTAATTTCCGGTAAAATCTGATTAGCTCACATTTATAGCATGACACAGATAATATCACTCTTGACAAGTGGGCGGCAGATGACTCGTTAAGAAATTGTATCAGGCGTACTTTTTAGCGCCCTGTCTCAAGAAAAGTATGCTTGATCGCAGGTTAACATTTGTACGACGCGAACGAGATGGCCTAACCGCGAGAAACTTATGATAGTGCAAAGTTATATTTTGAGGTGACGCGCCGGCCCGGGCTCCTGACGTCAGACTGACGTTTAACAATGGTATTCATACAATGCTTGTAATTTAACCTGAGTTTCCTGGACGAGGTTCTCTAGGCACATTCAGCATTAATACTGGGTAACCTGTGGCTCAAACTCTCTGCCGAGCTGATTTCACGTTCCCTCATTCCCCTCCACCCCTGTACCTTAACCTAAAAGACAAGCGGATCCAATTTTTGCAAATTGCATTTTGCGTCTAAAAACTCCTCGCGAGTTTTGGAAAACAGGCCCCAGGAGTGCGAAAACGTCAAATTCACTCCGGGCTATGTCTCGTGTTCCATAATTCCCTGAAACTTAACAATCATTTCTCCAAAACATAAGTTGAGCAATTTTTATACAAGAACGTTATCAATAGTCAAGACCTAGGTTTTCTAGAAGGTCCTTTGGCGAAAGACAGGGAGTTTGCAGCAAAGCATCAAGAACTATACTTAATTTATAGATTTAGCCAAGCCTAAAAGCTGAGCTCTCGGGTTATTTATTCTTACAAAAAGTTAACCTGGCTTGAGCCTAAGATCCAATCAAAAATCATTTCCTGGCCTGCGGTCAATTTTAAAAAAAGCTGACCTCGATGAGCTCTGAACTTGAGCCCACGATATGGTCACGTGATGCTGGTCAGCGGATACTTTGTTTTGACAGGTGTCAATTGACCAAAACATGGACGTCCAATATCAAAGATGTAGGCTGTAAACTAGGGCACAAGTATACAAGTATTGGTTATAATAATAATAATAATAATAATAATAATCATTATCATTATCATTATTATTATTATTATTATTATTATTATTATTATTGAAGCAACTTCCCGCCAGAAAACCCGGGTTGCACCACACAGTTTCACATTGGTATACATGGAGGGGTGGGTGGTGGTACGGTCGTACGGAGACCGAAACAAAATTCTCTCGCACAGATGGGCTACCATATTTTCTTACCCATGGTGCTCCGCGTAGATAAAATTTTGAACTGATTCAATGTATATTCTTTCCTCAGTGATTTTGCCTTGGCACGTAATATCGACCCTCTGCAAAGTCGGTTGGCACGAGTGGAATCAAGCCTGTTACAAAGTTTCAAATAAAGAGATGCCATTTTCAAATGCTTCTGCAATGTGCAAACAAGAGGGAGCAGAGCTGGTGTCCATACATAGCTTTCAAGAGAATGAATTTATCCGCAATATCTCAGGCAGCAAAAACATTTTTATCGGCCTAAATGACTCAAATATTGAGGGAACATTTGTTTGGTCGGACGGTTGCCCTCTGGCTTAAACAAACTGGGAAGCTGGCGAGCCGGACAATGATTACGGACTGGATGATTGCGTTTATTTTTTGGGAGGCAACGGCAAGTGGAAGGTTACGCCTTGTTATATGTATTGCGAATACGCTTGCAAATTTACATTTTCCCCATGCTCCAGGGAACAAGGTAAGTAATCTAAATTGCTCTTCCAAGAGATCATTGGGAGTAACATAGACGGCATAGATGCGCTCACCCTATAACTCGTTCACTAAAGAAGAATGCACTCTGACCAATGTCCGCATTGTCCGTATTACATTAATCTCAAAAATTCAACCTCACCACCGGAAAGATTGAATAAAAATAAGTCAATTAACGAAGTTAGACTAAGCTAAATTGATCATGAGTGATAAAATGGGCTCTGAGTTGCCGAAACTGGTTTTCCGTATTCCATACAAATGTGCTTAACCGACTCTAAGATATGGCGTCTCTTAACAATACACTCTCATTTTCCTGGCTTGTAAAATCTTACCTGTTGGTTGCAATCAAACTATTCCAACCTCACACTTGGTAAACTGGCTAATTTTAATTTGATCTTTCTTGCAAAGGCTCTCATGATTTTAAAGCTGTTTCTTAACATTTAAAACGGTTGAAGTCCGGCTCGCTCCTAGTTTATTTGAATTTTGGAACTGGCATTAGCCAAATGCATGTCCTTCACCAAAGGACCACTACAAGCACCTGGTAACGAGGACAGGCTACTATATTACTACCAAAAGCCCATACGTGATAACGTGGCATTGTCCATCCTTGCCATCGACCGATATTTTTTAAACATCTTAACGTTGACGCATCATACGAAAAGTTGCTACGCCCTTCTTTTTTTCAAACAGCATCTTGTACAATAATATCACGGACATTTCTTATTGTGTCCTCCCACGGTAAATTAATTTAAAATTGTTTCGCATTTGCATAAGGTATACCAAGCGCGTCTTTATGTTTGAACATAAATTTCTTTTAGCTTAGAAGCGAGCAGAGGAAGTGGGTGGGTGATAGCAATGTTTACAAGGCACGTGCTTGACTGGTTAGCAAGTCCCAAATTCTAGTATCCTCCGAGTTGAAAGAAGTAGATTGAAAAGCTGACGTTTGGAATGTTGGCCCTTAGTCGTTTTTAATACGCAGTGACACAATTATCTTGAAGTGTTATGCGCCTGACACTAACAACGTAATCCACTGTAATTTTTTTTTGGTTCATCATCAGGCAAAATCGCAATGGAAAGGAAACAGATGTTTACCTTGCACGAGCAAAAGATTCTTGTACATCACACGATCAACAGAAGGCAGACATCTTCAATAATCTATTGCGCGTTTCTATGTCTCAACAACCCAATGTGCAAATCAATTAACTTCAACCCTGAGCCAGGAAAGGATGAAGGAGAGTGCGAACTCAATGATGCCACTGCAAAAGACTTTCCGCTCCATTTGAAGACATCACCCAGTTCATTGTATTGTGATCCCAACGACCTAATGTAAACTACAACTTCGTTCGGCCAGGGTCCTGTCTCTTCCCCACTCAAGAAAGTACCCTGGTTGAGGCTGTTGACGTGTCTGCTAGATTTTTGCAGATTCCAGAAAGATAATTGAAGGGAGTGGGGGGAGGGAACTATGGTTACATTTTTGTCTCCACTGATCTCATCTACTGAGCTCAGTAGGGAGTAGAAATTAAACAACGCTTGGCGCGGAAATGTCTATTAATCTAAAACGAACTCCAAAAAAGATCTGTTAATCCTCTATGCCCGTTGATACCAGTTCGTGTCGTGTTCGGCTCCCGACAAATTACTTATTGTAGTTTCAAAATAACGTCTGTATAGCGAGCCCAAAGAAGCGCAACTTGAAGTCTACTTAAGAACGTGAGCGACATTTGGTAAAGAAAAACAAGTAGTATCTCCCTTCCAAACACAGAACTGTATTTTACGGATATCAAAATTAAGTCGACGACCACCCTCAGTGCGGATTGGATTTGGACACATGGACACGTGACCAGCCGCAACCAGTGTACTCTCTCGAGGGAGGAAGAGAGAGGACCCCGCGAAAGAGGTCGCTGTAGATTTCTCCAATCTGAGGTCGCTGCAAATTTGAGAGTAGAGATTTTAAAATGCTGCACTAATCTCTTATAATTTTTCTTAAGTTTTCAAGGCATACAGGAAACCACTACTGACTCACTGAAAAACCTTTTCGGAGAGTAACGTTTGCTGCACAGGCCATTCAAGGCTCTATTGTGACCTCTTCTTTCATTCCAAGGGCATCTTTATACCTCGATGAAATTTGATCATTTGGGTGAAAGGAGTCCTGAGAAGGACTGTTGGTAGTGACTAATGTTTCAACAACCCGACTGGAAGTCATCTTCAGAGTCAAGGGACGGTTTGAAATTCAAACGAATGTGTGAGTGATGCTCTGGTCTGTGTTGTGATAGGTAGCTGAAAAAGTAACGTGATTTGTTGCGAGGATGGTGAATGGTGATTGATGCATTAGGATCCGGTTTGTAAGTGAAGGTCGCAGTAGGTTTGTAAGCTGAGAGGAAAAAGTTGTGTGTAGCTTATATTTTCTGTTAAGTAATCGCAGTAGAGGTTGGCAACGGTTTAATGTAGCTTATCATCAGGAGCCGTCAACAGGAACCTCCATCTCTATCCCCCGGGGGGGGGGGGGGATTCAATATATCCCTGGGTGGGGAGGTGCGGCGCGGTCCCTCATACCCTGACCCTGTTTAAGACAAATATCGCTGATTTTCCTACTCTGTTTAGGACAGACTTTCGATTTTTGATACCCTGTTTAAGACATTTAACCCAGTTTAAGACAAAAATTGATAAATCGATACCCTGTTTAAGACAAAAAATGATAAATTCGATACCCTGTTCAAGACAAAAATCCTGAAAAACATACCCTGGCTGGCCGCACGTCCCCATTAAGCCCTTATAAGGGAGTAAGACTGTTTATAGTGTATTTTGTTTTTGAACGGTGTTCAGCCATATTATTATTGAGATCACCGTTCTTCGTCGCTCGTTTGTGATTTGTAACTAAGTCGTGTATCACTAAGTTCCTGCCGGTTTCACTAATGTATATGGCCTGGCAATCGCAGCATGTGATCTTGTATACTGCTCTCGGTCTGTCCTTGGGGTCGTCCGTTTGTCTTTGACATAGCGGCAAGCGTCGTAAAGTCGTTCAGTATTGGTCAGTAAGCAACGCGTATGTTGTAAGGTTGTATGCGTGCGATTGTTTTGGAAGTCCCTCTTATGTACGGTATTGTCGTTGTTGCACGGTAACGGTTGACGTGTTAGGACTGTTGTCGTTTTGTCTGCTGTGTGTGTTGCGTTTGACGAAATCTGTGCTTTAGTTGTTCTTCCTCAGTAAAAACGTTGTTTTAGTACTCAAAATTAGTTTCGCTAGCTAAACTGTCGTTTGAGTCACAAACTACTTGTGCTCCCTTCGTCAAGGTTTCGGTATAGAGGAGTGGTCACTTTGTGTGTCGTGGAATTGTAAGATGTTTGGTACAATAGTCTGTAAAAAGGTACGTAGGCTGATAATTCCTGTTACGTGTAACAAAGCAGTCTAGAAAACTGAGGTATTTTACCGTTTTTTACGATCTCTTTGGTGAACTGGATGTTAGCGTTTTGTTTGTTAATTAAGGCGTTGGTGGAATTCTTTAACTTGGTCTGTGTATTGCCGTGTTATTATCATCAACGTAACGTAGCCAGAAGGGTAGTGTGTGCTTGGGGCTTGTTCCTCGATATTTTGCATGAATATTTCAGCCACAACAACGGAAACGATCACAACACAGAGCAGAGTATCACTACATTCCTTTGAATTTCAAAGCGTCACACGGCTGAAGATAATTTCCACTCAGGTCTTTGAAACGTCAGTCACTGCCAACAGTCCTTCCTCGGACTCCTTTTACGCGGACGATCAAATTCCACCAAGGTATGAAACTCCTGGGTTCACACCATTTTTTATTTTAAGCGCACCTTTGTTGCCCTGATGCTAAAGAAACAAGAGGCTACTGGTAGCCTACACTTTGTTCGAAGGAATTTTAGCCGAATTTCTTAAAAAAAAATTGTTACATTATCTTGGTCAATATCTAGTTCAATTCCGTAGTCCGTAGTCCGTAGTCCGAAGTCCACTATCGTGACCTAGCCATATATGGGTAAGCGAGATCGTAGAATAGGGAAGATATCGTTGACGTCACCAATTGTCATTAATGTGCCAACCAGAGCCTCCTTGGCTGTCGAAACAAAGGGTCTTTCATAGTTCCTGTGGTTGGCACATTTGAATAGCAAAAGCAATGTTTGTAAACAGATATCTTCCCTGTAGTTGTTCACATTTAAAACTGTTGTTGTTTATCATAATAATGAATGCATCACATTTTAATATCTTGTTCAAGTGATGCTCATGAGTGTTAAGGGTTCATTGCCATTTTTTTTTGAAGGGGGGGGGGGGGGGTGGTTGGGGGAGGAGCATTAATACATAAGCTGAATGGGAGTTTGCCTGTACAAATTCACTCAGTTGCTGTATAACACTTAAATTTCAAAACATAAATCATAGCCCTTAATTAAAGCATTTCAGCAGCAGCAAAATCAATGAAATGTTCATAGTAGTGGAGCAGAAGTTTTCTTTCCAGATCATGCCAGTACTGGTGATCAAAGGCAATTCTTTCGACCGACAGGCCTTTCTTTGTGAACACCACAGTCACACCACTTTGCTCCTGTGATTCCATTACTGTTCTCACAACAGAAGTTCGGATCAGAGCAAGCCTCTAATGGAGTTAAAGAAACTTTGTCTCTGGGCATTTAACTTCAAGCAAACCAAATGGGTTTGTGCTGCCTGTATCGAAGACTTTTCCATCTGGTGAGCAGGCCAGCACTGGTTCTTTTTCAATTGATAAACAACAAGACCACTTCTGAACACTTGCACAGGCATTGATCTATTGTTCATTTATTTCACATAGGCATGAATTGCTTCAGATTCATATTTTATACCATGACTGGTATGTCTTGATGTAAAAGACTTTGGATGCATTAAAGTGTTAGCAAAGGTCTCATGATTTCTTTGCCTGTGTGCAAGTTAATGAAATTTGAAATTCTTATCCCTCCCCTCGAATATGTACTTAAAATAAAATGATCAATTTCTTTGGAACTGTTATGCTCGGTGATTCATTGATTATGATGTATGGGCTGTCAAAGCTCCATCGATCACATCTGAAAACGCCTTGAGGAATCCGTACACTGTAGGGACTTTTGGCTCCAGTTGATAAACGATCTACAATCTTGGACAAAACTCGTTGGGAAAATGTTAGCGCTAATTTGTCTGTGTGATAAAGATTACATTCTTCCCACTTTACCCCCTCCCCCCAATCCAATGTTGGTTAAAAAGAGTGTTAACGCTATTGCTTCATTCCATCTTGTGAATCTTGTGATGGCTTCCCAGTACCTAAAATTACAGTTCAAAATTTAATATTATAACACCTACAATAATTGCAGTCGAACTTCGATTATACGGACTCGTTGGGACTAGACAAAATAGTCAAGATAATCGAGGGTCCGGATAATCGAGAATATCAATATCAATGAGGAACAAAAACTGATTATATTAAGAAAGCAACATTTAATCGTGAAACAAAACATTTGCAAATTGTTTGGAAAACAATATGGTCTACACCTTCACTGTCCGTTGTGAATACATGTCCACATGTCGGCAAACTTCATGATCTTTTCCTTGTTCTTGCAGATATCAGATATCTGCCGCTTCCTAATGCCATATTCAGCTAACAAATTGTTAGATTTTTCTCCTTTCTCTAATCGCAAAATTATAGACTGTTTATCTTTTATTGAAAAAACAGATTGCTTACGCTTCAAGGACATGATGATCATGAATAAACATTCCTGATGCCGTATAGCTTGTTTATTTTGCATACCACACTGAACGAGCCAATAGAGCGTGAAATTTCACTCAGCAACAAATCAACTCTAAGCCAATCAGAACTCATTCGAAAGTTCTTCATTTGTTACCACGGGTGCAAGCGCTGCTTTTGCTTTTGCAAGCGAAACAAACTCGCCTTTACTTCACTTTTCAATGCTGTAGTTTGAAAAGAATATGGCTATGGATCTTGATCATGACTAATAAATATTCACAAGGCTGCTGCCTAAGAAAATTTTAAAGGGGCCCTCAGAGCTAAACGCTGAGAACTTAGGAGCCCAACATATGAAGTGAAAGGTGTTGCTGTGAAAAATTAAGGAGCCCAGAGCTATTCTTTGGGAGCCCCAGGCTACCGGGCTCCTGTTAGGCAACAGCCTTGATTCATGAAAAAATTGGGATCAGAGAAGAAGTCTGGGTAATCGAGGTCCAACTGTATTCAGAAAAACAAACATGAAGTGAATTTGTAAAGTAAATCTCGTGGCTTTTTTCAGCTAGAGACACCATTTTCCAGTGGCTAGAGTACTACACCAGGTTCAGAGGAATTCAAAGTCAGCAACGCTAAAGACAAGGCAAGTCTAAAACACAGGCCTCATTCCACAGATCAAGACTAGAAGTCCCTGCTCTACTGATGAACAACTAAGCCAAAAGGTTCCTTTTATTTATCTGTGGCACAGTGACAAATTGTACAGTGACCTGTGATGTGTGTTTTAGACTGCCACTAAAGACTGAAGCTTGACTTGGCCAAATGTTTTCCTTGATTTGAAATATTTCTTTCCCATTTCACTGTCATTTATCTACATCTCTTGTTTACAAACATTAATGTCACATTTCTTTTCACATTCAAATTTGCCAACCACGGAAGAAAAGTATGGCATGCCTTTCCTGTCAATAATTTAAATATGTGTTAAGCACATTTCTTTTTTTTTTTTGGCTCCTTTTATTTTATATTCGTTTTCTATGTGTATTTATATTTGTGCTGTATTTTTGTTTTCATTCTAATTAAGTATGCAACACATGATCGCTTCAATCTGTGTATTGCAAGGTTTCAGTCGGCTGATGATATGTTTTGATATGGAGAATAGATTCTTTTTCAAATCGTTTTCCTTTGTATACTGTTGTCGTTCTAGGAAAGTGATCTCCTTTTCTGAAATTTAAGCAATTAACTTTATAGTTAGCTTGAAGTAATATTAGTTTGTGCAATGAACAGGTTGATTTCCTGTTTATCTACGTGCCATAGTGTGAAAATGCCATAAATAAACCGTTCCACATTGTTGGTTTAACTTTGCTCTGGCTAAGCATTTTTGTTTCAATTTCTGGGTGGTGGACAAAACACTATCCCCTAGCCCATTGACTACCCTGATGGACTACCCTAAAAATACTATTTCAAACTGATGAGTACTTATTGGTCTACAAGTACGCAGGGTCTCAAATATTCCTTAAGTCTAAAAAGGGCAAAAAAAGAATAAATGTGCTAAACACTTATATTTGAATTTATGGGAGGAGATGTAAAATACACCAAAACAAAATAAAAAAGCACAAAGAAAGTTAATAAGAATTACACAACAGAAATGTAATAGATGCATTACACAATCAAGCTGTTTGAAGATTGACTGGAAAGGCGCACCAGAGAAAAGAAGTCATTGTTTCAACAGCAAATTACGTTCTGGTTGGCATATTAATAACAATGGGTGACGTCACGAGAACATCGGTATTAAATTGCATTTGAGCATATCCAAATAGCAAATACACGATACGCAATTGATACATGATCAGCCAATTATAGACTGTTAATATGTGCTTTCCAAACATGGCAACCTGTCTGCAACCATAGAAAACCACTGAGACCTTACAGCGTCAGTGCATGCATTAGACTAAACTAAATTCTCATAAGAAAACTGGGAATGATTTCCGTACAGGTCCCTACTTCATTATGCATGCAGAATATATTAATTATTCATTCGCGCTATTGTTTTCTAGAACAATGCGTATACCCAAGGGAATCGAATATATACATGGCTAATTTGTACTTACGGGATGATCAAAAGTGGATCTCATTCTCTCTCTCTCGCTCGCTCCCTCTCTTTTTTCACCCTCTCTCTTTTCTTTGCCCTTTTTGCTCACAACGTCTCTCTTTCTTTTCGTCCCAGCTTTCCTCTTTCGATTCCTTTGTCCTGTCTGTCTTCTCCAGATCCCGCTCGGCTTTTTCTGTCCTTTTTTCGAAGTCTCTCGCAGTCTGCCTTGAACTCCGTATCACTGTAAACCTCTGGATTACTTGTCCCTCTTCTAGACCACTGAGCTAACGTGTCAAGTTGCTAATTCACACCTTGATAATGATATTTCTTTGGAATTCTGGACGACAATTTACATAACAATGATAAGTAATTATATACGCGTGCCGTGCCGACCACCAATAAATGCACTGATTTTGCTTCTTTTGAAACAACGTCACCCCTTAATAATGCTAACCGTAACCCTTTAGGCTTAAGGTTGAACCCAGTCAAATTCTTTTGGACGTTAATCGAGCATATCTGTGAATGTCTGAATTGCTTGTTTTTTCATCCCCCGTGCTGCACACTTAAAGAGCACTACACGGAAGAGTATACCTCCTTGTGATTGGGGCATCCTATATGGGAAATTTTTTATGCACGATTTATTGCAATATAAAATCTTTGAGTCGACGTTAACCCCTCTTTTTCAGCAAACTGTGAATTTTGAAACTTGATGGCCGCCTCTCAAGAATCAAATATAAACTTATGGAAACTATCCCGACTTTTAGCCGATCACGAGCGGAGCATAGAGTGGTGCAAAGAGCACAATCTACTCTCGTCGTCAATGAAATGCCCTAAACCTGAGTGCGGAAACGCACTCAAATGGCAAAGACGAACTGCATCGGGGGATGGATTTGTTTGGCGATGCTCTAGAAAAAACTGCAATGGACAAGCTTCAATCCGCCAGAAGTCATGGTTCTCTGGTAGTAAGCTTTCCCTTGAAAAAATATTAGCCCTAACTTACGCTTGGGCGCATAAATTCACCACAACACAAGCAGTGCACGAAACCGCGTTAGATGAAGAAACCACCTCGACAGAAACGGTGATAGATTGGTATAACTATTGCCGGGAGGTTTGTGCAGATAGAATAATGAAACAACATGCGAGGCCAATAGGCGGTCCTGGTACAACTGTTGAGATTGATGAGTCCAAGATGAAGTATCACAAAGGTCGCTACATCGAAGGACAGTGGGTCTTTGGTGGCATTTGCCGGGAAACCAAGGCCTGCTTCCTTGTCCCGGTAGAGCGCAGGGATAAAGAGACACTCTTGCCAATTATCCGCGCTCAAATATTGCCTGGAACACGCGTGATGAGCGACATGTGGAAAGCTTACGATTGCCTACAAGACGAGGGCTATCATCATCTCAGAGTTAACCATCGCCTAAACTTCGTTGACCCAGACACGCTTGCCCACACGCAGCGCATTGAAAATACATGGTGGGGAGTAAAACGAAGTATGCCTCGTGCAGGAACATCCGTGAATCTGTTTGAAAGCTACCTACAGGAGTGGTTGTGGCGTCAGCAAAACAAAAGTGATCCATTCGGAAACATCATTGAGCATATCGCTGATTTGTACAATGTGCGATAAAGAGCCCTCTCTATGCACTGCTCGTGATTCGGCGAAAAGAGCCGTACATTATACAGGAAAGAAAACAAACCCACACTTTGCAGTGCTTTGGTGAATTGACAGAGAAACGAAGGACAATTTTACGAGCAAAAAGAAGGTAGGCATTCAATTGCTGCAAACTTTTATTTGGTCCGTTTGTTTTGTACATGAGAATCTGAACCGTATATGTACAAAGATTTCTTAAAATTCCACTTCTTTCGCTTATTTTAAAATTGACAAATGGCTAAAATTGCTAGAAAAGTGCAAAAATTAAGTTGAAAATGTTCGATTTTCCGTATTTCAGTCAAAAATTTTACCGATTTTATTTAAGTCCATATAGACTTAGAAAAAAAACCTCTAAGAAGACCAAACAAAGCGCTACACTACCAAAGGGCGTCTATTGTTATCGCTATTGTTTTCTTGAAACAAAGGACCGTATGCATAATGAAGTAGGGACCTGTACGGAAATCTTGCCGAAAACTGCCGTAGCTTAACAAGAACAGATTTACAGCTGAGCTAGATTAAGCTTTAAGTAACCAGTAATGTACTAAAAATATTGTACAAGCGAATGGTACATAAAAATAATGTGCTTAACACATGTCTAGCTTACCGTTGTTCTTCTGCAAGAGAAACTCCTTCGTCTTCAAGCCTCTTACTTTTAATTAGGCTGTCTTCGATACTAAGTATTCCGCTTCTCTTTACCAAAAGAACACGCCAGTCCTCTTCATATGGTCCGTTTTCATCGTTTTCTGCAATCTGATTGCTATCATCAAATAAGGCAGCTCTTTTTCTTGCAACATTTTGAGGAAGTTTTCGCTTCCAACCGAACGTAGTCGCCATTTTGTTGTTAACGATAACTTAACTGGTCAGCGCATTTACTAATATCAGATTGCCCACTCATGTAAGCGATGCCATTTGATCTTCGGCTCATGAACGCAGTGGATAAATACATTACAATTGTGTGAAGGTTTAATTGAAATGTAAACATATTCGATATACATGTAAATCAAGGTAAAATGTTTTGCTTTGGTATTCAGCGATGCTGAAAAGGCTTTTGTAGACCTTTAAATAGACCTCTTTCATGATGAAGGGCAAATAAAATATTCTTTCGTTTTAATGCTAATAAGCCTTTCTAGCCTCGCTACGACGAGCAAATTTCAAAAGAATATTTGTTTCAAAATGAGGGCAGTAGGCACCCTGCGAGCTGAGCCTCTTTAAAGCTCACCAGAGGGTGAGCAACAGAGGATCTGCAGAAATCGTGTGAAGTCTTTTTAAGTCACGGCAGCCCAAGTTTCTGGGCTAGTCACTCCGGTCAAACCGGTTTAGGCAGCGAGCGCATCATATTTTTGACAAAGCGAAGGTTCAAAATCGAGCCTTCAGGGCCGTTGGCAAAACCCGGATCGGATCGGATCGGACCGGACCGGACCGGACCGGACCGGACCGGACCGGACCGGATCGGATCGGATCGGATCGGATCGGATCGGATCGGATCGGATCGGACCGGACCGGACCGGACCGGACCGGACCGGACCGGACCGGACCGGATCGGATCGGATCGGATCGGATCGGATCGACAAAACCCGGACTGGTTCAATATTAAAATTCCTGCCAATAGACACATGAAATCCCTGGGTCACCAGTTAAGGTTACTTCCCACCTTCACGGGTGTCCTTCCGGAAAAAAGTTCGTACTCGCGTTAGTTTCAATAAAATCATAACAAACTATACATCAGAAGAAAGCTTAGTAAATGTAGTTTACGATAAATATACTGCTTTAGCGAGTTTTTCTTTTGGTAAGTGTTAGAATTGGCGCCGGTAAGACGTGAAACCGCCGAGGGTTCTTCTGTTAAATTTATCGGGTATCGGATGCCGCTTCACGAGCAAAATGACTTCACAGTGTTGTTACTCACAAGCCATCAATCAACAAAAGCTTGTCAGGAGATTCCGATATTTAGAATAATTTCTCATGGCGTCCATTTACACAACATACCTCGCATATTTTTGGCTACTCCAACCTTAGATGCGGATATCTAAACAACCAATCAGAATATCGAAAACGCCTGAGACGATTTCGTTGATTGATGGCTTGTGAATAACAACACTGTGAAGTCATTTTGCTCGTGAAGCGGCATCCGATACCCGATAAATTAATTAGAAGAACTCTCGGTGGTCTCACGTCTTACCGGCTCCTGACAATAAAAGGAAAACTCGGTTACACTATATCTGTTGGCGTAAACTACGTTTATTAAGACTAAAAACAAAATAAGTATGCAAGGCTGGTTTTACGGCTGTGAGGATATATAGTGTTTGTTTGACCAATTTTCGTCAGGCACGGTCTGACTCCTTCAGGGAGTTAAATCATAACTCGTACATAACTCCCTGAAGAAGTCGGGCCGTACCTGACGAAATATTGGTCAAACAAAAACTATATATCCTCACAGCCGTACAACCAGCCTTGCATAATTATTTTGTTTTTAGTCTAAATATTATTTGCTGGTCACATCTCCCAAGATCCGGCACTTGTACTTTGTTCAGATGGCCCTTGCATACACAAACTGTCCACATTTATTAAGCTTTCTTCTGATGTATAGTTTGCTATGATTTTATTGAAACGCAAGTAGGAACGTTTTCCGGAAGGACACCCGTGAAGGTGGGAAGTAACCTTAACTGGTGACCCAGGGATTTCATGTGTCTATTGGCAGGAATTTTGATATTGAACCAGTCCGGGTTTTGTCGATCCGATCCGATCCGATCCAATCCGATCCGATCCGGTCCGGTCCGATCCGATCCGATCCGATCCGGGTTTTGCCAACGGCCAGCCTTCAGTACAAAAATCAATATGGCGTCTAGGAGTGTGATCGAGGCTTGGCCTGGGTTTCACTCTGTCTCCAAGCAACGGCTCACGCATACTCAATAAAGACTTTACACGATTTCTTTCTCGTCGAGTTAAGAAAGGCTCTGCTGGAAGGGTGGGCAGTAGGTCTAATTCACATAAATGCAAAAGAATATAAAGGAGGTCAACATTTATGAAAGTGGTCTCTATAAAGGTAAATTCATGTATTGTGCAAATGATCATTTCATTTCTTGTTCATGAGCTAGCATTTGGCCCTTACACACATCACAACAGCATTTGATGGACACCTGACAATCAGAGGGACCGAAAAACTCTAACTCGGGCTTTTCGCCACACTGGCTGTATTTTTATTTTTTGTGGTCTCATTCACTCATGAAGCCCTTCAAGCTAATCCAACCAGGTCTACCACATGCTAGAAGAGTTAGAACACA